>NW_027464635.1:612000-918000 GCF_043290135.1 Rhipicephalus microplus
GCACCTGTCTAGAAAACAGGAGATGGTGAGTATGGATCTCACTGGTGCCTCGAAAGTCAAGACACACCTCTCTCTAGTTTTTTGTTTTCGAAGTATAGTTCTAAATACTTCTAATGGTGTCATAGCCTGAACATGACGCTGTGCAGGCGCTGTGGCTTAGTTGGTTAAAGCACCTGTCTAGTAAACAGGAGATCGTGAGTTCGAATCTCACCGGTGCCTTGAGAGTCAAGACTAAAGTCTCTCTAGTTTTTTGTTTTTGAAGTATAATTTAAAATGCTTCTATTGGTGTCACTGTCTGAAAAAGACGATGCGCAGGAACCGTGGCTTAGTTCGTTAATGCACCTGTCTTGTAAACAGGAGATCGAGAGTTTGAATCTCACTGCTGCCTCGGGAGTCTAGTTTTCTGTTTTTCAAGTATAATTTGAAATGTTTCTAATGGTGTCACTGCTTGAAAAAGACGCTGCGCAGGCACCGTGGCTTAGTTCGTTAATGCACCTGTCTAGTCAACAGGAGATGGTGAGTTCGAGTCTCACCGGTGCCTTGAGAGTCAAGACAATTGTCTCTCTAGTTTTTTGTTTTCGAAGTTTAGTTCGAAATACTTCTAATGGTTTCACTGCCTGAACAAGACGCTGCGCATGCGCCATGGCTTAGTTCGTTAATGCACCTGTCTAGTAAACAGGAGATCGAGAGTTCGAATCTCACTGCTGCCTCGAGAGTCTAGTTTTTTGTTTTTCAAGTATAACTTGTAATGTTTCGATTGGTGTCACTGCCTGAAAAAGACGCTGCCCAGGCGCTCTGGCTTAGTTCGTTAATGCACCTGTCTAGAAAACAGGAGATGTGAGTACGAATCTCTCCGGTGCCTCGAAAGTCAAGACAAACTTCTCTCTAGTTTTTTGTTTTTGAATTATAGTTTGAAATACTTCTAATGGCGTCATAGCCTGAACATGACGCTGTGCAGGCGCTGTGGCTTAGTTGGTTAAAGCGCCTGTCTAGTAAACAGGAGATCGTGAGTTTGAATCTCACCGGTGCCTTGAAAGTCAAGACCAAGGCCTTTCTAGTTTTTTGTTTTTGAAGTATATATTAAAATGCTTCTAATGGTGTCACCGTCTGAAAAAGACGATGCGCAGGCGCCGTGGCTTAGTTTGTTAATGCACCTGTCTTGTAAACAGGAGATCGAGAGTTCGAATCTCACTGCTGCCTCGAGAGTCTAGTTTTTTGCTTTTCAAGTATAATTTGAAATGTTTTTAATGGTGTCACTGCCTGAAAAAGACGCTGCGCAGGCACCGTGCCTTAGTTCGTTAGTGCACCTGTCTAGTAAACAGATGGTGAGTTCGAATCTCACCGGTGCCTCGAGAGTCAAAACACACGTCTCTCTAGTTTTTTGTTTTAGTAGTACAGTTGGAAATACTTCTAATGGTGTCATAGCCTGAACATGACGCTGTGCAGGCGCTGTGGCTCAGTTGGTTAAAGCGCCTGTCTAGTAAACAGGAGATCGTGAGCTCGAATCTCACCGGTGCCTCGAAAGTCAAGACTAACGTCTCTCTAATTTTTTTGTTTTTGAAGTATAATTTAAAATGCTTCTAATGGTGTAACTGCCTGAAAAAGACGCTGCGCAGGCTCTAAATGTGGCAGGAATTGCAGGATTGAACAAAAGTTGCAGGAAATCACCCCAGAGTGGTTGCCGCGCGTCGAATTACTATCGACGATAAAAACATTTTAACAGATGCGTAGCCACATCATTTGAGCCACGGTTTTTACAATGTTTTGGATTGTGTTGTGTAATTATCTGTTAGTATGTGTATTTTTTACGTGAGCCAAAGACAGGAAATAAAGAAAAAAAAGCGCCGCGGCTTAGTTGGTTAAAGCGCCTGTCTAGTAAACATGAGACTGTGAGTTCGAATCTCACCGGTGCCTCGAGAGTCAAGACAAACTCTCTCTAGTTTTTTGTTTTTGAATTATAGTTCGAAATACTTCTAATGGTGTCACTGCCTGAACAAGACGCTGCGCAGGTGCTGTGGCTTAGTTGGTTAAAGCGCCTGTCTAGTAAACAGGAGATCGTGAGCTCGAATCTCACTGGTGCCTCGAGAGTAAAGACTAACGTCTCTCTAGTTTTTTTTCGAAGTATAATTTAAAAAGCTTCTAATGGTGTCACTGCCTGAAAAAGACGCTGCGCAGGCGCCATGGCTTAGTTCGTTAATGCACTTGTCTAGTAAACAGGAAATCGTGAGTTCGACTCTCACCGGTGCCTCAAGAGTCAAGACAAATTTGCTTCTAGTTTTTTGTTTTTGAAGTATACTTCGAAATACTTCTCATGGTGTCACTGCCTGAACAAGACGCTGCACAGGCGCCGTGGCTTAGACCCCACTTTCGGCTTCGATGGGAGACGGACGTGTGATGTCTCGCTCCGTGCGAGGTGCTTCGGCGGCTGCTGCTGGCCGCGGTTTCAGGTTCCCTTCTGCACCATCGGATTACCAGTTTTTGTTGCCTACATTGCCGTCGGGTGACAGTATGGAAGAGTGTGTGTTTCTTCACGGGGATATGGAAAAAAGACCATACCGGCTGGAAGACTTTCGGGCCCCGTTGGAAGAAGTGGAACTCATCAAGGCGATCACTGGCGTTGGAGCCTTCCAGATGAATCACATCTGGCTTACGAAGATGCGAAGCAAGGATGACAAAGAAGCATTACTCAAAACAGGTGGATTCTGAGTCAAGGGTGGCTTCTTTGCTATCATCGACCCTATCCAACATGATGTACCCGTGAAAATCCACTGGGTTGACTTTGCGGTCTCGAATGAGAGCATTCGACACGCGTTAGGTGAGTTTGGTGAAGCTCTGGAGGTTTCCAATGACAACTGGACCGTCGGGGGCTTTGAACACGCGATATCGACGACGAGGGTGGTGCGAGTGAAACTGAAGGAAGGCGTGGTGCTAGAAGACTTGCCGCACCTTTTTAAGATTGGAGGGGGCACCGTCCTTCTTGTGACCCCGTGTCGGGCTCCGCTTTGCCTAAGATGTCACATGCAAGGACATATACGACGAGACTGCCAGACTCCCCGCTGTTGTGTATGCCGAGCGTTTGGACATGAAAGTCAAGATTGCGTCAGAAGATATGCCAGAGTTACGAAGACCGTGCTGCCTACAGACGACGCCTAAGATAATCTAATGGACGCCGAAGTGGCTGACAAGTTGGCCCCTGGCAGCAACGCCGTGGGACCCGACGCCACGGTTCAGGCAACTGGAGAAGAGACAGCCGACGCGACAACGCAAGACTGCAAAGACTCAACGAAAGAATCCGAGGAGGTGGCAGCAACAGGTGGCCAGCAGGAGATTCAAGAATCGATGGAGGAAGACATGGGTACCAGTGGTGATATCGCTACGCCAGAAGCCAGCACAAAATGTCCGGAAGCGACCACGGGACGCGGCAAGCGTTACCAAGTGGAGAGCACGGAACGCAACCTAAAACGCCCGGAGCGTCTGTGGCATCGCGTCACGGGCGCTATACCCGGCGACAACTCTCTGTGGCAGCACAGCCAAGGCTACGTGGGTGGAGCCTATGCACATGTGCTACTGCGCCAAGTCCTCCGACCGCTTCGACTGGTGTTACGGTTTCGATTTCTCGCGTTTGCTCGCGTTTCGGCTCGCGTTTGCTCGCGTTTCGCTGCAGGAAACGCGAGTCGCAGGAAACGCGAGTCGACGGAAGCCAAAAAAACCCCCCAAAAACCTGAGAGAGCGTGAAACAAAATTTTTTCTACTGCGCAACGTTTTTATTCACTAATTAAAAAATAAATCCGCGAAAAATGTAAGTGACGAATGGTAAAATCTTAGTTACCCAGAACAGTATACAAACGTTTTTGTTGAGGGACTACATGCTGTGGCGCAGTAAGACAAGCGTGCTTCGGCTCCGTAGCCTTGGCTGTGCTGCCACAGAAAGTTGTCGCGGGGTATAAGAGTAAAAAATATGCCCTCGAAACCCGGGCGGCGTCATCGTCGCCGGTTCGGGGACAGGATCGAGACGCGTAAGACCCCGGTTTTCCCACTGCACGGTATACGAGACACGGTAAGCGCAGCATTGTAGTTTTCATCTTTGTCATCAACATGGCTAGCATGACTGCGCCTTTACGCATTGGTACGCTGAATATACGTGGTCTAGGAACCCGTCGCAAACAGTACCAGTTGAAACGCTTAATGCAAGAAAAAGACCTTGACTTGCTCGCGGTTCAGGAGACTAAAGTTAGTGCTGAGGACGCGACTGATAGCTTGGTAGCAGGATTTTCATTGCGGTACAATGCGTGTGTGAGCTATGCAATGGGAGCATCAGCCAGATGTATTATTTTTGTCAAGAACTCTCTTGGTATTGTAGTGGAAGAGGTCAAAAGTTGCCTACATGGGCGATTTGTTTTGTGTGACTTTTGTTAGGGGAACACTAAATTCAGAGTTATCTGTGTATACGCACCTACAAATTCGAGAGAGAGATGTTTGTTTTTCGGGAAATGCAAGCGTACTTTGAATGTCAGAAATGTGTGATTCTGTTGGGTGACTTCAATTGTGTTGTGACCCAAGAATATTGCACGTATACTGGTAAATTAGGTGATGAAAGCGTTGGTTTCCTTAGAGAAAGCCTTAATAAGTACTTTTTACATGACGTAGCTCTGTTTGCGATGGGTGGCAGTCACCAACACTTCACACCTTTTCAAGGTTCGAGTCACGCACGACTAGATTGAGCATATGTTTGTTCTGAGATAGTAACTTTATGTCAGAACTATGACGTTTATGCTGTTTCCTTTAGTGATCATTGCTTAGTTTCGTTTGAAATAGGTAGAAAGTGCAAAAAGAAGGTTGTATGGGCAACATGGAAACTGAATACTAAGATAATTACGCACGAAGGGTTTGTAGATAAGACAAAGAAGGAAATTGAGAATTTTTTCAAAAACGCAGAAAGGAGTGCCACGGAAAGATGGGAATTATTTAAGCAAAAGATAAAAATGAACGCAATAGAGTGTGGTTGCTACATGCAGTATCAAGCTCGAAAACAGGAACGTGAGCTACGGGCAGAGCTAAATGATTTGGTGAGTACTGAAGCAGAAAACCCGGGCTTATTCACACATCAACTGCAGGTTGTCAAAAACAATATTGAATGTCTTGAAAAAGATAAATATAAAGGCGCGATCTTACGAGCAAGAGCTGAGAGATTCCTCGTGGGTGAAGCCCCGACAAAGCGAGCCTTGTTGGATGAAAAGGCATATGCCCGAGCTCACGACATACTAGAGATAGAATGGAATGGTAAAATATTGAAAGAACATAAAGATATTATGAAAGCTTTTGAAAACTATTATCAGGACTAGTTTGCTTATTGCGAACCAAAGGAGCCGGGTTTTGTAGATGAGTTCTTGATAGAAATGCCAACACAATGCTGAGGACACAAATTCATTGCAAATGTCTAATAGTATAGGGGAAATTGAAAAGGCTATCGATGATCTTGGCATGGGCAAATCACCTGGTCCAGATGGCATTAATGCCGCCTTTTACAAGGCGTTCAAGGAGGATATGGCCGCCGCATTGCATGAGGTTTTTTCAGAGTCTTTAGATCGCGGAACTCTGCCTCCATCGTTTAATCGAGCACACACCGTGCTGATTCCTATAGGGAAAGAGCAACATGTTTTACGCGGAGTGACAGGATACAGGCCAATCACGCTAACAAACGTAGATTATAAGGTGTTTATGAAAGTTCTGGCTAGGAGGTTGCAAGGAGTTATATACCAGTTGGTCGGGTCACATCAGACTTGCGGCATCAAGCGTAGAAGTATATTCACGAATATTCATGTTGCCAGGAGCATTTTGGAGTATTGTGACGCTGCGCTTCTAAAAGTAGCTATGTTGCAAATTGATCTAGCCACGGCTTTCGACATGGTTCCACACAAAATACTCTTCATGCTAGCTGAGTACGTTGGTCTTGGCGCGATCATATGTAAAGGTATTAGATTGGCATACAAAAGTTCAATCACCAATTTAATTGTAAATAGAGAACTCTCACAGCGCATACAAGTACTTTCCTCCGTGCGCCAGGGGTGTCCTTTAAGTCCTTTGCTCTTCGCTCTATTTTTGGAACCATTGTGTCAGAAAGTGATTCACCATGCAGGGATTAATGGTTTCAGGTGGCAGTCGTGTGAAGTGCGTGTTTTGGCATACGCCGACGATATCGCTTTTTTGCAGTTGATAGAGAGAGTGTCACTTTGCTATTAAAAATCACTAAAGGATTTTGTGACACGAGTGGAAGTTTAATGAACACAGAGAAAAGCATTGGTTTATGGCATGGTAATTGGGACCTTACGCCCAGTTCCTTTGGAAATATTTAGTGGCTCACGACGCCTAGTCGTTACCTAGGGGTACCATTGGACAGGTATCAAGACAGTGAAGCGTTTTGGCTTAGAAAGGCTGAAGAACTGCGCGCGACCGCCGAAGGATGGGGCGAGTTGTCATGGCTTATCAATTTTCTCTCGGTCCGTTGGATGCAATGTGTTTCTGGCTGCTAAAATTATGTACCTTTTGCAAGTACTTAGTTGTAAGCGTAAAATCATTCACCAAGTTCACAGGATATTCGCCACGTTCATCTGGAGCTCTACGTGGGAGAGAACATCTAGAACGAACTTGTTTCGGCGAGTTAAGCAAGGAGGGCTGTCTCTGTGCTGTCTGTTTCTTAACCAAGTAATATCACGTTTCCTGCTCATTAGAGACCAGAGAGACTCGTTTTTACGTTCTTTATTTCAAACAACGCTGTTACAACACATGCCTGACTTCTTTGTATCTTCAGACAGGCGAGAACGACACATCTTGTCACCGTTCTTGTGCGAAGTTGTGTTCTCTTATCGTTTCTTAAGGGCGAGGTTTTCGATAGATTACCTAACTAATGTGAAAAGAAAGTGCCTTATGAAAGACCTAATACAGAATGTTTTTCCTGTGCCCCTGTACCGTTTAAGGTATGAAAAATCATATGGTCATGACTTACTAAAGCGAATGAAAAACATGTGTATACCACCAATTGTGAAAACCTTCTTTTTTAAACTTCATACGGAAACCTTGCCACTAAAAACGTGGCTTGAAGAGACAGGGATGTATGTACCATGGGGAAGCAGCTGTCTCCTGTGTAACAAACCTGAGACCATTGAACATGTGTTTATTGATTGTAAGAACGCTATTTTTTGTTTTGGGACATTTTACAGAGGACTATAAAAAAGATTTACCTCTTACTTCATATGGAATTTGTTTTTTGCCTTGTGATAGTTATGTGCAACATTTGGATGTTATATTTTTACTTGGTCTTCATTCGGTTTGGCGTAGTATGCTATCGTACAGACACTGTGATGTGAGGGTTCTATGCGTTAATGAGTGTTTCGTGGAAGCTGTTATAAAAGTGCGAGGTGTGTATAAGACTACCGACTGTGTTGAAGATGTAATATCTTTGTTTGGCGCGTTATCACGCATGAAACACGTGTGATGCTGATTGTAATATTAGCTTGACCTGTAGTCAAGAAGGCAATAAAAAAAAACAGGCGCCGTGGCTTAGTTCGTTAAAGCGCCTGTCTAGTAAACAGGAGATCGTGAGTTCGAATCTCACCGGTGCCTCGAGAGTCAAGACTAACGTCTCTCTAATTTTTTTGTTTTTGAAGTATAACTTAAAATGCTTCTAATGGTGTCACTGCCTGAAAAAGAAGCTGCGCAGGCACCAGAAGTTGCAGGAATTGCAGGAATGAACAAAAGTTGCAGGAATTCACCCCAGAGTGGTTACCACGCGTCGAATTACTATTGACGATAAAAACATTTCAACAGATGCGTGGCCACATCATTTGAGCCACGGTTTTTGCAGTGTTTTAGATTGTGTTGTGTAATTATCTGTTAGTATGTGTATTGTTTACGTGAGCCAAAGACAGGCAATAAAAAAAAGCGCCGTGGCTTAGTTGGTTAAAGCGCCTGTCTAGTAAACTTGAGATTGTGAGTTCGAATCTGCCCGGTGCCTCGAGAGTGAAGACAAATTTATCTCTAGTTTTTTAAGTATAATTTAAAATACTTCTAAGGGTGTCACTGCCTGAACGAGACGCTGCGCAGGTACTAATGGCTTTGTTGGTTAAAGCGCCTGTCTAGTAAACAAGAAATCATGAGTTCGAATTTCACCGCTGCCTCGAGAGTCAATACAAACGTCTCTCTGGTTTTTTTGTTTTTTAAGTATAATTTAAAATGCCTCTAATGGTGTCACTGCCTGAAAAAGACGCTTCGCAGGTGCCGTGGCTCAGTTCGTTAATGCACCTGTCTAGTAAGCAGGAGATCGTGAGTTCGAATCTTACCGGTGCCTCGAGAGTCAAGACAAACTTCTCTCTAGTCGTTTTTTAAGTATAGTTCGAAATACTTCTAATGGTGTCACTGCCTGAACAATATGCTGTGGAGAAAGACGAAGATGACGTTCTGAACGGACGTGTTTTTCATGTTCTCCGCTTCGAAGAATTTACTGGCCACGGGCCGAGGTGCTGCTCAGGCTTAAGCCAGCAGCAACGACTACCGCGTTGTACTTCCTCGCCTTCCCACAGGTAAGCTTGTTGTGGACTCTGTTTTTCTACATGCGGACTTAGATGGTCGCCCTTACCGGGTTCAAGATTTTAGAGATGCTCTTCGAGACATCATTGACTTGAAAGAAATAAGCTCCATAGGTCAATTTCGAATGTCTCATGTTTGGATGGGCACATGCAAGTCAACGCTGACGAAAACAAAGTTGGTCACAAGAGGCGAAGTTTTCGTCAAAAGTCGTCGATGCCTCGTTATAGACCCGGAGCCCACGGAAGTGGAGTTGAAGCTTATGTGGCTTCCTGAGCGTTTGGAGGACGCCTATGTGTGCGAGGCACTGCAAGCTTTTGGGAAGGTCAAGACAATATCACAAGAAAGCTGGAAAGTAGCGGACATGGAACAAATGCGGACGCTAAATGGGGATGTTGTTTTCTACCTTGCTGATGGAGTTTGCATTGCGGATATTCCTCATATTATTGTTGTCTGCGGAGTGCAAAGTCTCGTCCTAATACCTGGCCGCCCACCACTTTGCCTTCGGTGCAGTAAGGCTGGACACATCCGTCGAAACTGCAGGACCCCTCGCTATGGCAACTGTCGACGCTTCGGTCATTCGGCCGAAGATTGTGCTATGACATACGCCAACAAGCTGCGACAGCACACAAAACAGCCAGATGATAACCTACAAGAGCATATTATGGATGCCACCGACGTTATGAACGCAACGGGAGACCCTCCGTCAATGTCTTATGCTGCAGGCTCTACCACAAGGAACCCAGAAAAGGAAAGAAAGTCACTCGCTATTGACTCAGTTGAAACTTCTGCGCGCAAAGAGCCAAGTGAATCATGCAAGCAGCATACCCAAAATGACTCCGTACAACCCCTAGCACAAGTAGGAGTTCCAATGAAGAGTGCTGTTGCGCTGACCCATGAAGATGTCGAAGAACCACCAGTACAAGATAGAGACTCTGGGCTGGATGCCGCAGAAAGTTCATCCCCTGCTTGCGCTGCAGCTCCGCAGCAGCTTTTTCATCATGGTGCAGTGTCGGAAGATGATATGCAGATCTCTACGGATGCAGGAATACTGAGACGTCGCTCATCGTCCAGCTCTGTTTCAAGCAAAGGGAGTGACCCAGCGTCAGTGACTAGGGAGTCACGCCGTCGCCGAAAGTCCATGCCCAAGGGGAAGTGTCACCGATCCCGATCTAGGAGGCATGGGGGGTTTCACGGGAAGCCTCAGCGCCAACTCTTGGGACTGATCAGGTGGGACGATAAGCACATTGGAAGGTAGTCACCTTGGCGCAGTATGAGCGGCTCATATTTGCCACCTTGAACGTACGCGGCCTTAGGTCTTCGCAGAAACAAGCACAGCTCCGTAGACTTCTCAATCGGAAGCGTGTCGACTTTGTCGCCATCCAAGAGACAAAGATCGAGAGCAAGGAAGAGACCGAGAAGGCCCTGCGGCCTTTTCTGTCTCAGTTTATTGTGTGCGTCTCACATGCTAAAGGTTTATCTGCGGGCTGTTGGTTGTTTCTGAGAAAGAGCCTACCCTGTTCAGCATTCTGCACTAGTGTTGGTGAAGAGGGCAGGTATATATGCTGTGATTTTTCGTTGCAAGGAGTGTCATGGAGAATTATAAATTTATATGCGTTTAATGATGTTCCGAAACGACTAGAGTTATTTGAAAAAGTGCGCAATTTAATTGACGTCGACAGATGCACGGTACGTATGGGAGATTTCAACTGCGTATGTGAAGCGATTGATCGTTATAATTCGTCTGGAAAGAGAGATAGGAGTGGTGAGCTTTTATCCGGTATTGTAGATAATGCAGGACTAATTGACATCGGGGTCTCGAATCGGGCAACAGCATATACAAGATTACAAGGCAGTTCTCATGCTCGCCTTGACCGGATTTACGTGTCCTCATCACTCCTATCTCGCAAAATGTCCGGCAGCACCGAAGCTGTATCATTCTCAGACCATTGTATTGGCATAGCGCAAATTGGTGAAAGTCGTCACAAACAATTCCATCCCCAGTGGGCCCTTTGGAAAATGAATGCGAAGCTCCTCTGCGATCAGGAACTCATGAATCGCGTCCAGATGGCATTAAAGCAATCTTTTTCGATTGGTTTTCATATCTTCGCTGCTTGGGAGCTTTTTAAACAAGAAGTTCGTGCTATAGCTTTATATATTAGGGCTGTTAAGTCTTTCTATAGAAAGAATGATGAAAAGATACTTGTTAAAGGTCTTTGCAATCTTTATGAGATGGAATGCAAAATGCCGGGAAAATACATCAAAGACATTGAGAATATTAAGTGACAACTACAGAGATATGATGCTGCTCGCTACCAAGGGGCACGTATTAGATCTCGGAACTAGCGCACTTCAAATTCTGAGCAACCGACACGCCAAGCTTTACTTGATGAGCAACGCTACGCAATTTCTAAAGTTATTCCAGACTTGTACTTTAACAATGTGCTCATAAAAGACAACGAAGACATTACTTTGGCGTTCGAAACGTACTATAACAGCTTATTCAGCTATCTCTCTGATGATCTTGACACTCACATCAAGGCTAGTTTTGTTTCTCTTGTGAACCTCTTGAAGGACAATGATTGTGCAGTCATTAATGGGCCCATTACTTTACAGGAAATCGAGCAAGCAATCGACAACTTGCCTTTATTGAAAACACCGGGCCCTGATGGCATCCCAGGTGAACTTTACAAAGCTTACAAGAAAACACTTGCTCCTATATTGCTGAATATTTTTCAGATGAGTTATGACATGGATACACTCCCACAATCTTTTTGCACAAGCCACACTGTGTTAATACCGGAAACAACTGACAAGGAAAAACTTCGCTTCGTCGACGGCTACAAACCAATATCGCTGTCAAACGTGGACTACAAAATTTTTGCAAAAGTATTAGCAAATAGGTTGCAATTTGCTATGTCGATCCTCGTTGGGTCTCATCAGACATGTGGGATCAGAGGTCGATCCATACAAACCAATATACATAAAGCTCGAACAGTGCTTCGATGCTGTCATGGTTCTCAAAAACATCTTGCAATGCTACAGGTAGGCCTTGCAAAAGCTTTTGATTGTGTTCGTCATTCCTTCCTTTTTCTCTTCTCGAACAAGCTAATGTTGGCACAGTTGTTCTTAAAGGAGTTAAACTATGCTATAATGAATGCTCAACTCGTCTGATAGTTAATGGTCAACTCTCCAAGCCAGTTTCTATTCGCTCTTCTGTAAAACAGGGATGCCCGATGTCACCTCTTTTATTTGCACTTTATCTAGAACCACTGTGCTTAAGCATAATACAGTCGAGTTGAATTCGTGGCTTTAGTATATTAGGCAGTGAAGTTAAAGTATTGGCTTATGCAGACGATGTCGCATTCTTTTGCACAGATAAACTAAGTGTTGAAAATGTGGCATATACTATTGAAAAGTTTGGCGTAGTATTGGGAGCTCGTTTAAATGCCTCTAAAAGTTCAGAACTGTGGTTGGGCTTGTGGGGTAGCACACCGAACCACTTTGCAAGGATTAATTGGACAAGAACTCCTCCAACATACCTTGGTGTACCATTGCATGCATATAGATTAAGTGCGCATTACTGGAAGGAACGCGTCCCTAAGCTTGAACGACAGGCCCAAACATTTGTTCCCTATCGACTTTCGATATTTGGGAGAGCTCAAGCTTGCAATACTTTCTTAGCAACAAAGCTTTACTATGTATTGCAACTTATTCATTGCGCAAGATTCCACATACAACGCTTTCATCGGATTTTCAATACTGTCATATGGTCTTGGACTTCTGAGCTCAAGCGTCATTATAATATAATCAAACCAGTTTGTGAGGGTGGGTTAGGACTAAAACACATTTATCTATGGCAAATAGTGTCCCGATTCTTCTTTTTTCTACACAATTCCCATCCTGTAATCCTTCTAGCAGGTTACACTTGTTGATTGCTTACCAGATTTAATTGTTTCATCCCACTTCTCCGAACACCCATGCTTGTGGGGATTCATGCAGGAAGTTTACCTCGCAGTTCAGTTCCTTAAAGCTCGCTTTTCTGTAGAATATCTGTACACAGTATCGCGCAAGGTGCTGTATAAGGACCTACTGAGTACACTCTTCCCACCTCCATTGTACCGTTCACTGTACTCCAATCTTCCAGGCCACGATGTGTTGAAGCGTGTGCGCAAAATGTACATTCCACTGAATTCAAAGACATTCTTGTATAGAGTCCACTCTGAAACATTGGCGGTAAACACATGGTTAGAAAGAAAAGGTATTTTCCTTTTGTCTGTTAACTGCCGTCTATGTGATGTGCCGGAAACGATTGAACATTGCTTTGTTAGCTGCAAAGATGCCATACTGTTTTGGGATGTCCTTCAGCGAGCACTGAAAAAACGTTCCGTCATTAATTCTCACACAATACGTTATCTTCTGCCAGCAGTGCTTGATGAAGTGCCATATGATATGTTTTTCCTCATGGGTACGCATAGCTTGTGGAGACACGAATGCAAGACCGCAATTCAGAGCCCACCACCTCTTCAAGGGCGCACTTCATTCAAATGGCTATCCACTTAAAAAATTTACGACGAGCTAGACTTTAGACCGGACTGGTACTCCGTCTTAGACAACTGTTTGACCTCACCCCTTTTTTGTTTGTATAACATGATGTGAAGAACTCCATGTGAGGAACTCACGCTGTGTTAGCCACTTAGTGTTTATGAGTAACGCTTGAGCGTTTACTTTGGCGATTTGATTGTACTTTTGTTCGCTTGATTTTGTCTTTATTGCGCAAGTACTTTAATAAATACCATGGGAAAAAAGCGCCATGGTCTAGTTTGTTAAAGCGCCTGTCTAGTAAACAGGACATCGTGAGTTCGAATCTCACCGAAGTCTCGAGAGTCAAGACTAACGTCTCTCTAGTTTTTTTTTGAAGTATAATTTGAAATGCTTCCAAAGGTGTCACTGCCTGAAAAAGACGCGGCGCAGGCGCCATAGCCATAGAGAAATAAAAAAAAGGTTAAGAGCGGGCACTCCCATAGACCCCAGCGGCCCAATCGACCCTAGCACATCTGGTGGTTGGTGAGAGCAAGTGGCGTGCGCTTCCTGTTTCGGTTTCACTGGCGCAAATTTTGAATTATTTTGCGTAACCAACGTTTGGCTTTGACGAAAGTTCATGATTTCAGACCACTTTTCATCGCCCAAATGGATAGTTTTTGTAGGTCGTTTTGATTTAGAGATTTCCTGCTTTGTTTAGTTCAGTGGTTCGTGCGAATTGGTCGTGACGCAGTTTTTATTTCGATTAGGTTATAATAAAAAGACATGCAGGTAATGATAATTCACTACCGTTTTATTCATCGCACTTGTGTTTTTCTTTTAGAACAAGTGATCAATGTATATAACAGTTAAAGAGACAGAGTATCAGCAATGTTTTATTCAAAGGCAAGGTAGAGTCCTAGAATATAAAAAACACAATATGACAAAGGTAGACAACAAATGCAACTCGCCTTACAAAAAATTGTAACAAATATTGTAACAAATACGGAAAGAACACAGGCAACGCACACATCGCTAGAGTTGGCAGAAGCCGAGAAGCTGGTGAAGTATGACACACCGTGCCAGTGGGTAAGTAAGGATCTATGGCAAAAACACAGCGCACAATGCTGATGAAGAAGGAAGAAGTGACTTATACACAGCAATGAAGTCGCGAATCATGCCTGGGGTTAATCGAAATAATGCATAGAAAAAAAGAGCGCACAGAAACCACACAACACAATATAGCAGAAAGGCAAAGGTGCAGTGTGCTGGCTGTGCTTAAGAACAGCTAGCTCAAAATGAAAAAAAAAGCAGACTTGATGCCTGCTTGTCCTCAGAAAGGTAGAGATTTGCAGCTTGCTCACTACGTGAAAGAAACTTTATGCTACAACACTGGCAGGTCTTGTGGCTCTTCTTATGCGTCACCTTCATCAAAAACTTAAGATCCCAAGGGATTTGCGTGTGGGTGTTGCTGTGACGCTTGCAAGCTAAAATAGATTGTAGTCACCACTTATCCAGAATTGTGGATCTTAATTGGTGCTACGAGAGTGGTATTACAGGGCTAATAATTAGCAGAAGGAAAGCACTTTGGCTCATTATTTTTCACAAAGGCTCTATATCGTACGTTATCACTCAGAAGCTATATAACAATAAAATGGCAGCGTCCGCAGTCCCATCAAACGCTACAAGTTTGGGTATTCTTTTGAAAATTTTGATGGGCGAGATGAGGAGGTTGATGCGAAGCTAAAATACAAAAAGCGTGATAACGTGAACCGTGCCCACTTCATACTGTGTTCCTTACCCGCTCGAAGACATTTCAACAAGCGGTTTTGTTATCGAAATATTACTTGAGCTGGAGAGATAAAGCATACACAGTGACCAAGTGACCCACAGTAAAGTGTACAGTACGCCCGCATTCGCTACAAAAATACAGACAAGGTACCCAACATTCTTTTTAAGGTTATGCAAATCACTTCGAGCGAATACACAGTGTTCCAACTTCTGATAGCGGGTAACCAAAGCCATGTATGCAACGAAGGAGTGGTTAGTCCAGTTGAACTGAATATAAGCATATAAGACAATAATGAAGTCTGCTGTAACGAAGTAATAACATACCAAAGCTATTGCAGGATTCGGCTCAACTCGAATACTTTAGTGTAAACCCACCGCTAATTGCTAACCTTTGAACTTGTCAAGCTGTATGCCTGAGATTGAAGACTGGAACCTAACCCTATCTAAGTTTCGGTTCACAAAACGCACATGCCAACATAAACGAATCCGGCAAAACATTTTCAGAAACTTCGCGCGACACCCAGCAGAGCAGAAATGAAAATCGCCAACACTTGACAGATGGTGATACAAAACATCGCACACTTTCAGGTGATGTGCAGTGGCCTCATTTATGGCAAGAAAGTGAGATTCAAGTTGTTGTACGTATGCAAAAGCTTCTTCTGATGGCACAGTGAGAGTCCCAAAAAGTTTGCTGGGGACGTGGTAAGTTTTGAGCATTGTGAAATACTGGTGGGTACCCTTAAGCGTCTCACCGTCGTCTTTCAGTAACTGTGGGCAACTGCAACCGTCACATGCATTCCGAAGGAAGTGTTTGATGAGAAAACCAGCTACATAATATGCAGCGGAGTCATCGATAATATGGGAGTGAATGTTGGTCGCAAGTTCAGAGAGATCGTCTAGAGTGGGAAAGTCGTCAGGCTGTTGCTGTGAACACTCCTCATTATCCACAAGAGACGCACTGGTGAGGGAGAATGGCGAGAGCTGCTTCTGGAGGAGGTCACATTCATCATCCTCGACATTACCGTATTCTGACGGCTTGAAGAGTTTTCTTATGCAGATGTGCTTCGGGCCAAAAAATAAATTGTGCTACATTGGGGTTGGTCTTGCAACCCTGTTTTTGCCTAATGTGGCCAAATATGTTCTCCAGAGGATCCTGTTGAAGCCTGCGTGTTAACAGGTATTCAAAATTGTAATTTTTGGAGAGGTCGTCCCATAGTTGACAAAATGCCTGAATTGTAATTTGCCAACCTACGATGGTTTGTGGTTGACGTCTGCCAACAAACTTTCATGATGCAATCCAGGGAAGCTGGCCTCGGAGGAAGTCAATCAGCTCTGAATCATTTTTCATGATTGCATGCCGCAGCTTTTGCGAAGTTCTTTTTTTACTCGAGCTGTTCAAGGCATCGAAAATCCTGTCAATACGATCACAAAATTGAGCTGTAGTGATGGCCGAGGCAGGCAGCACCTTCGCATACACCATTGCCGTGATAGCAATCGAAACTGATGCACTGAGGACCTGAGTTGCTCTGCTGACCTTCATAAGTGAAAAAGGTTTCTGATGAACGTGCCGTTCAGTCAACTTTAAAGCCAATCGCAACCGCAACTCATGTTGGATTGGTAAAGGCTTACAATATGTGACCAGTTAGCGATGTCATCCACAATGTATAACTTGTGTGCTTGGACATTATTGCGCGTTGTTTTAATTAAATGCGGAACATCAAAAATGTAATATACCCGCTCACCATTAACTTCAAAAAAAGGCTTTGCTACAGTCATTCTTAGTTGGTTAGCGAGACTTACATTTGAACTGCCCTGGTCACAAATGGCTGCTTTCACTGCAATATCAATGCTACTAAGCTCCAAAATGAGTGACACCAGCAAGATATGCATAACAGATGATGGTGTTGATGTGTGCCCTATATTAAAAGCAACCGGTTGAACCCACTTTCTCGAAACGCCAACAAGAAGAAAAACCAGTGCTCGATCAGCGATGGTTGAAGTGCGATGAGTGCCATCATCTGTAAAACCCTGGACAACGTCTCTTGCAGCATCATAGTACAAATTCTTTTTGAGTGCTATTTCGTCGAAAACTAAAGCGCACACTCGGTTCCGTTCATTCCAAGCTTGAGTATTTGTTGCAATGGAAGAAAGGATTCCTGGAATTATACCTGGAGTCATCTTTACATTAGCTAGCCACCTCCTTAATGAACGCCGGGAGGGCAAAGAAAAATATGGAGCCAGAAATCGGTATGCTCGCGGACCTCGGAAGTTTAAGTGAAGAGCGAATTTCTTGAACCACACGGGAAACCGCTTGCCCTTGCGTTTGGGCCTCAAGCGAACATGTGCAGAAAGAAGTTTAAAAACTTCCTCGGTGACGTGCGGTCGGATAACTCCAAGGGCCTTTGAAGTCGATGACGGTGCTTAGTGAGGCTGTCTCCGCAGTCTTTTGATAGTTTTCCGCTGTGCTGCTACTTTGGCTTGCAGATGTTTAATGGTTTGCTTCTACTTCATTGATGGAGACATTGTTGCTGGCACACAGGAACGCACTGCAATCAACAAAAAAATTGATGTAAAAGCGAAGAACAACTGATCCCATACGAGCACTTTCGTCGCTCTTTCAGACCCAAGGTGCACAACTTTCTGCGGCGCAAAGTTTTCGATTCCACTACCTAAAAACAAACCATTCACAATGTTGACAATGCACAAAAAAAAAATGAAAATCACTGAGAGCCCACCCTTGCATTTTGTAAGTGCACACGTAGTGTCCTTTTGAGAATAGTTTCCTCAGAATGTCCTAAACATAAAATAGCACATTAAAAACAGCTGCAATAAAAGCATAGTCACCATTTTCTCTAGGGCACTCAGGCGTGGAGCTGTTGGCGCAGACGTCTTCTGGGGGGTCTTGTGAAGCTTGTTCAGTGGCTCGGAAAGTGCGGTCGGACAATCTTGCGAGCGGCCTGCGGAAGTCTCTATATCAATCCACTCTGGTGTTGAAGTGAACATACAACTTACCGGTCACACAAGTTCCTTTTGTGACAGCTGAATGACTGGTTAAGGTTTTCTCCGGCAAGACGAAGTAAGCAGAAATTCTTTCACCAGCTACAAGGGAGCTGCCACCTGGAGAGGTTTGGTCAACAGTCAATTTGGGTAAAAAAAAAGCAATCGCGACACTGAACGCACCCTGTTCGTCGGGGCACCTCAATGTGTGGGAGCCGCTTTTTGAAGCCTCTACCACAGGTCCTGAAGAAATGAAATTACGACAATGTGTCAGTAAGAGGCTTAAACTAACACGAACTGAAGCTCATCCGCACCTTGCAGTGCAGCTTCTGCAGCCATGTCACAGTCACTACTTGAAGCGACGCTCAGAGAACCTGCATATATGTGCAGTTGGTACAAGTTACAAAGCTTGTAGCATGGGGAAACCTAAACAGCTCTTTCAAACGCATAAATTGGTCGAACGTGGAAGAAAAGAGAAGGCACCAACTAGAAAACAAGTAATTTGTGATTTTTGAAATTATCAACAATGCCAGCTTTTCAAAGGTATACGTACATGTGCACTCAGGCTTGAAGATAACGTGAAATAGCCCTTTAAAGTCTTTCAAAACAAGTTGCGCAAGTCAAGAACATCAGAAAACGACAGAAATGTAAAGCTGCTGTTAGGAAGGTAATAGCCCACAATTCACAAAATTTAAGACTTTCCAAGTGTTACTTCTATAGTGAGGTTTTTCCATCGGCTACAAAGATCTTCACGGTTAACTGTCGCCACTGATTCAATACAAGTGGCTGCTATTGCACATATTTGATTTTCAGTCAATCACTTACATGATGCAGCTGGTCGCACACTGGGAACAGCCATTCTTGTAAGCCTGGTGTGCCCAGGGGCCATGAAACTTTGAGCAGTAAAATGGTCGCTACAAACCCTGTACGTTGCGTACAATAGGCTGGCCGGCTTACTAAGGAGATCATCGCGTCCAGCATACTGCATCCATGCTTTCATCCTGCATTGGCAATGAACTATCAGCTGAAAGGGAAAGTACTTGAATAGTGATTTTTTATTGTTACCCTCACTGAGCAAGTACGAACAGTAAGCCTAAAGACATGCAAACCATAGAAAAGCTCTAACACACCTGCCGTCCCGTGGTATGCGGAAGAAACTCGTCCCAGGCTTCTTGTGGGTTCTGCCATTGTTGAAGCACCACGATACACAGCAGTAGCTGCCGTCGCTTGGACCGCCGGACGGCATGGCATCAGCGCGTTGTGAAAATATCAGTAAGTGGATGCTTCGCTGTCAAATTACGAAAAAGATATGTGCACGTCATAAGTGTACCAGCAAACCCCTTTGAATGATTAGCTAATCGATGCACAATACAAAACCAGTGATACATCTCTGACCCATAAAACTCTGACTTACAAAGATAGACGTCCAGACCACGTACAAAGATCTTCAGAAGTTTCCAGGCCGCTATCCCTTGTAATGCAATGGTATCGCGGCCTGGGAACTTTACAACACCTTCGCGCGTACGCAGTATCAGCAGTAAATTGGGAAGAAAAATCGTAGTTGAAATTTGTGCTGTAAAATTATATTGGAAACGTCAAAAAAAATTGTGGGCAGCTTGCACTAGTGGCACAAGGCTAGCGATGAAACGAAGATGATGGCCACTTGGCTAGTCCAGATTTACCTCCGGCACACCAAGAATTATTAGTGTTCCGAGCCTTCGGGAAACGCGTTGTGAAGCTTGCGAGGCCCAGCGAACGCTTCTCAATATTTTGCACCGAGCCACCGAGCCTATGACCTAGCTGCCCAGCTATGCTCAGCGCACAGACGCTCGCGTCCGTGGCAGACGCAGCACGCGTCGCCTTTGCTATACTGCATACGTTGCACAATGTTCCCGTCTAGCCGCCGCATACAGCCGCAAACTTTCTTTTTAGCGAACCTCCCCGTCCTTACAAGCTTCAGAAAAAGGTTACAACTGCGTGAATGAGACGCCACGTAAGAAACAAACTCGCACACACGAAGCGCAACGTGTGTGTGTGTGCATCTTTCTATGATTGTTGCATATAGTGTCTTATTCGCACAGGTGTAACCGTTTTCTGAAAAAATGACCCAACAAGCCCAACAACATGTCATTCAACAAGCTTCGCTTGAAAACGTGCCTCACCTGTTATCTCCACGCACGAACACGCCGACGTAGCCGACGTTGACGAAAGCGACGAAAGCTTCCCGCTGTCAGTCATGCATGGGCTTGTCGCTGGGTGGGTGGTGTTTATGACAGTACGGCTGAACAAAAATAATCGCGTAAGGTGTGTTGAATAAATTGATTTTATGTATAAAAACATACCAAATTTGGGCGTATAATTATTATTTTGTAAAAACAATTCTGTTGCATTGATTATAACTGTTTTTTTTGCGTTTGCACTCTCTGACGTTTGGTGAGAGCTCTAGTTCGTTACGTAGTCTTGACGCACTTCCTGAGGCCAGGTTTCGCGGAGTGTCCTCTCTTGTCTTTTCCTTTCTCTATGCCGTAGCTGAGTTCGTCATTCTGCTTGTGGTCACCGACGCGTGCGGACGCAGGATGGCAGGCTCGTCAAGAGCTGTTACAGCGGCCGACGCTGGCCGCGGTTTCTCGTGCACATCACTTCCCAAGGACTACCGTTTAATTTTGCCACCACTGCCCACAGGAGAAAGACTCAGACACGCGTTGGTTCTGCACTGCGACATCGCAGCGCGTCCGTACGGGATTAATGACTTCCGAAAGCCGCTCAAGGATCTAGGAATCATTCAAGAGGTAAGCGGCATAGAAGCGTATCAGATGTCACACGTCTGGCTTCTTAACATGAAGACAGATGAAGCCAAGAAGACACTTCTGGACGCTGGCCTACTCTCCGTGAAAGACCGGCCCTGCGTCGTCGTCGACCCAGAAAGGCAAGAGGTGTGTCTCAAGTTCCATTGGGTAGCCTTTGACGTCAACGCAAAAACTGTACGGCGTGCATTCCGGGAGTACGGTGAAGTGAAAGAAGTTATCAGCGACAATTGGAGAGACGAAGACTTCACAAAAGTTTTGTCAACCACAAGATTGGCTCGGCTAATACTTAAATAAGGCGTTACTACGGATCGCATACCCCACCACATGCGTCTCGGGAGCGGCATGGCACTGGTGGTCGTGCCAGGAAGAGCGCCGCTGTGCCTGCGTTGCCGGAACACGGGACACATTCGTCGCGACTGCAGGGTGCCCAGGTGCGCTGGTTGTCGCGCTTTTGCGCATGAGCAGGCGGACTGTACTCGTTCGTATGCCAATGCAGCAAGTCGAGCAACAAATGCCGACCACAGTGAATTGCTCAAGGATGAAGAGGAAGCAGAGAGGGCTGCGGCGTCGAAGGCAGGAGTGGAGGCGTCTCATGCAGTGGCGACCAGCGAGAGAAAGATGGAGACACCTAAGAAGACACAGATGAAAATACGGGTATGGGCACTCCAACGCAACGGCGTTCAACTCAAATGGAAACCCAGTACAAGGCTGAACCAGTCATCGGGTCCGACGCTACTTTGAACATGGATACAGTTGAAACTACGCTAGTAAAGCGACGCCTGAATGAGAGAGACGCGGCCTCCCAGCAGTGTCTGACCCAGGAAGATCAAGGGCAGTGGCGAGTGGCTGGCTCCAAAAAGTCTCGGGGTGCTGGCCGCCTGCGTTCGTCGTCGCTTTCACGCGGCGGCGACGGGACGACGCCATGAGCGTCGGCCGGACAGTGGGTTAGGTGTTGGTGAGGTAAGCGTCTTTCGCTCGGCTTTCTCTCATCATGATGGCGACGATTATATTGGCGACGCTAAATGTACATGGGCTTTCTGCCAAACGGCGGCAAAACCACCTTTACCGCCTGATTATAGAACAAGATATAGACATCATCGCTGTACAGGAAACTAAAGTAGAGAGTGAAGAGCACGCTGAGCGAATGGTGCAGCCTTTCACGAGACTGTTTGATGTGTGCGTTTGTCACGCAGTAGGTACATCTGCAGGTTGCCTCTTGTTAATTCGGCAGAGCCTCAATGCGAAAGTGGAGTCTGTAACTACCTGCGAAGCGGGCCGTTTTATTATATGTGATTTATCCTTACCAAGAGAAAAATGGAGAGTAATCTGTGTGTACGCACCCACTGTGATTAAAGATCGAAAGAAGTTTTTTGAAAAGCTTGATGTGTATTTGAAATGCGAACGTAAACTAATTTTGGCCGGCGATTTCAACTGCGTTTGTTCGAGTATAGATAAATCAAGTTCAAGGCCATACAGAGATTCAAGCACTGCCGTTCTACTCGATATGGTGGTGAAAGCTCAGCTAGAGGACGTGGGTGAATGTCTTTGCAGTGGAAAAGGAGTTACGTTTACCTACTTTCAGCGTTCAAGCCATGCTAGACTTGACAGAGTATATGTGTCCTGCGAAATCATTCCTTCGTGCCATGATTACAGAGTTACACCTGTTACGTTCAGTGATCATTAAAAATAACACACATTTTTGTTGGGACCTCTGGAAATTTAATGTAGAGTTATTAAAGCATGAAGAGTTTAATCGGATTTTTCTAGAGGGCATAGAAGACTTAGCAAATAGAACACTTGAATCCTGGGGACATAAGTGGGATATATTTAAACAGACCATTAAACTGGAAGCACTTGAGAGAGCCAGTATCCTGAGACATGCTGAAAAAGAACTTGAAGTGCGCTTGCGTGAAAACTTGCAACAGTTAGTAGCGGATGAATGTACTTAGGCCGAAATATTTTCAGAGGAGATAAACATAGCTAAACAGAAGCTAGAGTTGATAGACCAAGAAGGTTATCGTATAGAATTGATTCGAGCTCGAGCAGAAAACTTGGTAGCGGGAAAAATGCCAACAAAACGAGCCCTTGGAGCTGAGAAGAGACATGCTTGTAAAAATGAAATAAGAGGAATAGAATATAAAGGAACAAGGTGCCATACGAAAAAAGCAATATTCGGTGCGTTTTTCGAATATTACAAAGAGTTATTCACACCAACCAGTGTACACGCAGAACGTTTTAATAGCGATTTCATTTCATTAATGCCAAGACGTGATGATGAAAGGAAGGGAATTTTCGAATTGTCTATAACAGAGGGAGAATTTGAAAAAGCAATTGATAAGTTAAACAATGGTAAGTCTCCAGGACCAGATGGCCTGAGTGCTGCAGTTTACAAGGAATTCAAACACGTATTTTCACCTATTTTGACGGAGGTATTTAACAAGGCTTTTAAGTGTAAACAACTTCCACCATCGTTTTGGTCAACCCACATGGTCTTAATACCTAAAACAGAAGATCCTGCAAAGTTAAGAAGTGCTACTGCATATAGACCAATTAGCCTAACTAATGTTGACTTTAAAATATTGATGAAAATATTGGCCAGAAGACTCCAGACAGTTAAGACAAAACTGATTGGGTCCCACCAAACTTGTGGCATAAAGGGAAGAAAAATAATGACCATTATAAACATACCACGATCAATCCTAGAAAGTTGTGGCGCTATGCATCTCAATGTTGCCATGCTTCAAATTGACCTCGAAAATGCATTTTATCGCGTGCCGCACGATTTGCTCCTTTCATTACTTGAGCACATTAACGTGGGCAGTTTGATTAGCGACGGAGTGCGCATGGCTTACACTGGATGCACGAGAAGATTGGTAATAAATAAAACTGCGGGTGAGCGTATACCTGTGCTGCGGTCAGTGAGACACGGGTGCCCACTATCACCCCTGCTTTTTGCTATTTTTATTGAACCTTTCTGTTTAAGTGTAATTAATAACACTGAAATTAGTGGCTTTATATTACATGAAGCTGAGGTTAGCCTCCTTGCATACGCAGACGACATTGAAGTTTTCTGTACAAATTATGAGAGTATAATGCATGCTGTAAATGTCGTGAAAACTTTCTGCCAGGCGAGTGGTAGTGCCATGAACTGGGATAAGTGCCTTGGCTTCTGGCATGAGAAATGGGATTTCACGCCAAGAGTATCTCTAAACATTAAATGGCAGGAAACACCAGTGAAGTATTTAGGAGTGCCGCTGGAGTTCTATCACGACAGTGAACCGTATTGGAAAAAAGAAGCGCAGGCATTGCGTAATGATGTAGAAAAATGGAAAGGTTGGGGTATTTCGATATTCACACGAGCCACAACGTGCAACTTGTTTCTGGTGAGCAAGCTATGGTGCGTAATGCAGGCTTTGCACTGCAGTAGAATAAGTGTACAGAAAATACACCGACTATTTGCAATTTTCATATAGAGCTCTGGATGGGAAAGATCAAGCAGCACAGACCTCTTCAGAAAAGTTAGAGATGGCGGGCTTCGATTAGTTCATTTGTACGTAAGACAACTTGTCAATCGTTTCCTTTTTCTGCGTGATGTAAATGACCCCTTTTTGAGAACCTTTATACAACTAAGGTTATCTAGAGTGCTGCCGGGATTTATCGTATCATCTTATATATGCAAAGGCCCATACAAGGGTATTTAAAGGAAGTTGTTTTGTCTTTCCACTTTTTGTCAGTGAGATTTTCGTTAGAGTATCTGGCTGAAGTACCACGCAAAAAATTGTATAGAGACCTTGTCGATGTTTTACTGCCTGTACCATTGTACCGCCAGCTATATTGTGCAGGCCCAGGACAAGATGTTCTGAAACGTGTTAAAAGAATGCTTGTAGTGCCAGGGGTCAAAACGTTTTTCTTTAAATTACATACTGGTACTTTACCAGTGAAAACGTGGTTGCTGGGAAGGGAATATTCGTGCCATGGAGCACACATTGCCACTTGTGTAAAAAACCGGAAACAATTGAACACTTGTTTATAGATTGCTGGAAGAGAATTTTTTTCTGGAACGTACTGCAAAGAACCTTGAAAAAAGAATTACCGTTAAGTCCACATGGCATCCGTTTTCTTTCGGTTAAAAACGAGGAAGGTGTACCTTATGTTCTCAACATGCTGCTGGGCCTGCACAGTATAAGAAAAACCCGATGTGCCTTTGAAAACGCGGATGTAGAAGTGCTAGCTGTGCGCCAATATTTTTTGGTGTGCCATTTTCCTGAAATGCTGAAAAGCCAAGAGAATGTGCCAGACTGAATTGGGTCCATTGAGTGATTGTTAAGACTGCCCAAGTATTGATTAATATTCAGCCAAGAGCTGACGGTACCTCAATGAATTCTGTTGGTGTATTTTGTGACGCACTTGAATTTGGACCAATATGCAAATATGTAAAATGTGAACAGTCAAGATATGCAAGACAATAAAGAAAAAAAAAAGCGCCGTGGCTTAGTTGGTTAAAGCGCCTGTCTAGTAAACAGAAGATCATGAGTTTGAATCTCACCGGTGTCTCGAGAGTCAAGACAAACGTCTCTCTATGTTTTTGTTTTTGAAGTATAATTTAAAATACTTCTATTGGTGTCACTGCCTGAAAAAGACGCTGCGCAGGTGCTGTGGCTTACTTGGTTAAAGCGCCTGTCTAGTAAACAGGAAATCGTGAGTTCGAATCTCACCGGCGCCTCGAGAGTCAAGACTAACGACTCTCAGGTTTTTTGTTTTCGAAGTATATTTTAATATACTTCTAATGGTGTCATTGCCTGATGAAGACGCTGCGCAGGCGCCGTGGCTTAGCTCGTTATTGCACCTGTCTAGTAAACAGGAGATCATGAGTCCGAATTTCCCTGGTGCCTCGGGAGTCAAGACTAAAGTCTCTATTTTTTGTTTTAGAAGTATGGTTGAAAATACTTCGAATGGTGTAACTGCCTGAACAGGACGCTGCGCCGGCGCCGTGGCTTAGTTGGTTAAAGCGCTTGTCACAGGAGATCTTGAGTTCAAATGTCACCAGTGCCTCGGGAGTCAAGACCAACGTCTCTCTATATTTTGTTTTTGAAATATAGCTCAAAATACTTCTAATGGTGTCACAGCCTGAACATGACGAAAGCCCGGCGCCATGGCTTAGTTGGTCAAAGCGCCTGTCTAGTAAACGGGCGATCATGAGTTCGAATCTCACCTGTGCCTCGGGAGTCAAGACTTTCTATTTTTGTGTTTGTTAAATGCAGTTCGAAATACTTTATTGGTGTCACTGCCTGAACATGAGGGCACGCCGGCGCCGTGGCTCAGTTAGT
This sequence comes from Rhipicephalus microplus, assembly GCF_043290135.1. Taxonomy (NCBI): domain Eukaryota; kingdom Metazoa; phylum Arthropoda; class Arachnida; order Ixodida; family Ixodidae; genus Rhipicephalus; species Rhipicephalus microplus. Next base: position 638,024 of record NW_027464635.1, read on the forward strand.
TAAAGCACTTGACACAGGAGATCATACCGGTGCCGCGAGAGTCAAGACTTTCTATTTTTTTTCCTAAATACAGTTCGAAATTTTTCTATAGGTGTCACTGCCTGAACATGACGGCACGCCGGCGCCGTGGCTTAGTTGGTTAAAGCACTTGTCACAGGAGATCATGAGTTCGAAACTCACCGGTGCCGCGAGAGTCAAGACTTTCTATTTTGTTTCTTAAATACAGTTCGAAATACTTTAATGGTGTCACTGCCTGAACATGACGGCACGCCAGCGCCGTGGTTCAGTTGATTAAAGCACTTGTCACAGGAGATCATGAGTTCGAAACTCACCGGCGCCGCGAGAGTCAAGACTTTCTATTTTTGTGTTTGTTAAATGCAGTTCAAAATACTTTAATGGTGTCACTGCCTGAACATGACGGCACGCCGGCGCCGTGGTTTAGTTGGTTAAAGCGCTTGTCACAGGAGATCATGACTTCGAAACTCACTGGTGCCGCGAGAGTCAAGACCAACGTCTCTCTATATATTGTTTTTGAAATATAGCTCAAAATACTTCTAGTGGTGTCGCAGCCTGAACATGACGAAAGCCCGGCGCCATGGCTTAGTTGGTCAAAGCGCCTGTCTAGTAAACGGGCGATCATGAGTTCGAATCTCACCAGTGCCTCGGGAGTCAAGACTTTCTATTTTTGTGTTTGTTAAATACAGTTCGAAATAATTTAATAGTGTCACTGCCTAAACATGACGGCACGCCGGCGCCGTGGCTTAGTTGGTTAAAGAGCCTGTCACAGGAGATCATGACTTCGAAACTCACTGGCGCCGCGAGAGTGAAGACTTTCTAATTTTTGTTTCTTAAATGCAGTTCAAAATACTTCTAAAGGTGTCACTGCCTGAACATGACGGCACGCCGGCGCCGTGGTTTAGTTGGTTAAAGCGCATGTCACAGGAGATCATGACTACGAAACTCACCGGTGCCGCGAGAGTCAAGACTTCTTATTTTTTTGTTTCTTAATTGCAGTTCGAAATACTTTAATGGTGTCACTGCCTGAACATGACGGAACGCCGGCGCCGTGGCTTAGTTGGTTAAAGCACTTGTCACAGGAGATCATGAGTTCGAAACACACCGGTGCCGCGAGAGTCAAGACTTTCTATTTTTTTCTTAAATACAGTTCGAAATACTTTAAAGATGTCACTGCCTGAACATGACGGCACGCCAGCGCCATGGTTCAGTTGATTAAAGCACTTGTCACAGGAGATCGTGAGTTCGAAACTCAACGGTGCCGCGAGAGTCAGGACTTTATATTTTTGTGTTTGTTAAATGCAGTTCGAAATACTTTTGTGGTGTCACTGCCTGAACATGACGGCACGCCGGCGCCGTGGCTTAGTTGGTTAAAGCACTTGTCACAGGAGATCATGAGTTCGAAACTCACCGGTGCCGCGAGAGTCAAGACTTTCTATTTTTGTGTTTGTTAAATGCAGTTCGAAATACTTTATTGGTGTCAGTGCCTGAACATGACGGCACGCCGGCGCCGTGGCTTACTTGATCAAAGCACTTGTCACAGGAGATCTTGAGTTCTAAACTCACCGGCGCCGCGAGAGTCAAGATTTTCTATTTTTGTGTTTGTTAAATGCAGTTCAAAATACTTTAATGGTGTCACTGCCTGAACATGACGGCACGCCGGCGCCGTAGTTTAGTTGGTTAAAGCGCTTGTCACAGGGGATCATGACTTCGAAACTCACCGGTGCCGCGAGAGTCAAGACTTTCTATTTTTGTGTTTGTTAAATGCAGTTCGAAATACTTTAATGGTGTCACTGCCTGAACATGACGGCACGCCGGCGCCGTGGCTTAGTTGATTAAAGCACTTGTCACAGGAGATCGTGAGTTGGAAACTCAACGGTGCCGCGAGAGTCAAGACTTTCTATTTTTTTGTTTCTTAAATGCAGTTCGAAATACTTTAATGGTGTCACTGCCTGAACATGACGGCACGCCGGCGCCGTGGCTTAGTTGGTTAAAGCACTTGTCACAGGAGATCATGAGTTCGAAACTCACCGGTGCCGCGAGAGTCAAGACTTTCTATTTTTGTGTTTGTTAAATGCAGTTCGAAATACTTTAATGGTGTCACTGCCTGAACATGACGGCACGCCGGCGCCGTGGCTTAGTTGATTAAAGCACTTGTCACAGGAGATCGTGAGTTCGAAACTCAACGGTGCCGCGAGAGTCAAGACTTTCTATTTTTTTGTTTCTTAAATGCAGTTTGAAGTACTTTAATGGTGTCACTGCCTGAACATGACGGCACGCCGGCGCTGTGGCTTAGTTGATTAAAGCACTTGTCACAGGAGATCATGAGTTCGAAACTCACCGGTTGCGCGAGAGTCAAGACTTTCTATTTTTTGTTTCTTAAATGCAGTTCGAAATACTTGAATGGTGTAACTGCCTGAACATGACGGCACGCCGGCGCCGTGGCTTAGTTGATTAAAGCGCCTGTCGCAGGAGATCATGACTTCGAAACTCACTGGCGCCGCGAGAGTGAAGACTTTCAAATTTTTGTTTCTTAAATGCAGTTCAAAATACTTCTAAAGGTGTCACTGCCTGAATATGACGGCACGCCGGAGCCGTGGTTTAGTTGGTTAAAGCGCTTGTCACAGGAGATCATGACTTCGAAACTCACCGGTGCCGCGAGAGTCAAGACTTCTTATTTTTTTGTTTCTTAAATGCAGTTCGAAATACTTTAATGGTGTTACTGCCTGAACATGACGGAACGCCGGCGCCGTGGCTTAGTTGGTTAAAGCACTTGTCAAAGGAGATCATGAGTTCGAAACTCAACGGTGCCGCGAGAGTCAAGACTTTCTATTTTTTGTTTCTTAAATGCAGTTCGAAGTACTTTAATGGTGTCACTGCCTGAACATGACGGCACGCCGGCGCCGTGGCTTAGTTGATTAAAGCACTTGTCACAGGAGATCATGAGTTCAAAACTCACCGGTTGCGCGAGAGGCAAGACTTTCTATTTTTTTGTTTCTTAAATGCAGTTCGAAATACTTGAATGGTGTAACTGCCTGAACATGACGGCACGCCGGCGCCGTGGCTTAGTTGATTAAAGCACTTGTCACATGAGATCGTGAGTTTGAAACTCAACGGTGCCGCGAGAGTCAAGATTTTCTATTTTTTGTTTCTTAAATGCAGTTTGAAATACTTTAATGGTGTCACTGCCTGAACATGACGGTACGCAGGCGCCGTGGCTTAGTTGATTAAAGCACTTGTCACAGGAGATCATGAGTTCGAAACTTACCGATGCCGCGAGAGTCAAGACTTTCTATTTTTTGTTTCTTAAATGCAGTTCGAAATTTTTTAATGGTGTCACTGCCTGAACATGACGGCACGCCGGCGCCGTGGCTTAGTTGGTTAAAGCACTTGTCACAGGAGATCATGAGTCGAAACTCACCGGTGCCGCTAGAGTCAAGACTTTCTATTTTTGTGTTTGTTAAATGCAGTTCGAAATACTTTCATGGTGTCACTGCCTGAACATGACGGCACGCCGGCGCCGTGGCTTTGTTGGTTAAAGCACTTGTCACAGGAGATCATGAGTTCGAAACTCACCGGTGCCGCGAGAGTAAAGACTTTCTACTTTTTTGTTTCTTAAATACAGTTCGAAATACTTTAATGGTGTCACTGCCTGAACATGAGGGTACGCCAGCGCCGTGGCTTACTTGATTAAAGCACTTGTCACAGGAGATCATGAGTTCGAAACTCATCGGTGCCGCGAGAGTCAAGACTTTCTATTTTTTGTTTCTTAAATGCAGTTCGATATGCTTTAATGGTGTCAGTGCCTGAACATGACGGCCTGCCGGCGCCGTGGCTTACTTGATTAAAGCACTTGTCACAGGAGATCACGAGTTTGAAACTCACCGGTGCCGCGAGAGTCAAGACTTTCTATTTTCTTTGTTTCTTAAATGCAGTTCGAAATACTTCTAATGGTGTCACTGCCTGAACATGACGGCACGCCGGCGCCGTGGCTTACTTGATTAAAGCACTTGTCACAGGAGATCTTGAGATCATGAGCTCGAAACTCACCGGTGCCGCGACAGTCAAGACTTTCTATTTTTTTGTTTCTTAAATACAGTTCGAAATACTTTAATGGTGTCACTGCCTGAACATGACGACACGCCGGCGCCGTGGCTTACTTGATTAAAGCACTTGTCACAGGAGATCATGAGTTCGAAAGTCATCGGTGCTGCGAGAGTCAAGACTTTCTGTTTTTTGTTTCTTAAACGCAGTTCGGAATACTTTAATAGTGTCACTGCCTGAACATGGCGGCTCGCCGGCGCCGTGGCTTAGTTGGTTAAAGCGCCTGTCACAGGAGATCACGATTTCAAAACTCACTGGCGCCGCGAGAGTGAAGACTTTCTAATTTTTGTTTCTTAAATGCCGTTCGAAATACTTCTAAGGTGTCACTGTCTGAACATGACGGCACGCCGGTTCCGTGGTTTAGTTGGTTAAAGCGCTTGTCACAGGAGATCATGACTTCGAAACTCACCGGTGCCGCGAGAGTCAAGACTTTCTTTTTTTTTCTTAAATACAGTTCGAAATACTTCTAAAGGTGTCACTCTCTGAACATGACGGCACGCCAGCGCCGTGGTTCAGTTGATTAAAGCACTTGTCACAGGAGATCATGAGTTCGAAACTCACCGGCGCCGCGAGAGTCAAGACTTTCTATTTTTGTGTTTATTAAATGCAGTTCAAAATACTTTAATGTTGTCACTGTCTGAACAAGACGGCATGCCGGCGCCGTGGTTTAGTTGGTTAAAGCGCTTGTCACAGGAGATCATGACTTCGAAACTCACCGGTGCCGCGAGAGTCAAGACTTTCATTTTTATGTTTGTTAAATGCAGTTCGAAATACTTTAATGGTGTCACTGTCTGAACATGACGGCACGCCGGCGCCGTGGCTTAGTTGGTTAAAGCACTTGTCACAGGAGAACATGAGTTCGAAACTCACCGGTGCCGCGAGAGTCAAGACTTTCTATTTTTTTTCCTAAATACAGTTCGAAATACTTCTAAAGGTGTCACTGCCTGAACATGACGGCACACCAGCGCCGTGGTTCAGTTGATTAAACCACTTGTCACAGAAGATTATGAGTTCGAAACTCACCGGCGCCGCGAGAGTCAAGACTTTCTATTTTTGTGTTTGTTAAATGCAGTTCAAAATACTTTAATGGTGTCACTGCCTGAACATGACGGCACGCCGGCGCCGTGGCTTAGTTGATTAAAGCACTTGTCACAGGAGATCGTGAGTTCGAAACTCAATGGTGCCGCGAGAGTCAAGACTTTCTATTTTTTTGTTTCTTAAATGCAGTTCAAAATACCTTAATGGTGTCACTGCCTGAACATGACGGCACGCCGGCGCCATGGCTTAGTTGATTAATGCTTTTGTCACAGGAGATAATGAGTTCGAAACTCACCGGTTGCGCGAGAGTCAAGACTTTCTATTTTTTTTGGTTCGTAAATGCAGTTCGAAATACTTTAATGGTGTAACTGCCTGAACATGACGGCACGCCGGCACCGTGGCTTAGTTGATTAAAGCACTTGTCACATGAGATCGTGAGTTCAAAACTCACCGGTGCCGCGAGAGTCAAGACTTTCTATTTTTGTGTTTGTTAAATGCAGTTCGAAATACTTTAATGGTGTCAGTGCCTGAACATGACGGCACGCCGGCGCCGTGGCTTACTTGATTAAAGCACTTGTCACAGGAGATCATGAGTTCGAAACTCACCGGCGCCGCGAGAGTCAAGATTTTCTATTTTAGTGTTTGTTAAATGCAGTTCAAAATACTTTAATGGTGTCACTGCCTGAACATGACGGCACGACGGCGCCGTGGTTTAGTTGGTTAAAGCGCTTGTCACAGGGGATCATGACTTCGAAACTCACCGGTGCCGCGAGAGTCAAGACTTTCTATTTTTGTGTTTGTTAAATGCAGTTCGAAATACTTTAATGGTGTCACTGCCTGAACATGACGGCACGCCGGCGCCGTGGCTTAGTTGATTAAAGCACTTGTCACAGGAGATCGTGAGTTGGAAACTCAACGGTGCCGCGAGAGTCAAGACTTTCTATTTTTTTGTTTCTTAAATGCAGTTCGAAATACTTTAATGGTGTCACTGCCTGAACATGACGGCACGCCGGCGCCGTGGCTTAGTTGATTAAAGCACTTGTCACAGGAGATCATGAGTTCGAAACTCACCGGTGCCGCGAGAGTCAAGACTTTCCACTTTTTTGTTTCTTGAATACAGTTCGAAATACTTTAATGGTGTCAGTGCCTGAACATGACGGCACGCCGGGTGCCGTGGCTTACTTGATTAAAGCACTTGTCACAGGAGATCATGAGTTCGAAACTCACCGGCGCCGCGAGAGTCAAGATTTTCTATTTTTGTGTTTGTTAAATGCAGTTCAAAATACTTTAATGGTGTCACTGCCTGAACATGACGGCACGCCGGCGCCGTGGTTTAGTTGGTTAAAGCGCTTGTCACAGGGGATCATGACTTCGAAACTCACCGGTGCCGCGAGAGTCAAGACTTTCTATTTTTGTGTTTGTTAAATGCAGTTCGAAATACTTTAATGGTGTCACTACCTGAACATGACGGCACGCCGGCGCCGTGGCTTAGTTGATTAAAGCACTTGTCACAGTAGATCGTGAGTTGGAAACTCAACGGTGCCGCGAGAGTCAAGACTTTCTATTTTTTTTGTTTCTTAAATGCAGTTAGAAATACTTTAATGGTGTCAGTGCCTGAACATGACGGCACGCCGGCGCCGTGGCTTACTTGATTAAAGCACTTGTCACAGGAGATCATGAGTTCGAAACTCACCGGCGCCGCGAGAGTCAAGATTTTCTATTTTTGTGTTTGTTAAATGCAGTTCAAAATACTTTAATGGTGTCACTGCCTAAACATGACGGCATGCCGGCGCCGTGGCTTAGTTGGTTAAAGCGCCTGTCACAGGAGATCACGATTTCAAAACTCACTGGCGCCGCGAGAGTGAAGACTTTCTAATTTTTGTTTCTTAAATGCAGTTCGAAATACTTCTAAGGTGTCACTGTCTCAACATGACGGCACGCCGGTTCCGTGGTTTACTTGGTTAAAGCGCTTGTCACAGGAGATCATGACTTCGAAACTCACCGGTGCCGCGAGAGTCAAGACTTTCTTTTTTTTCTGAAATACAGTTCGAAATACTTCTAAAGGTGTCACTGCCTGAACATGACAGCACGCCGGCCCCGTGGTTCAGTTGGTTAAAGCGCTTGTCACAGGAGATCATGACTTCGAAACTCACCGGTGCCGCGAGAGTCAAGACTTTCTATTTTTGTGTTTGTTAAATGCAGTTCGAAATACTTTAATGGTGTCACTGCCTGAACATGACGGCACGCCGGCGCCGTGGCTTAGTTGGTTAAAGCACTTGTCACAGGAGATCATGAGTTCGAAACTCACCGGTGCCGCGAGAGTCAAGACTTTCTATTTTTTTTCTTAAATACAGTTCGAAATACTTCTAAAGGTGTCACTCTCTGAACATGACGGCACGCCAGCGCCGTGGTTCAGTTGATTAAAGCACTTGTCACAGGAGATCATGAGTTCGAAACTCACCGGCGCCGCGAGAGTCAAGACTTTCTATTTTTGTGTTTGTTAAATGCAGTTCAAAATACTTTAATGGTGTCACTGCCTGAACATGACGGCACGCCGGCGCCGTGGCTTAGTTGATTAAAGCACTTGTCACAGGAGATCGTGAGTTCGAAACTCAACGGTGCCGCGAGAGTCAAGACTTTCTATTTTTTGTTTCTTAAATGCAGTTCGAAATACTTTAATGGTGTCACTGCCTGAACATGACGGCACGCCGGCGCCGTGGCTTAGTTGATTAAAGCACTTGTCACAGGAGATCATGAGTTCGAAACTCACCGGTTGCGCGAGAGTCAAGACTTTCTATTTTTTTTGTTTCGTAAATGCAGTTCGAAATACTTTAATGGTGTAACTGCCTGAACATGACGGCACGCCGGCACCGTGGCTTAGTTGATTAAAGCACTTGTCACAAGAGATCATGAGTTCGAAACTCACCGATGCCGCGAGAGTCAAGACTTTCTATTTTTTTGTTTCTTAAATGCAGTTCGAAATACTTTAATGGTGTCACTGCCTGAACATGACGGCACGCCGGCGCCGTGGCTTAGTTGGTTAAAGCACTTGTCACAGGAGATCATGAGTTCGAAACTCACCGGCGCCGCAAGAGTCAAGACTTTTTATTTTTGTGTTTGTTAAATGCAGTTCAAAATACTTTAATGGTGTCACTGCCTAAACATGACGGCATGCCGGCGCCGTGGCTTAGTTGGTTAAAGCGCCTGTCACAGGAGATCACGACTTCAAAACTCACCGGTTCCGCGAGAGTCAAGACTTTCTATTTTTTTCTTCAATACAGTTCGAAATACTTCTAAAGGTGTCACTGTCTGAACATGACGGCACGCCGGCGCCGTGGTTCAGTTGATTAAAGCACTTGTCACAGGAGATCATGAGTTCGAAACTCACCGGCGCCACGAGAGTCAAGACTTTCTATTTTTTGTTTCTTAAATGCAGTTCGAAATACTTTAATGGTGTCACTGCCTGAACATGTCGGCGCGCCGGCGCCGTGGCTTAGTTGATTAAAGCACTTGTCACAGGAGATCATGAGTTCGAAACTCACCGGTTGCGCGAGTGTAAAGACTTTCTATTTTTTTGTTTCGTAAATGCAGTTCGAAATACTTTAATGGTGTAACTGCCTGAACATGACGGCACGCCGGCGCCGTGGCTTATTTGATTAAAGCACTTGTCACATGAGATCATGAGTTCGAAACTCAACGGTGCCGCGAGAGTCAAGACTTTCTATTTTTTGTTTCTTAAATGCAGTTCGAAATACTTTAATGGTGTCACTGCCTGAACATGACGGCACGCCGGCGCCGTGGCTTAGTTGATTAAAGCACTTGTCACAGGAGATCATGAGTTCGAAACTCACCGATGCCGCGAGAGTCAAGACTTTCTATTTTTTTGTTTCTTAAATGCAGTTCGAAATACTTTAATGGTGTCACTGTCTGAACATGACGGCACGCCGGCGCCGTGGCTTACTTGATTAAAGCACTTGTCACAGGAGATCATGAGTTCGAAACTCATCGGTGCCGCGAGAGTCAAGACTTTCTATTTTTTTGTTTCTTATATGCAGTTCGAAATGCTTTAATGGTGTCACTGCCTGAACATGACGGCCCGCCGGCGCCGTGGCTTACTTGATTAAAGCACTTGTCACAGGAGATCACGAGTTCGAAACTCACCGGTGCCGCGAGAGTCAAGACTTTCTATTTTTTTGTTTCTTAAATGCAGTTCAAAATACTTTAATGGGGTCACTGTCTGAACATGACGGCACGCCGGTTCCGTGGTTTAGTTGGTTAAAGCGCTTGTCACAGGAGATCATGACTTCGAAATTCACCGGTGCCGCGAGAGTCAAGACTTTCTTTTTTTTCTGAAATACAGTTCGAAATACTTCTAAAGGTGTCACTGCCTAAACATGACAGCACGCCGGCGCCGTGGTTCAGTTGGTTAAAGCGCTTGTCACAGGAGATCATGACTTCGAAACTCACCGGTGCCGCGAGAGTCAAGACTTTCTATTTTTGTGTTTGTTAAATGCAGTTCGAAATACTTTAATGGTGTCACTGCCTGAACATGACGGCACGCCGGCGCCGTGGCTTAGTTGGTTAAAGCACTTGTCACAGGAGATCATGAGTTCGAAACTCACCGGTGCCGCGAGAGTCAAGACTTTCTATTTTTTTTCTTAAATACAGTTCGAAATACTTCTAAAGGTGTCACTCTCTGAACATGACGGCACGCCAGCGCCGTGGTTCAGTTGATTAAAGCACTTGTCACAGGAGATCATGAGTTCGAAACTCACCGGCGCCGCGAGAGTCAAGACTTTCTATTTTTGTGTTTGTTAAATGCAGTTCCAAATACTTTAATGGTGTCACTGCCTGAACAAGACGGCACGCCGGCGCCGTGGTTTAGTTGGTTAAAGCGCTTGTCACAGGAGATCATGACTTCGAAACTCACCGGTGCCGCGAGAGTCAAGACTTTCTATTTTTTTTCCTAAATACAGATCGAAATGCAGTTCGAAATACTTTAATGGTGTCACTGTCTGAACATGACGGCACGCCGGCGCCGTGGCTTAGATGGTTAAAGCACTTGTCACAGGAGATCATGAGTTCGAAACTCACCGGTGCCGCGAGAGTCAAGACTTTCTATTTTTTTTCCTAAATACAGTTCGAAATACTTCTAAAGGTGTCACTGCCTGAACATGACGGCACGCCAGCGCCGTGGTTCAATTGAATTAAGCACTTGTCACAGGAGATTATGAGTTCGAAACTCACCGGCGCCGCGAGAGTCAAGACTTTCTATTTTTGTGTTTGTTAAATGCAGTTCAAAATACTTTACTGGTGTCACTGCCTGAACATGATGGCACGCCGGCGCCGTGGCTTAGTTGGTTAAAGCACTTGTCACAGGAGATCATGAGTTCGAAACTCAACGGTGCCGCGAGAGTCAAGACTTTCTATTTTTTTGTTTCTTAAATGCAGTTCGAAATACTTTAATGGTGTCACTGCCTGAACATGACGGCACGCCGGCGCCGTGGCTTAGTTGAATAAAGCACTTGTCACAGGAGATCATGAGTTCGAAACTCACCGGTTGCGCGAGAGTCAAGACTTTCTATTTTTTTTTCGTAAATGCAGTTCGAAATACTTTAATGGTGTAACTGCCTGAACATGACGGCACGCCGGCACCGTGGCTTAGTTGATTAAAGCACTTGTCACAGGAGATCATGAGTTCGAAACTCACCGATGCCGCGAGAGTCAAGACTTTCTATTTTTTTGTTTCTTAAATGCAGTTCAAAATACTTTAATGGTGTCACTGCCTGAACATGACGGCACGCCGGCGCCGTGGCTTAGTTGGTTAAAGCACTTGTCACAGGAGATCATGAGTTCGAAACTCACCGGTGCCGCGAGAGTCAAGACTTTCTAATTTTGTGTTTGTTAAATGCAGTTCGAAATACTTTAATGGTGTCACTGCCTGAACATGATGGTACGCCGGCGCCGTGGCTTAGTTGGTTAAAGCACTTGTCACAGGAAATCATGAGTTCGAAACTCACAGGTGCCGTGAGAGTCAAGACTTTCTACTTTTTTGTTTCTTAAATACAGTTCGAAATACTTTAATGGTGTCAGTGCCTGAACATGACGGCACGCCGGCGCCGTGGCTTACTTGATTAAAGCACTTGTCACAGGAGATCATGAGTTCGAAACTCACCGGTTGCGCGAGAGTAAAGACTTTCTATTTTTTTGTTTCGTAAATGCAGTTCGAAATACTTTAATGGTGTAACTGCCTGAACATGACGGCACGCCGGCGCCGTGGCTTAGTTGATTAAAGCACTTGTCACATGAGATCATGAGCTCGAAACTCAACGGTGCCGCGAGAGTCAAGACTTTCTATTTTTTTGTTTCTTAAATACAGTTCGAAATACTTTAATGGTGTCACTGCCTGAACATGACGGCAGGCCGGCGCCGTGGCTTACTTGATTAAAGCACTTGTCACAGGAGATCGTGAGTTGGAAACTCAACGGTGCCGCGAGAGTCAAGACTTTCTATTTTTTTGTTTCTTAAATGCAGTTCGAAATACTTTAATGGTGTCACTGCCTGAACATGACGGCACGCCGGCGCCGTGGCTTAGTTGATTAAAGCACTTGTCACAGGAGATCATGAGTTCGAAACTCACCGATGCCGCGAGAGTCAAGACTTTCTATTTTTTTGTTTCTTAAATGCAGTTCGAAATACTTTAATGGTGTCACTGCCTGAACATGACGGCACGCCGGCGCCGTGGCTTACTTGATTAAAGCACTTGTCACAGGAGATCATGAGTTCGAAACTCATCGGTGCCGCGAGAGTCAAGACTTTCTATTTTTTGTTTCTTATATGCAGTTCGAAATGCTTTAATGGTGTCACTGCCTGAACATGACGGCCCGCCGGCGCCGTGGCTTACTTGATTAAAGCACTTGTCACAGGAGATCACGAGTTCGAAACTCACCGGTGCCGCGAGAGTCAAGATTTTCTTTTTTCTTTGTTTCTTAAATGCAGTTAGAAATACTTCTAATGGTGTCACTGCCTGAACATGACGGCACGCCGGCGCCGTAGCTTACTTGAATAAAGCACTTGTCACAGGAGATCATGAGCTTCAAACTCACCGGTGCCGCGAGAGTGAAGACTCTATTTTTTTGTTTCTTAAATACAGTTCGAAATACTTTAATGGTGTCACTGCCTGAACATGACGGCGCGCCGGCGCCGTGGCTTACTTGATTAAAGCACTTGTCACAGGAGATCATGAGTTCGAAACTCACCGGTGCCGCGAGAGTCAAGACTTTCTATTTTTTGTTTCTTAACTACAGTTCGAAATACTTGTAATGGTGTCACTGCCTGAACATGACGGCACGCCGGCGCCGTGGCTTACTTGATTAAAGCACTTGTCACAGGAGATCATGAGTTCGAAACTCACCGGTGCCGCGAGAGTCAAGACTTTCTACTTATTTGTTTCTTAAATACAGTTCGAAATACTTTAATGGTGTCACTGCCTAAACATGACGGCATGCCGGCGCCGTGGCTTAGTTGGTTAAAGCGCCTGTCACAGGAGATCACGACTTCGAAACTCACCGGCGCCGCGAGAGTCAAGACTTTCTATTTTTGTGTTTGTTAAATGCAGTTCAAAATACTTTAATGGTGCCACTGCCTGAACAAGATGGCACGCCGGCGCCGTGGTTCAGTTGGTTAAAGGGCTTGTCACAGGAGATCATGACTTCGAAACTCACCGGTGCCGCGAGAGTCAAGACTTTCTATTTCTGTGTTTGTTAAATGCAGTTCGAAATACTTTAATGGTGTCACTGCCTGAACATGACGGCACGCCGGCGCCGTGGCTTAGTTGATTAAAGCACTTGTCACAGAAGATCATGAGTTCGAAACTCACAGGTGCCGCGAGAGTCAAGACTTTCTACTTTTTTGTTTCTTAAATACAGTTCGAAATACTTTAATGGTGTCAGTGCCTGAACATGACGGCACGCCGGCGCCGTGGCTTACTTGATTAAAGCACTTGTCACAGGAGATCATGAGTTCGAAACTCACCGGTTGCGCGAGAGTAAAGACTTTCTATTTTTTTGTTTCGTAAATGCAGTTCGAAATACTTTAATGGTGTAACTGCCTGAACATGACGGCACGCCGGCGCCGTGGCTTAGTTGATTAAAGCACTTGTCACATGAGATCATGAGCTCGAAACTCACAGGTGCCGTGAGAGTCAAGACTTTCTACTTTTTTGTTTCTTAAATACAGTTCGAAATACTTTAATGGTGTCAGTGCCTGAACATGACGGCACGCCGGCGCCGTGGCTTACTTGATTAAAGCACTTGTCACAGGAGATCATGAGTTCGAAACTCACCGGTTGCGCGAGAGTAAAGACTTTCTATTTTTTTGTTTCGTAAATGCAGTTCGAAATACTTTAATGGTGTAACTGCCTGAACATGACGGCACGCCGGCGCCGTGGCTTAGTTGATTAAAGCACTTGTCACATGAGATCATGAGCTCGAAACTCAACGGTGCCGCGAGAGTCAAGACTTTCTATTTTTTTTGTTTCTTAAATACAGTTCGAAATACTTTAATGGTGTCACTGCCTGAACATGACGGCACGCCGGCGCCGTGGCTTACTTGATTAAAGCACTTGTCACAGGAGATCGTGAGTTGGAAACTCAACGGTGCCGCGAGAGTCAAGACTTTCTATTTTTTTGTTTCTTAAATGCAGTTCGAAATACTTTAATGGTGTCACTGCCTGAACATGACGGCACGCCGGCGCCGTGGCTTAGTTGATTAGAGCACTTGTCACAGGAGATCATGAGTTCGAAACTCACCGGTTGCGCGAGAGTAAAGACTTTCTATTTTTTTGTTTCGTAAATGCAGTTCGAAATACTTTAATGGTGTAACTGCCTGAACATGACGGCACGCCGGCGCCGTGGCTTAGTTGATTAAAGCACTTGTCACATGAGATCATGAGTTCGAAACTCAACGGTGCCGCGAGAGTCAAGACTTTCTATTTTTCGTTTCTTAAATGCAGTTTGAAATACTTTAATGGTGTCACTGCCTGAACATGACGGCACGCCGGCGCCGTGGCTTAGTTGATTAAAGCACTTGTCACAGGAGATCATGAGTTGGAAACTCACCGATGCCGCGAGAGTCAAGACTTTCTATTTTTTTGTTTCTTAAATGCAGTTCCAAATACTTTAATGGTGTCACTGCCTGAACATGACGGCACGCCGGCGCCGTGGCTTACTTGATTAAAGCACTTGTCACAGGAGATCATGAGTTCGAAACTCATCGGTGCCGCGAGAGTCAAGACTTTCTATTTTTTGTTTCTTATATGCAGTTCGAAATGCTTTAATGGTGTCACTGCCTGAACATGACGGCCCGCCGGCGCCGTGGCTTACTTGATTAAAGCACTTGTCACAGGAGATCACGAGTTCGAAACTCACCGGTGCCGCGAGAGTCAAGATTTTCTTTTTTCTTTGTTTCTTAAATGCAGTTAGAAATACTTCTAATGGTGTCACTGCCTGAACATGACGGCACGCCGGCGCCGTAGCTTACTTGAATAAAGCACTTGTCACAGGAGATCATGAGCTTGAAACTCACCGGTGCCGCGAGAGTGAAGACTCTATTTTTTTGTTTCTTAAATACAGTTCGAAATACTTTAATGGTGTCACTGCCTGAACATGACGGCGCGCCGGCGCCGTGGCTTACTTGATTAAAGCACTTGTCACAGGAGATCATGAGTTCGAAACTCACCGGTGCCGCGAGAGTCAAGACTTTCTATTTTTTGTTTCTTAAATACAGTTCGAAAAACTTGTAATGGTGTCACTGCCTGAACATGACGGCACGCCGGCGCCGTGGCTTACTTAATTAAAGCACTTGTCACAGGAGATCATGAGTTCGAAACTCACCGGTGCCGCGAGAGTCAAGACTTTCTGCTTATTTGTTTCTTAAATACAGTTCGAAATACTTTAATGGTGTCACTGCCTAAACATGACGGCATGCCGGCGCCGTGGCTTAGTTGGTTAAAGCGCCTGTCACAGGAGATCACGACTTCGAAACTCACCGGTTCCACGAGAGTCAAGACTTTCTATTTTTTTCTTAAATACAGTTCGAAATACTTCTAAAGGTGTCACTGTCTGAACATGACGGCACGCCAGCGCCGTGGTTCAGTTGATTAAAGCACTTGTCACAGGAGATCATGAGTTCGAAACTCACCGGCGCCACGAGAGTCAAGACTTTCTATTTTTTGTTTCTTAAATGCAGTTCGAAATACTTTAATGGTGTCACTGCCTGAACATGACGGCGCGCCGGCGCCGTGGCTTAGTTGAATAAAGCACTTGTCACAGGAGATCATGAGTTCGAAACTCACCGGTTTGCGCGAGTGTAAAGACTTTCTATTTTTTTGTTTCGTAAATGCAGTTCGAAATACTTTAATGGTGTAACTGCCTGAACATGACGGCACGCCGGCGCCGTGGCTTAGTTGATTGAAGCACTTGTCACAAGAGATCATGAGTTCGAAACTCAACGGTGCCGCGAGAGTCAAGACTTTCTATTTTTTGTTTCTTAAATGCAGTTCGAAATACTTTAATGGTGTCACTGCCTGAACATGACGGCCCGCCGGCGCCGTGGCTTACTTGATTAAAGCACTTGTCACAGGAGATCACGAGTTCGAAACTCACCGGTGCCGCGAGAGTCAAGATTTTCTTTTTTCTTTGTTTCTTAAATGCAGTTAGAAATACTTCTAATGGTGTCACTGCCTGAACATGACGGCACGCCGGCGCCGTAGCTTACTTGAATAAAGCACTTGTCACAGGAGATCATGAGCTTGAAACTCACCGGTGCCGCGAGAGTGAAGACTCTATTTTTTTGTTTGTTAAATGCAGTTTGAAATACTTTATTGGTGTCACTGCCTGAACATGACGGCACGCCGGCGCCGTGGCTTAGTTGATTAAAGCACTTGTCACAGGAGATCATGAGTTCGAAACTCACAGGTGCCGCGAGAGTCAAGACTTTCTACTTTTTTGTTTCTTAAATACAGTTCGAAATACTTTAATGGTGTCAGTGCCTGAACATGACGGCACGCCGGTGCCGTGGCTTACTTGATTAAAGCACTTGTCACAGGAGATCATGAGTTCGAAACTCACCGGTTGCGCGAGAGTAAAGACTTTCTATTTTTTTGTTTCGTAAATGCAGTTCGAAATACTTTAATGGTGTAACTGCCTGAACATGACGGCACGCCGGCGCCGTGGCTTAGTTGATTAAAGCACTTGTCACATGAGATCATGAGCTCGAAACTCAACGGTGCCGCGAGAGTCAAGACTTTCTATTTTTTTGTTTCTTAAATACAGTTCGAAATACTTTAATGGTGTCACTGCCTGAACATGACGGCACGCCGGCGCCGTGGCTTACTTGATTAAAGCACTTGTCACAGGAGATCGTGAGTTGGAAACTCAACGGTGCCGCGAGAGTCAAGACTTTCTATTTTTTTTGTTTCTTAAATGCAGTTCGAAATACTTTAATGGTGTCACTGCCTGAACATGACGGCACGCCGGCGCCGTGGCTTAGTTGATTAAAGCACTTGTCACAGGAGATCATGAGTTCGAAACTCACCGGTTGCGCGAGAGTAAAGACTTTCTATTTTTTTGTTTCGTAAATGCAGTTCGAAATACTTTAATGGTGTAACTGCCTGAACATGACGGCACGCCGGCGCCGTGGCTTAGTTGATTAAAGCACTTGTCACATGAGATCATGAGTTCGAAACTCAACGGTGCCGCGAGAGTCAAGACTTTCTATTTTTTGTTTCTTAAATGCAGTTCGAAATACTTGTAATGGTGTCACTGCCTGAACATGACGGCACGCCGGCGCCGTGGCTTACTTGATTAAAGCACTTGTCACAGGAGATCACGAGTTCGAAACTCACCGGTGCCGCGAGAGTCAAGACTTTCTACTTATTTGTTTCTTAAATACAGTTCGAAATACTTTAATGGTGTCACTGCCTAAACATGACGGCATGCCGGCGCCGTGGCTTAGTTGGTTAAAGCGCCTGTCACAGGAGATCACGACTTCGAAACTCACCGGCGCCGCGAGAGTCAAGACTTTCTATTTTTGTGTTTGTTAAATGCAGTTCAAAATACTTTAATGGTGCCACTGCCTGAACAAGATGGCACGCCGGCGCCGTGGTTCAGTTGGTTAAAGGGCTTGTCACAGGAGATCATGACTTCGAAACTCACCGGTGCCGCGAGAGTCAAGACTTTCTATTTCTGTGTTTGTTAAATGCAGTTCGAAATACTTTAATGGTGTCACTGCCTGAACATGACGGCACGCCGGCGCCGTGGCTTAGTTGATTAAAGCACTTGTCACAGAAGATCATGAGTTCGAAACTCACAGGTGCCGCGAGAGTCAAGACTTTCTACTTTTTTGTTTCTTAAATACAGTTCGAAATACTTTAATGGTGTCAGTGCCTGAACATGACGGCACGCCGGCGCCGTGGCTTACTTGATTAAAGCACTTGTCACAGGAGATCATGAGTTCGAAACTCACCGGTTGCGCGAGAGTAAAGACTTTCTATTTTTTTGTTTCGTAAATGCAGTTCGAAATACTTTAATGGTGTAACTGCCTGAACATGACGGCACGCCGGCGCCGTGGCTTAGTTGATTAAAGCACTTGTCACATGAGATCATGAGCTCGAAACTCACAGGTGCCGTGAGAGTCAAGACTTTCTACTTTTTTGTTTCTTAAATACAGTTCGAAATACTTTAATGGTGTCAGTGCCTGAACATGACGGCACGCCGGCGCCGTGGCTTACTTGATTAAAGCACTTGTCACAGGAGATCATGAGTTCGAAACTCACCGGTTGCGCGAGAGTAAAGACTTTCTATTTTTTTGTTTCGTAAATGCAGTTCGAAATACTTTAATGGTGTAACTGCCTGAACATGACGGCACGCCGGCGCCGTGGCTTAGTTGATTAAAGCACTTGTCACATGAGATCATGAGCTCGAAACTCAACGGTGCCGCGAGAGTCAAGACTTTCTATTTTTTTTGTTTCTTAAATACAGTTCGAAATACTTTAATGGTGTCACTGCCTGAACATGACGGCACGCCGGCGCCGTGGCTTACTTGATTAAAGCACTTGTCACAGGAGATCGTGAGTTGGAAACTCAACGGTGCCGCGAGAGTCAAGACTTTCTATTTTTTTGTTTCTTAAATGCAGTTCGAAATACTTTAATGGTGTCACTGCCTGAACATGACGGCACGCCGGCGCCGTGGCTTAGTTGATTAGAGCACTTGTCACAGGAGATCATGAGTTCGAAACTCACCGGTTGCGCGAGAGTAAAGACTTTCTATTTTTTTGTTTCGTAAATGCAGTTCGAAATACTTTAATGGTGTAACTGCCTGAACATGACGGCACGCCGGCGCCGTGGCTTAGTTGATTAAAGCACTTGTCACATGAGATCATGAGTTCGAAACTCAACGGTGCCGCGAGAGTCAAGACTTTCTATTTTTCGTTTCTTAAATGCAGTTTGAAATACTTTAATGGTGTCACTGCCTGAACATGACGGCACGCCGGCGCCGTGGCTTAGTTGATTAAAGCACTTGTCACAGGAGATCATGAGTTGGAAACTCACCGATGCCGCGAGAGTCAAGACTTTCTATTTTTTTGTTTCTTAAATGCAGTTCCAAATACTTTAATGGTGTCACTGCCTGAACATGACGGCACGCCGGCGCCGTGGCTTACTTGATTAAAGCACTTGTCACAGGAGATCATGAGTTCGAAACTCATCGGTGCCGCGAGAGTCAAGACTTTCTATTTTTTGTTTCTTATATGCAGTTCGAAATGCTTTAATGGTGTCACTGCCTGAACATGACGGCCCGCCGGCGCCGTGGCTTACTTGATTAAAGCACTTGTCACAGGAGATCACGAGTTCGAAACTCACCGGTGCCGCGAGAGTCAAGATTTTCTTTTTTCTTTGTTTCTTAAATGCAGTTAGAAATACTTCTAATGGTGTCACTGCCTGAACATGACGGCACGCCGGCGCCGTAGCTTACTTGAATAAAGCACTTGTCACAGGAGATCATGAGCTTGAAACTCACCGGTGCCGCGAGAGTGAAGACTCTATTTTTTTGTTTCTTAAATACAGTTCGAAATACTTTAATGGTGTCACTGCCTGAACATGACGGCGCGCCGGCGCCGTGGCTTACTTGATTAAAGCACTTGTCACAGGAGATCATGAGTTCGAAACTCACCGGTGCCGCGAGAGTCAAGACTTTCTATTTTTTGTTTCTTAAATACAGTTCGAAAAACTTGTAATGGTGTCACTGCCTGAACATGACGGCACGCCGGCGCCGTGGCTTACTTAATTAAAGCACTTGTCACAGGAGATCATGAGTTCGAAACTCACCGGTGCCGCGAGAGTCAAGACTTTCTGCTTATTTGTTTCTTAAATACAGTTCGAAATACTTTAATGGTGTCACTGCCTAAACATGACGGCATGCCGGCGCCGTGGCTTAGTTGGTTAAAGCGCCTGTCACAGGAGATCACGACTTCGAAACTCACCGGTTCCACGAGAGTCAAGACTTTCTATTTTTTTCTTAAATACAGTTCGAAATACTTCTAAAGGTGTCACTGTCTGAACATGACGGCACGCCAGCGCCGTGGTTCAGTTGATTAAAGCACTTGTCACAGGAGATCATGAGTTCGAAACTCACCGGCGCCACGAGAGTCAAGACTTTCTATTTTTTGTTTCTTAAATGCAGTTCGAAATACTTTAATGGTGTCACTGCCTGAACATGACGGCGCGCCGGCGCCGTGGCTTAGTTGAATAAAGCACTTGTCACAGGAGATCATGAGTTCGAAACTCACCGGTTTGCGCGAGTGTAAAGACTTTCTATTTTTTTGTTTCGTAAATGCAGTTCGAAATACTTTAATGGTGTAACTGCCTGAACATGACGGCACGCCGGCGCCGTGGCTTAGTTGATTGAAGCACTTGTCACAAGAGATCATGAGTTCGAAACTCAACGGTGCCGCGAGAGTCAAGACTTTCTATTTTTTGTTTCTTAAATGCAGTTCGAAATACTTTAATGGTGTCACTGCCTGAACATGACGGCCCGCCGGCGCCGTGGCTTACTTGATTAAAGCACTTGTCACAGGAGATCACGAGTTCGAAACTCACCGGTGCCGCGAGAGTCAAGATTTTCTTTTTTCTTTGTTTCTTAAATGCAGTTAGAAATACTTCTAATGGTGTCACTGCCTGAACATGACGGCACGCCGGCGCCGTAGCTTACTTGAATAAAGCACTTGTCACAGGAGATCATGAGCTTGAAACTCACCGGTGCCGCGAGAGTGAAGACTCTATTTTTTTGTTTGTTAAATGCAGTTTGAAATACTTTATTGGTGTCACTGCCTGAACATGACGGCACGCCGGCGCCGTGGCTTAGTTGATTAAAGCACTTGTCACAGGAGATCATGAGTTCGAAACTCACAGGTGCCGCGAGAGTCAAGACTTTCTACTTTTTTGTTTCTTAAATACAGTTCGAAATACTTTAATGGTGTCAGTGCCTGAACATGACGGCACGCCGGTGCCGTGGCTTACTTGATTAAAGCACTTGTCACAGGAGATCATGAGTTCGAAACTCACCGGTTGCGCGAGAGTAAAGACTTTCTATTTTTTTGTTTCGTAAATGCAGTTCGAAATACTTTAATGGTGTAACTGCCTGAACATGACGGCACGCCGGCGCCGTGGCTTAGTTGATTAAAGCACTTGTCACATGAGATCATGAGCTCGAAACTCAACGGTGCCGCGAGAGTCAAGACTTTCTATTTTTTTGTTTCTTAAATACAGTTCGAAATACTTTAATGGTGTCACTGCCTGAACATGACGGCACGCCGGCGCCGTGGCTTACTTGATTAAAGCACTTGTCACAGGAGATCGTGAGTTGGAAACTCAACGGTGCCGCGAGAGTCAAGACTTTCTATTTTTTTTGTTTCTTAAATGCAGTTCGAAATACTTTAATGGTGTCACTGCCTGAACATGACGGCACGCCGGCGCCGTGGCTTAGTTGATTAAAGCACTTGTCACAGGAGATCATGAGTTCGAAACTCACCGGTTGCGCGAGAGTAAAGACTTTCTATTTTTTTGTTTCGTAAATGCAGTTCGAAATACTTTAATGGTGTAACTGCCTGAACATGACGGCACGCCGGCGCCGTGGCTTAGTTGATTAAAGCACTTGTCACATGAGATCATGAGTTCGAAACTCAACGGTGCCGCGAGAGTCAAGACTTTCTATTTTTTGTTTCTTAAATGCAGTTTGAAATACTTTAATGGTGTCACTGCCTGAACATGACGGCACGCCGGCGCCGTGGCTTAGTTGATTAAAGCACTTGTCACAGGAGATCATGAGTTCGAAACTCACCGATGCCGCGAGAGTCAAGACTTTCTATTTTTCTGTTTCTTAAATGCAGTTCGAAATACTTTAATGGTGTCACTGCCTGAACATGACGGCACGCCGGCGCCGTGGCTTACTTGATTAAAGCACTTGTCACAGGAGATCATGAGTTCGAAACTCATCGGTGCCGCGAGAGTCAAGACTTTCTATTTTTTGTTTCTTATATGCAGTTCGAAATGCTTTAATGGTGTCACTATCTGAACATGACGGCCCGCCGGCGCCGTGGCTTACTTGATTAAAGCACTTGTCACAGGAGATCACGAGTTCGAAACTCACCGGTGCCGCGAGAGTCAAGATTTTCTTTTTTCTTTGTTTCTTAAATGCAGTTCGAAATACTTCTAATGGTGTCACTGCCTGAACATGACGGCACGCCGGCGCCGTAGCTTACTTGAATAAAGCACTTGTCACAGGAGATCATGAGCTTGAAACTCACCGGTGCCGCGAGAGTGAAGACTCTATTTTTTTGTTTCTTAAATACAGCTCGAAATACTTTAATGGTGTCACTGCCTGAACATGACGGCGCGCCGGCGCCGTGGCTTACTTGATTAAAGCACTTGTCACAGGAGATCATGAGTTCGAAACTCACCGGTGCCGCGAGAGTCAAGACTTTCTATTTTTTGTTTCTTAAATACAGTTCGAAATACTTGTAATGGTGTCACTGCCTGAACATGACGGCACGCCGGCGCCGTGGCTTACTTAATTAAAGCACTTGTCACAGGAGATCATGAGTTCGAAACTCACCGGTGCCGCGAGAGTCAAGACTTTCTGCTTATTTGTTTCTTAAATACAGTTCGAAATACTTTAATGGTGTCACTGCCTAAACATGGCGGCATGCCGGCGCCGTGGCTTAGTTGGTTAAAGCGCCTGTCACAGGAGATCACGACTTCGAAACTCACCGGTTCCGCGAGAGTCAAGACTTTCTATTTTTTTCTTAAATACAGTTCGAAATACTTCTAAAGGTGTCACTGTCTGAACATGACGGCACGCCAGCGCCGTGGTTCAGTTGATTAAAGCACTTGTCACAGGAGATCATGAGTTCGAAACTCACCGGCGCCACGAGAGTCAAGACTTTCTATTTTTTGTTTCTTAAATGCAGTTCGAAATAATTTAATGGTGTCACTGCCTGAACATGACGGCGCGCCGGCGTCGTGGCTTAGTTGAATAAAGCCCTTGTCACAGGAGATCATGAGTTCGAAACTCACCGGTTGCGCGAGTGTAAAGACTTTCTAATTTTTTGTTTCGTAAATGCAGTTCGAAATACTTTAATGGTGTAACTGCCTGAACATGACGGCACGCCGGCGCCGTGGCTTAGTTGATTGAAGCACTTGTCACAAGAGATCATGAGTTCGAAACTCAACGGTGCCGCGAGAGTCAAGACTTTCTATTTTTTGTTTCTTAAATGCAGTTCGAAATACTTTAATGGTGTCACTGCCTGAACATGACGGCACGCCGGCGCCGTGGCTTAGTTGATTAAAGCACTTGTCACAGGAGATCATGAGTTCGAAACTCACCGATGCCGCGAGAGTCAAGACTTTCTATTTTTTTGTTTCTTAAATGCAGTTCGAAATACTTTAATGGTGTCACTGCCTGAACATGACGGCGCGCCGGCGCCGTGGCTTACTTGATTAAAGCACTTGTCACAGGAGATCATGAGTTCGAAACTCATCGGTGCCGCGAGAGTCAAGACTTTCTATTTTTTTGTTTCTTATATGCAGTTCGAAATGCTTTAATGGTGTCACTGCCTGAACATGACGGCCCGCCGGCGCCGTCGCTTACTTGATTAAAGCACTTGTCACAGGAGATCACGAGTTCGAAACTCACCGGTGCCGCGAGAGTCAAGACTTTCTATTTTTTTGTTTCTTAAATGCAGTTCGAAATACTTTAATGGTGTCACTGCCTGAACATGACGGCACGCCGGCGCCGTGGCTTACTTGATTAAAGCACTTGTCACAGGAGATCATGAGTTCGAAACTCATCGGTGCCGCGAGAGTCAAGACTTTCTATTTTTTTGTTTCTTATATGCAGTTCGAAATGCTTTAATGGTGTCACTGCCTGAACATGACGGCCCGCCGGCGCCGTGGCTTACTTGATTAAAGCACTTGTCACAGGAGATCACGAGTTCGGAACTCACCGGTGCCGCGAGAGTCAAGATTTTCTATTTTCTTTGTTTCTTAAATGCAGTTCGAAATACTTCTAATGGTGTCACTGCCTGAACATGACGGCACGCCGGCGCCGTGGCTTACTTGATTAAAGCACTTGTCACAGGAGATCATGAGCTTGAAACTCACCGGTGCCGCGAGAGTGAAGACTTTCTATTTTTTTGTTTCTTAAATACAGTTCGAAATACTTTAATGGTGTCACTGCCTGAACATGACGGCACGCCGGCGCCGTGGATTACTTGATTAAAGCACTTGTCACAGGAGATCATGAGTTCGAAACTCACCGGTGCCGCGAGAGTCAAGACTTTCTACTTATTTGTTTCTTAAATACAGTTCAAAATACTTTAATGGTGTCACTGCCTAAACATGACGGCATGCCGGCGCCGTGGCTAAGTTGGTTAAAGCGCCTGTCACAGGAGATCACGACTTCGAAACTCACTGGCGCGGCGAGAGCGAAGACTTTCTAATTTTTGTTTCTTAAATGCAGTTCGAAATACTTCTAAGGTGTCATTGTCTGAATTTGACGGCACGCCGGTGCCGTGGTTTAGTTGGTTAAAGCGCTTGTCACAGGAGATCATGACTTCAAAACTCACCGGTGCCGCGAGAGTCAAGACTTTCTATTTTTTTTCTTAAATACAGTTCGAAATACTTCTAAAGGTGTCACTGCCTGAACATGACGGCACGCCGGCGCCGTGGTTCAGTTGGTTAAAGGGCTTGTCACAGGAGATCATGACTTCGAAACTCACCGGTGCCGCGAGAGTCAAGACTTTCTATTTTTGTGTTTGTTAAATGCAGTTCGAAATACTTTAATGGTGTCACTGCCTGAACATGACGGCACGCCGGCGCCGTGTCTTAGTTGGTTAAAGCACTTGTCACAGGAGATCATGAGTTCGAAACTCACCGGTGCCGCGAGAGTCAAGACTTTCTATTTTTTTTCTTAATACAGTTCGAAATACTTCTAAAGGTGTCACTGTCTGAACATGACGGCACGCCAGCGCCGTGGTTCAGTTGATTAAAGCACTTGTCACAGGAGATCATGAGTTCGAAACTCACCGGCGCCGCGAGAGTCAACACTTTCTATTTTTGTGTTTGTTAAATGCAGTTCAAAATACTTTAATGGTGCCACTGCCTGAACAAGATGGCACGCCGGCGCCGTGGTTCAGTTGGTTAAAGGGCTTGTCACAGGAGATCATGACTTCGAAACTCACCGGTGCCGCGAGAGTCAAGACTTTCTATTTCTGTGTTTGTTAAATGCAGTTCGAAATACTTTAATGGTGTCACTGCCTGAACATGACGGCACGCCGGCGCCGTGGCTTAGTTGATTAAAGCACTTGTCACAGGCGATCGTGAGTTGGAAACTCAACGGTGCCGCGAGAGTCAAGACTTTCTACTTTTTTGTTTCTTAAATGCAGTTCGAAATACTTTAATGGTGTCACTGCCTGAACATGACGGCACGCCGGCGCCGTGGCTTAGTTGATTAAAGCACTTGTCACAGGAGATCATGAGTTCGAAACTCACCGGTTGCGCGAGAGTCAAGACTTTCTATTTTTCTGTTTCGTAAATGCAGTTCGAAATACTTTAATGGTGTAACTGCCTGAAAATGACGGCACGCCGGCGCCGTGGCTTAGTTGATTAAAGCACTAGTCACATGAGATCATGAGTTCGAAACTCAACGATGCCGCGAGAGTCAAGACTTTCTATTTTTTGTTTCTTAAATGCAGTTTGAAATACTTTAATGGTGTCACTGCCTGAACATGACGGCACGCCGGCGCCGTGGCTTAGTTGATTAAAGCACTTGTCACAGGAGATCATGAGTTCGAAACTCACCGATGCCGCGAGAGTCAAGACTTTCTATTTTTTGTTTCTTAAATGCAGTTCGAAATACTTTAATGGTGTCACTGCCTGAACATGACGGCACGCCGGCGCCGTGGCTTACTTGATTAAAGCACTTGTCACAGGAGATCATGAGTTCGAAACTCATCGGTGCCGCGAGAGTCAAGACTTTCTAATTTTTTGTTTCTTATATGCAGTTCGAAATGCTTTAATGGTGTCACTGCCTGAACATGACGGCCCGCCGGCGCCGTGGCTCACTTGATTAAAGCACTTGTCACAGGAGATCACGAGTTCGAAACTCACCGGTGCCGCGAGAGTCAAGACTTTCTATTTTCTTTGTTTCTTAAATGCAGTTCGAAATACTTTAATGGTGTAACTGCCTGAACATGACGGCACACCGGCGCCGTGACTTACTTCATTAAAGCACTTGTCACAGGAGATCATGAGCTTGAAACTCACCGGTGCCGTGAGAGTGAAGACTTTCTATTTTTTTGTTTCTTAAATGCAGTTCGAAATACTTTAATGGTGTCACTGCCTGAACATGACGGCACGCCGGCGCCGTGGCTTACTTGATTAAAGCACTTGTCACAGGAGATCATGAGTTCGAAACTCATCGGTGCCGCGAGAGTCAAGACTTTCTAATTTTTTGTTTCTTATATGCAGTTCGAAATGCTTTAATGGTGTCACTGCCTGAACATGACGGCCCGCCGGCGCCGTGGCTCACTTTATTAAAGCACTTGTCACAGGAGATCACGAGTTCGAAACTCGCCGGTGCCGCGAGAGTCAAGACTTTCTATTTTCTTTGTTTCTTAAATGCAGTTCGAAATACTTTAATGGTGTAACTGCCTGAACATGACGGCACGCCGGCGCCGTGACTTACTTCATTAAAGCACTTGTCACAGGAGATCATGAGTTCGAAACTCACCGGTGCCGCGAGAGTCAAGACTTTCTATTTTTGTGTTTGTTAAATGCAGTTCGAAATACTTTCATGGTGTCACTGCCTGAACATGACGGCACGCCGGCGCCGTGGCTTTGTTGGTTAAAGCACTTGTCACAGGAGATCATGAGTTCGAAACTCACCGGTGCCGCGAGAGTAAAGACTTTCTACTTTTTTGTTTCTTAAATACAGTTCGAAATACTTTAATGGTGTCACTGCCTGAACATGACGGTACGCCGGCGCCGTGGCTTAAATGATTAAAGCACTTGTCACAGGAGATCATGAGTTCGAAACTCATCGGTGCCGCGAGAGTCAAGACTTTCTATTTTTTGTTTCTTAAATGCAGTTCGATATGCTTTAATGGTGTCAGTGCCTGAACATGACGGCCCGCCGGCGCCGTGGCTTACTTGATTAAAGCACTTGTCACAGGAGATCACGAGTTTGAAACTCACCGGTGCCGCGAGAGTCAAGACTTTCTATTTTCTTTGTTTCTTAAATGCAGTTCGAAATACTTCTAATGGTGTCACTGCCTGAACATGACGGCACGCCGGCGCCGTGGCTTACTTGATTAAAGCACTTGTCACAGGAGATCAGGAGATCATGAGCTCGAAACTCACCGGTGCCGCGAGAGTCAAGACTTTCTATTTTTTTGTTTCTTAAATACAGTTCGAAATACTTTAATGGTGTCACTGCCTGAACATGACGGCACGCCGGCGCCGTGGCTTACTTGATTAAAGCACTTGTCACAGGAGATCATGAGTTCGAAACTCACCGGTGCCGCGAGAGTAAAGACTTTCTACTTTTTTGTTTCTTAAATACAGTTCGAAATACTTTAATGGTGTCACTGCCTGAACATGACGGTACGCCGGCGCCGTGGCTTAAATGATTAAAGCGCTTGTCACAGGAGATCATGACTTCGAAACTCACCGGTGCTGCGAGAGTCAAGACTTTCTTTTTTTTGTTTCTTAAATACAGTTCGAAATACTTCTAAAGGTGTCACTGCCTGAACATGACAGCACGCCGGCGACGTGGTTCAGTTGGTTAATGCGCTTGTCACAGGAGATCATGACTTCGAAACTCACCGGTGCCGCGAGAGTCAAGACTTTCTATTTTTGTGTTTGTTAAATGCAGTTCGAAATACTTTAATGGTGTCACTGCCTGAACATGACGGCACGCCGGCGCCGTGGCTTAGTTGGTTAAAGCACTTGTCACAGGAGATCATGAGTTCGAAACTCACCGGTGCCGCGAGAGTCAAGACTTTCTATTTTTTTTCTTAAATACAGTTCGAAATACTTCTAAAGCTGTCACTCTCTGAACATGACGGCACGCCAGCGCCGTGGTTCAGTTGATTAAAGCACTTGTCACAGGAGATCATGAGTTCGAAACTCACCGGCGCCGCGAGAGTCAAGACTTTCTATTTTTGTGTTTGTTAAATGCAGTTCAAAATACTTTAATGGTGTCACTGTCTGAACAAGACGGCACGCCGGCGCCGTGGTTTAGTTGGTTAAAGCGCTTGTCACAGGAGATCATGACTTCGAAACTCACCGGTGCTGCGAGAGTCAAGACTTTCATTTTTGTGTTTGTTAAATGCAGTTCGAAATACTTTAATGGTGTCACTGTCTGAACATGACAGCACGCCGGCGCCGTGGCTTAGTTGGTTAAAGCACTTTTCACAGGAGATCATGAGTTCGAAACTCACCGGTGCCGCGAGAGTCAAGACTTTCTATTTTTTTTCCTAAATACAGTTCGAAATACTTCTAAAGGTGTCACTGCCTGAACATGACGGCACGCCAGCGCCGTGGTTCAGTTGATTAAACCACTTGTCACAGGAGATTATAAGTTCGAAACTCACCGGCGCCGCGAGAGTCAAGACTTTCTATTTTTGCGTTTGTTAAATGCAGTTCAAAATACTTTAATGGTGTCACTGCCTGAACATGACGGCACGCCGGCGCCGTGGCTTAGTTGATTAAAGCACTTGTCACAGGAGATCGTGAGTTCGAAACTCTATGGTGCCGCGAGAGTCAAGACTTTCTATTTTTTGTTTCTTAAATGCAGTTCAAAATACTTTAATGGTGTCACTGCCTGAACATGACGGCACGCCGGCGCCGTGGCTTAGTTGATTAATGCTTTTGTCACAGGAGATCATGAGTTCGAAACTCACCGGTTGCGCGAGAGTCAAGACTTTCTATTTTTTTTGTTTCTTAAATGCAGTTCGAAATACTTTAATGGTGTCACTGCCTGAACATGACGGCACGCCGGCGCCGTGGCTTACTTGATTAAAGCACTTGTCACAGGAGATCACGAGTTCGAAACTCACCGGTGCCGCGAGAGTCAAGACTTTCTATTTTCTTTGTTTCTTAAATGCAGTTCGAAATACTTCTAATGGTGTCACTGCCTGAACATGACGGCACGCCGGCGCCGTGGCTTACTTGATTAAAGCACTTGTCACAGAAGATCATGAGCTTGAAACTCACCGGTGCCGCGAGAGTGAAGACTTTCTATTTTTTTGTTTCTTAAATACAGTTCGAAATACTTTAATGGTGTCACTGCCTGAACATGACGGCGCGCCGGCGCCGTGGCTTACTTGATTAAAGCACTTGTCACAGGAGATCATGAGATCGAAACTCACCGGTGCCGCGAGAGTTAAGACTTTCTATTTTTTGTTTCTTAAATACAGTTCGAAATACTTATAATGGTGTCACTGCCTGAACATGACGGCACGCCGGCGCCGTGGATTACTTGATTAAAGCACTTGTCACAGGAGATCATGAGTTCGAAACTCACCGGTGCCGCGAGAGTCAAGACTTTCTACTTATTTGTTTCTTAAATACAGTTCAAAATACTTTAATGGTGTCACTGCCTAAACATGACGGCATGCCGGCGCCGTGGCTTAGTTGGTTAAAGCGCCTGTCAGAGGAGATCACGACTTCGAAACTCACTGGCGCGGCGAGAGCGAAGACTTTCTAATTTTTGTTTCTTAAATGCAGTTCGAAATACTTCTAAGGTGTCATTGTCTGAACTTGACGGCACGCCGGTGCCGTGGTTTAGTTGGTTAAAGCGCTTGTCACAGGAGATCATGACTTCAAAACTCACCGGTGCCGCGAGAGTCAAGACTTTCTATTTTCTTTGTTTCTTAAATGAAGTTCGAAATACTTTAATGATGTAACTGCCTGAATATGACGGCACGCCGGCGCCGTGACTTACTTCATTAAAGCACTTGTCACAGGAGATCATGAGCTTGAAACTCACCGGTGCCGCGAGAGTGAAGACTTTCTATTTTTTTGTTTCTTAAATACAGTTCGAAATACTTTAATGGTGTCATTGCCTGAACATGACGGCGCGCCGGCGCCGTGGCTTACTTGATTAAGCACTTGTCACAGGAGATCATGAGTTCGAAACTCACCGGTGCCGCGAGAGTCAAGACTTTCTATTTTTGTGTTTGTTAAATGCAGTTCAAAATACTTTAATGGTGTCACTGCCTGAACAAGACGGCACGCCGGCGCCGTGGTTCAGTTGGTTAAAGGGCTTGTCACAGGAGACCATGACTTCGAAACTCACCGGTGCCGCAAGAGTCAAGACTTTCTATTTCTGTGTTTGTTAAATGCAGTTCGAAATACTTTAATGGTGTCACTGCCTGAACATGACGGCACGCCGGCGCCGTGGCTTAGTTGATTAAAGCACTTGTCACAGGAGATCGTGAGTTGGAAACTCAACGGTGCCGCGAGAGTCAAGACTTTCTATTTTCTGTTTCTTAAATGCAGTTCGAAATACTTTAATGGTGTCACTGCCTGAACATGACGGCACGCCGGCGCCGTGGCTTAGTTGATTAAAGCACTTGTCACAGGAGATCATGAGTTCGAAACTCACCGGTTGCGCGAGAGTCAAGACTTTCTATTTTTTTGTTTCGTAAATGCAGTTCGAAATACTTTCATGGTATAACTGCCTGAACATGACGGCACGCCGGTGCCGTGGCTTAGTTGATTAAAGCACTTGTCACATGAGATCATGAGTTCGAAACTCAACGATGCCGCGAGAGTCAAGACTTTCTATTTTTTGTTTCTTAAATGCAGTTTGAAATAATTTAATGGTGTCACTGCCTGAACATGACAACATGCCGGCACCGTGGCTTAGTTGATTAAAGCACTTGTCACAGGAGATCATGAGTTCGAAACTCACCGATGCCGCGAGAGTCAAGACTTTCTATTTTTTTGTTTCTTAAATGCAGTTCGAAATACTTTAATGGTGTCACTGCCTGAACATGACGGCACGCCGGCGCCGTGGCTTACTTGATTAAAGCACTTGTCACAGGAGATCATGAGTTCGAAACTCATCGGTGCCGCGAGAGTCAAGACTTTCTATTTTTTTGTTTCTTATATGCAGTTCGAAATGCTTTAATGGTGTCAATGCCTGAACATGACGGCCCGCCGGCGCCGTGGCTTACTTGATTAAAGCACTTGTCACAGGAGATCACGAGTTCGAAACTCACCGGTGCCGCGAGAGTCAAGACTTTCTATTTTCTTTGTTTCTTAAATGCAGTTCGAAATACTTTAATGATGTAACTGCCTGAATATGACGGCACGCCGGCGCCGTGACTTACTTCATTAAAGCACTTGTCACAGGAGATCATGAGCTTGAAACTCACCGGTGCCGCGAGAGTGAAGACTTTCTATTTTTTTGTTTCTTAAATACAGTTCGAAATACTTTAATGGTGTCATTGCCTGAACATGACGGCGCGCCGGCGCCGTGGCTTACTTGATTAAGCACTTGTCACAGGAGATCATGAGTTCGAAACTCACCGGTGCCGCGAGAGTCAAGACTTTCTATTTTTTGTTTCTTAAATACAGTTCGAAATACTTATAATGGTGTCACTGACTGAACATGACGGCACGCCGGCGCCGTGGATTACTTGATTAAAGCACTTGTCACAGGAGATCATAAGTTCGAAACTCACCGGTGCCGCGAGAGTCAAGACTTTCTACTTATTTGTTTCTTAAATACAGTTCGAAATACTTTAATGGTGTCACTGCCTAAACATGACGGCATGCCGGCGCCGTGGCTTAGTTGGTTAAAGCGCCTGTCTCAGGAGATCACGACTTCGAAACTCACTGGCGCGGCGAGAGCGAAGACTTTCTAATTTTTGTTTCTTAAATGCAGATCGAAATACTTCTAAGGTGTCACTGTCTGAACTTGACGGCACGCCGGTGTCCTGGTTTAGTTGGTTAAAGCGCTTGTCACAGGAGATCATGAATTCGAAACTCACCGGTGCCGCGAGAGTCAAGACTTTCTATTTTTTTCTTAAATACAGTTCGAAATACTTCTAAATGTGTCACTGCCTGAACATGACGGCACGCCGGCGCCGTGGTTCAGTTGGTTAAAGGGCTTGTCACAGGAGATCATGACTTCGAAACTCACCGGTGCCGCGAGAGTCAAGACTTTCTATTTTTGTGTTTGTTAAATGCAGTTCGAAATACTTTAATGGTGTCACTGCCTGAACAGAACGGCACGCCGGCGCCGTGGCTTACTTGATTAAAGCACTTGTCGCAGGAGATAATGAGTTCGAAACTCATCGGTGCCGCGAGAGTCAAGACTTTCTATTTTTTGTTTCTTATATGCAGTTCGAAATGCTTTAATGGTGTCACTGCCTGAACATGACGGCCCGCCGGCGCCGTGGCTTACTTGATTAAAGCACTTGTCACAGGAGATCACGAGTTCGAAACTCACCGGTGCCGCGAGAGTCAAGACTTTCTATTTTCTTTGTTTCTTAAATGCAGTTCGAAACCCTTTAATGGTGTCACTGCCTGAACATGACGGCACGCCGGCGCCGTGGCTTACTTGATTAAAGCACTTGTCACAGGAGATCATGAGTTCGAAACTCACCAGTGCCGCGAGAGTCAAGACTTTCTATTTTTTGTTTCTTAAATACAGTTCGAAATACTTATAATGGTGTCACTGCCTGAACATGACTGCACGCCGGCGCCGTGGATTACTTGATTAAAGCACTTGTCACAGGAGATCATGAGTTCGAAACTCACCGGTGCCGCGAGAGTCAAGACTTTCTACTTATTTGTTTCTTAAATACAGTTCGAAATACTTTAATGGTGTCACTGCCTAAACATGACGGCATGCCGGCGCCGTGGCTTAGTTGGTTAAAGCGCCTGTCACAGGAGATCACGACTTCGAAACTCACCGGTGCCGCGAGAGTCAAGACTTTCTATTTTTGTGTTTGTTAAATGCAGTTCGAAATACTTTAATGGTGTCACTGCCTGAACATGACGGCACGCCGGCGCCGTGGCTTAGTTGGTTAAAGCACTTGTCACAGGAGATCATGAGTTCGAAACTCACCGGTGCCGCGAGAGTCAAGACTTTCTATTTTTTTTCCTAAATACAGTTCGAAATACTTCTAAAGGTGTCACTGCCTGAACATGACGGCACGCCAGCGCCGTGGTTCAGTTGATTAAACCACTTGTCACAGGAGATTATGAGTTCGAAACTCACCGGCGCCGCGAGAGTCAAGACTTTCTATTTTTGTGTTTGTTAAATGCAGTTCAAAATACGTTAATGGTGTCACTGCCTGAACATGACGGCATGCCGGCGCCGTGGCTTAGTTGATTAAAGCACTTGTCACAGGAGATCGTGAGTTCGGAACTCAATGGTGCCGCGAGTGTCAAGACTTTCTATTTTTTTGTTTCTTAAATGCAGTTCAAAATACTTTAATGGTGTCACTGCCTGAACATGACGGCACGCCGGCGCCGTGGCTTAGTTGATTAATGCTTTTGTCACAGGAGATCATGAGTTCGAAACTCACCGGTTGCGCGAGAGTCAAGACTTTCTATTTTTTTTGTTTCGTAAATGCAGTTCGAAATACTTTAATGGTGTAACTGCCTGAACATGACGGCACGCCGGCACCGTGGCTTAGTTGATTAAAGCATTTGTCACATGAGATCGTGAGTTCGAAACTCAACGGTGCCGCGAGAGTCAAGACTTTCTATTTTTTGTTTCTTAAATGCAGTTTGAAATACTTTAATGGTGTCACTGCCTGAACATGACGGCACGCCGGCGCCGTGGCTTAGTTGATTAAAGCACTTGTCACAGGAGATCATGAGTTCGAAACTCACTGATGCCGCGAGAGTCAAGACTTTCTATTTTTGTGTTTGTTAAATGCAGTTCGAAATACTTTAATGGTGTCACTGTCTGAACATGACGGCACGCCGGCGCCGTGGCTTAGTTGGTTAAAGCACTTGTCACAGGAGATCATGAGTTCGAAACTCACCGGTGCCGCGAGAGTCAAGACTTTCTATTTTTTTCCTAAATACAGTTCGAAATACTTCTAAAGGTGTCACTGCCTGAACATGACGGCACGCCAGCGCCGTGGTTCAGTTGATTAAAGCACTTGTCACAGGAGATTATGAGTTCGAAACTCACCGGCGCCGCGAGAGTCAAGACTTTCTATTTTTGTGTTTGTTAAATGCAGTTCAAAATACTTTAATGGTGTCACTGCCTGAACATGATGGCACGCCGGCGCCGTGGCTTAGTTGGTTAAAGCACTTGTCACAGGAGATCATGAGTTCGAAACTCAACGTGCCGCGAGAGTCAAGACTTTCTATTTTTTTGTTTCTTAAATGCAGTTCGAAATACTTTAATGGTGTCACTGCCTGAACATGACGGCACGCCGGCGCCGTGGCTTAGTTGAATAAAGCACTTGTCACAGGAGATCATGAGTTCGAAACTCACCGGTTGCGCGAGAGTCAAGACTTTCTATTTTTTTGTTTCGTAAATGCAGTTCGAAATACTTTAATGGTGTAACTGCCTGAACATGACGGCACGCCGGCACCGTGGCTTAGTTGATTAAAGCACTTGTCACAGGAGATCATGAGTTCGAAACTCACCGATGCCGCGAGAGTCAAGACTTTCTATTTTTTTGTTTCTTAAATGCAGTTTAAATACTTTAATGGTGTCACTGCCTGAACATGACGGCACGCCGGCGCCGTGGCTTAGTTCGTTAAAGCACTTGTCACAGGAGATCATGAGTTCGAAACTCACCGGTGCCGCGAGAGTCAAGACTTTCTATTTTTGTGTTTGTTAAATGCAGTTCGAAATACTTTAATGGTGTCACTGCCTGAACATATGGCACGCCGGCGCCGTGGCTTAGTTGGTTAAAGCACTTGTCACAGGAGATCATGAGTTCGAAATTCACAGGTGCCGCGAGAGTCAAGACTTTCTACTTTTTTGTTTCTTAAATAAGTTCGAAATACTTTAATGGTGTCAGTGCCTGAACATGACGGCACGCCGGCGCCGTGGCTTACTTGATTAAAGCACTTGTCACAGGAGATCATGAGTTCGAAACTCACCGGTTGCGCGAGAGTAAAGACTTTCTATTTTTTTGTTTCGTAAATGCAGTTCGAAATACTTTAATGGTGTAACTGCCTGAACATGACGGCACGCCGGCGCTGTGGCTTAGTTGATTAAAGCACTTGTCACATGAGATCATGAGCTCGAAACTCAACGGTGCCGCGAGAGTCAAGACTTTCTATTTTTTTGTTTCTTAAATACAGTTCGAAATACTTTAATGGTGTCACTGCCTGAACATGACGGCACGCCGGCGCCGTGGCTTACTTGATTAAAGCACTTGTCACAGGAGATCGTGAGTTGGAAACTCAACGGTGCCGCGAGAGTCAAGACTTTCTATTTTTTGTTTCGTAAATGCAGTTCGAAATACTTTAATGGTGTAACTGCCTGAACATGACGGCACGCCGGCGCCGTGGCTTAGTTGATTAAAGCACTTGTCACATGAGATCATGAGTTCGAAACTCAATGGTGCCGCGAGAGTCAAGACTTTCTATTTTTTGTTTCTTAAATGCAGTTTGAAATACTTTAATGGTGTCACTGCCTGAACATGACGGCAAGCCGGCGCCGTGGCTTAGTTGATTAAAGCACTTGTCACAGGAGATCATGAGTTCGAAACTCACCGATGCCGCGAGAGTCAAAACTTTCTATTTTTTTGTTTCTTAAATGCAGTTCAAAATACTTTAATGGTGTCACTGCCTGAACATGACGGCACGCCGGCGCCGTGGCTTACTTGATTAAAGCACTTGTCACAGGAGATCATGAGTTCGAAACTCATCGGTGCCGCGAGAGTCAAGACTTTCTATTTTTTTGTTTCTTATATGCAGTTCGAAATGCTTTAATGGTGTCACTGCCTGAACATGACGACCCGCCGGCGCCGTGGCTTACTTGATTAAAGCACTTGTCACAGCAGATCATAAGTTCGAAACTCACCGGTGCCGCGAGAGTCAAGACTTTCTATTTTTTGTTTCTTAAATACAGTTCGAAATACTTGTAATGGTGTCACTGCCTGAACATGACGGCACGCCGGCGCCGTGGCTTACTTGAATAAAGCACTTGTCACAGGAGATCATGAGTTCGAAACTCACCGGTGCCGCGAGAGTCAAGACTTTCTACTTATTTTTTTGTTAAATACAGTTCGAAATACTTTAATGGTGTCACTGCCTGAACATGACGGCGCGCCGCCGCCGTGGCTTAGTTGATTGAGCACTTGTCACAGGAGATCATGAGTTCGAAACTCACCGATGCCGCGAGAGTCAAGACTTTCTATTTTTTGTTTCTTAAATGCAGTTCGAAATACTTTAATGGTGTCACTGCCTGAACATGGCGGCACGCCGGCGCCGTGGCTTACTTGATTAAAGCACTTGTCACAGGAGATCACGAGTTCGAAACTCACCAGTGCCGCGAGAGTCAAGACTTTCTATTTTCTTTGTTTCTTAAATGCAGTTCGAAATACTTCTAATGGTGTCACTGCCTGAACATGACGGCACGCCGGCGCCGTGGCTTACTTGATTAAAGCACTTGTCACAGGAGATCATGAGCTTGAAACTCACTGGTGCCGCGAGAGTGAAGACTTTCTATTTTTTTGTGTCTTAAATGCAGTTCGAAATACTTTAATGGTGTCACTGCCTGAACATGACGGCACGCCGGCGCCGTGGCTTACTTGATTAAAGCACTTGTCACAGGAGATCATGAGTTCGAAACTCATCGGTGCCGCGAGAGTCAAGACTTTCTATTTTTTTGTTTCTTATATGCAGTTCGAAATGCTTTAATGGTGTCACTGCCTGAACATGACGACCCGCCGGCGCCGTGGCTTACTTGATTAAAGCACTTGTCACAGCAGATCATAAGTTCGAAACTCACCGGTGCCGCGAGAGTCAAGACTTTCTATTTTTTGTTTCTTAAATACAGTTCGAAATACTTGTAATGGTGTCACTGCCTGAACATGACGGCACGCCGGCGCCGTGGCTTACTTGAATAAAGCACTTGTCACAGGAGATCATGAGTTCGAAACTCACCGGTGCCGCGAGAGTCAAGACTTTCTACTTATTTTTTTGTTAAATACAGTTCGAAATACTTTAATGGTGTCACTGCCTGAACATGACGGCGCGCCGCCGCCGTGGCTTAGTTGATTGAGCACTTGTCACAGGAGATCATGAGTTCGAAACTCACCGATGCCGCGAGAGTCAAGACTTTCTATTTTTTTGTTTCTTAAATGCAGTTCGAAATACTTTAATGGTGTCACTGCCTGAACATGACGGCACGCCGGCGCCGTGGCTTACTTGATTAAAGCACTTGTCACAGGAGATCACGAGTTCGAAACTCACCAGTGCCGCGAGAGTCAAGACTTTCTATTTTCTTTGTTTCTTAAATGCAGTTCGAAATACTTCTAATGGTGTCACTGCCTGAACATGACGGCACGCCGGCGCCGTGGCTTACTTGATTAAAGCACTTGTCACAGGAGATCATGAGCTTGAAACTCACTGGTGCCGCGAGAGTGAAGACTTTCTATTTTTTTGTTTCTTAAATACAGTTCGAAATACTTTAATGGTGTCACTGCCTGAACATGACGGCGCGCCGGCGCCGTGGCTTACTTGATTAAAGCACTTGTCACAGGAGATCATGAGATCGAAACTCACCGGTGCCGCGAGAGTCAAGACTTTCTATTTTTTGTTTCTTAAATACAGTTCGAAATACTTATAATGGTGTCACTACCTGAACATGACGGCACGCCGGCGCCGTGGATTACTTGATTAAAGCACTTGTCACAGGAGATCATGAGTTCGAAACTCACCGGTGCCGCGGGAGTCAAGACTTTCTACTTATTTGTTTCTTAAATACAGTTCAAAATACTTTAATGGTGTCACTGCCTAAACATGACGGCCGGCCGGCGCCGTGGCTTAGTTGGTTAAAGCGCCTGTCACAGGAGATCACGACTTCGAAACTCACTGGCGCAGCGAGAGCGAAGACTTTCTAATTTTTGTTTCTTAAATGCAGTTTGAAATACTTCTAAGGTGTCATTGTCTGAACTTGACGGCACGCCGGTGCCGTGGTTTAGTTGGTTAAAGCGCTTGTCACAGGAGATCATGACTTCAAAACTCACCGGTGCCGCGAGAGTCAAGACTTTCTATTTTTTTTTCTTAAATACAGTTCGAAATACTTCTAAAGGTGTCACTGCCTGAACATGACGGCACGCCGGCGCCGTGGTTCAGTTGGTTAAAGGGCTTGTCACAGGAGATCATGACTTCGAAACTCACCGGTGCCGCGAGAGTCAAGACTTTCTATTTTTGTTTTTGTTAAATGCAGTTTGAAATACTTTAATGGTGTCACTGCCTGAACATGACGGCACGCCGGCGCCGTGGCTTAGTTGGTTAAAGCACTTGTCACAGGAGATCATGAGTTCGAAACTCACCGGTGCCGCGAGAGTCAAGACTTTCTATTTTTTTTCTTAAATACAGTTCGAAATACTTCTAAAGGTGTCACTGTCTGAACATGACGGCACGCCAGCGCCGTGGTTCAGTTGATTAAAGCACTTGTCACAGGAGATCATGAGTTCGAAACTCACCGGCGCCGCGAGAGTCAAGACTTTCTATTTTTGTGTTTGTTAAATGCAGTTCAAAATACTTTAATGGTGTCACTGCCTGAACAAGACGGCACGCCGGCGCCGTGGTTCAGTTGGTTAAAGGGCTTGTCACAGGAGATCATGACTTCGAAACTCACCGGTGCCGCGAGAGTCAAGACTTTCTATTTCTGTGTTTGCTAAATGCAGTTCGAAATACTTTAATGGTGTCACTGCCTGAACATGACGGCACGCCGGCGCCGTGGCTTAGTTGATTAAAGCACTTGTCACAGGAGATCGTGAGTTGGAAACTCAACGGTACCGCGAGAGTCAAGACTTTCTATTTTTTTGTTTCTTAAATGCAGTTCGAAATACTTTAATGGTGTCACTGCCTGAACATGACGGCACGCCGGCGCCGTGGCTTACTTGATTAAAGCACTTGTCACAGGAGATCATGAGCTTGAAACTCACTGGTGCCGCGAGAGTGAAGACTTTCTATTTTTTTGTGTCTTAAATGCAGTTCGAAATACTTTAATGGTGTCACTGCCTGAACATGACGGCACGCCGGCGCCGTGGCTTACTTGATTAAAGCACTTGTCACAGGAGATCATGAGTTCGAAACTCATCGGTGCCGCGAGAGTCAAGACTTTCTATTTTTTGTTTCTTATATGCAGTTCGAAATGCTTTAATGGTGTCACTGCCTGAACATGACGACCCGCCGGCGCCGTGGCTTACTTGATTAAAGCACTTGTCACAGCAGATCATAAGTTCGAAACTCACCGGTGCCGCGAGAGTCAAGACTTTCTATTTTTTGTTTCTTAAATACAGTTCGAAATACTTGTAATGGTGTCACTGCCTGAACATGACGGCACGCCGGCGCCGTGGCTTACTTGAATAAAGCACTTGTCACAGGAGATCATGAGTTCGAAACTCACCGGTGCCGCGAGAGTCAAGACTTTCTACTTATTTTTTTGTTAAATACAGTTCGAAATACTTTAATGGTGTCACTGCCTGAACATGACGGCGCGCCGCCGCCGTGGCTTAGTTGATTGAGCACTTGTCACAGGAGATCATGAGTTCGAAACTCACCGATGCCGCGAGAGTCAAGACTTTCTATTTTTTTGTTTCTTAAATGCAGTTCGAAATACTTTAATGGTGTCACTGCCTGAACATGACGGCACGCCGGCGCCGTGGCTTACTTGATTAAAGCACTTGTCACAGGAGATCACGAGTTCGAAACTCACCAGTGCCGCGAGAGTCAAGACTTTCTATTTTCTTTGTTTCTTAAATGCAGTTCGAAATACTTCTAATGGTGTCACTGCCTGAACATGACGGCACGCCGGCGCCGTGGCTTACTTGATTAAAGCACTTGTCACAGGAGATCATGAGCTTGAAACTCACTGGTGCCGCGAGAGTGAAGACTTTCTATTTTTTTGTTTCTTAAATACAGTTCGAAATACTTTAATGGTGTCACTGCCTGAACATGACGGCGCGCCGGCGCCGTGGCTTACTTGATTAAAGCACTTGTCACAGGAGATCATGAGATCGAAACTCACCGGTGCCGCGAGAGTCAAGACTTTCTATTTTTTGTTTCTTAAATACAGTTCGAAATACTTATAATGGTGTCACTACCTGAACATGACGGCACGCCGGCGCCGTGGATTACTTGATTAAAGCACTTGTCACAGGAGATCATGAGTTCGAAACTCACCGGTGCCGCGGGAGTCAAGACTTTCTACTTATTTGTTTCTTAAATACAGTTCAAAATACTTTAATGGTGTCACTGCCTAAACATGACGGCCGGCCGGCGCCGTGGCTTAGTTGGTTAAAGCGCCTGTCACAGGAGATCACGACTTCGAAACTCACTGGCGCAGCGAGAGCGAAGACTTTCTAATTTTTGTTTCTTAAATGCAGTTTGAAATACTTCTAAGGTGTCATTGTCTGAACTTGACGGCACGCCGGTGCCGTGGTTTAGTTGGTTAAAGCGCTTGTCACAGGAGATCATGACTTCAAAACTCACCGGTGCCGCGAGAGTCAAGACTTTCTATTTTTTTTTCTTAAATACAGTTCGAAATACTTCTAAAGGTGTCACTGCCTGAACATGACGGCACGCCGGCGCCGTGGTTCAGTTGGTTAAAGGGCTTGTCACAGGAGATCATGACTTCGAAACTCACCGGTGCCGCGAGAGTCAAGACTTTCTATTTTTGTTTTTGTTAAATGCAGTTTGAAATACTTTAATGGTGTCACTGCCTGAACATGACGGCACGCCGGCGCCGTGGCTTAGTTGGTTAAAGCACTTGTCACAGGAGATCATGAGTTCGAAACTCACCGGTGCCGCGAGAGTCAAGACTTTCTATTTTTTTTCTTAAATACAGTTCGAAATACTTCTAAAGGTGTCACTGTCTGAACATGACGGCACGCCAGCGCCGTGGTTCAGTTGATTAAAGCACTTGTCACAGGAGATCATGAGTTCGAAACTCACCGGCGCCGCGAGAGTCAAGACTTTCTATTTTTGTGTTTGTTAAATGCAGTTCAAAATACTTTAATGGTGTCACTGCCTGAACAAGACGGCACGCCGGCGCCGTGGTTCAGTTGGTTAAAGGGCTTGTCACAGGAGATCATGACTTCGAAACTCACCGGTGCCGCGAGAGTCAAGACTTTCTATTTCTGTGTTTGCTAAATGCAGTTCGAAATACTTTAATGGTGTCACTGCCTGAACATGACGGCACGCCGGCGCCGTGGCTTAGTTGATTAAAGCACTTGTCACAGGAGATCGTGAGTTGGAAACTCAACGGTACCGCGAGAGTCAAGACTTTCTATTTTTTTGTTTCTTAAATGCAGTTCGAAATACTTTAATGGTGTCACTGCCTGAACATGACGGCACGCCGGCGCCGTGGCTTAGTTGATTAAAGCACTTGTCACAGGAGATCATGAGTTCGAAACTCACCGGTTGCGCGAGAGTCAAGACTTTCTATTTTTTTGTTTCGTAAATGCAGTTCGAAATACTTTAATGGTGTAACTGCCTGAACATGACGGCACGCCGGCGCCGTGGCTTAGTTGATTAAAGCACTTGTCACATGAGATCATGAGTTCGAAACTCAACGATGCCGCGAGAGTCAAGACTTTCTATTTTTTGTTTCTTAAATGCAGTTTGAAATACTTTAATGGTGTCACTGCCTGAACATGTCGGCACGCCGGCGCCGTGGCTTACTTGATTAAAGCACTTGTCACAGGAGATCATGAGTTCGAAACTCATCGGTGCCGCGAGAGTCAAGACTTTCTACTTAGTTTTTTGTTAAATATAGTTCGAAATACTTTAATGGTGTCACTGCCTGAACATGACGGCGCGCCGGCGCCGTGGCTTAGTTGATTAAAGCACTTGTCACAGGAGATCATGAGTTCGAAACTCACCGATGCCGCGAGAGTCAAGACTTTCTATTTTCTTTGTTTCTTAAATGCAGTTCGAAATACTTCTAATGGTGTCACTGCCTGAACATGACGGCACGCCGGCGCCGTGGCTTACTTGATTAAAGCACTTGTCACAGGAGATCATGAGCTTGAAACTCACTGGTGCCGCGAGAGTGAAGACTTTCTATTTT
Source organism: Rhipicephalus microplus (assembly GCF_043290135.1). NCBI lineage: Eukaryota > Metazoa > Arthropoda > Arachnida > Ixodida > Ixodidae > Rhipicephalus > Rhipicephalus microplus. The sequence goes on from NW_027464635.1 coordinate 680,039, forward strand.
TTTGTTTCTTAAATACAGTTCGAAATACTTTAATGGTGTCACTGCCTGAACATGACGGCGCGCCGGCGCCGTGGCTTACTTGATTAAAGCACTTGTCACAGGAGATCATGAGTTCGAAACTCACCGGTGCCGCGAGAGTCAAGACTTTCTATTTTTTGTTTCTTAAATACAGTTCGAAATACTTATAATGGTGTCACTGCCTGAACAAGACGGCACGCCGGCGCCGTGGTTCAGTTGGTTAAAGGGCTTGTCACAGGAGATCATGACTTCGAAACTCACCGGTGCCGCGAGAGTCAAGACTTTCTATTTCTGTGTTTGCTAAATGCAGTTCGAAATACTTTAATGGTGTCACTGCCTGAACATGACGGCACGCCGGCGCCGTGGCTTAGTTGATTAAAGCACTTGTCACAGGAGATCGTGAGTTGGAAACTCAACGGTGCCGCGAGAGTCAAGACTTTCTATTTTTTTGTTTCTTAAATGCAGTTCGAAATACTTTAATGGTGTCACTGCCTGAACATGACGGCACGCCGGCGCCGTGGCTTAGTTGATTAAAGCACTTGTCACAGGAGATCATGAGTTCGAAACTCACCGGTTGCGCGAGAGTCAAGACTTTCTATTTTTTTGTTTCTTATATGCAGTTCGAAATGCTTTAATGGTGTCACTGCCTGAACATGACGGCCCGCCGGCGCCGTGGCTTACTTGATTAAAGCACTTGTCACAGGAGATCATGAGTTCGAAACTCACCGGTGCCGCGAGAGTCAAGACTTTCTATTTTTTGTTTCTTAAATACAGTTCGAAATACTTGTAATGGTGTCACTGCCTGAACATGACGGCACGCCGGCGCCGTGGCTTACTTGAATAAAGCACTTGTCACAGGAGATCATGAGTTCGAAACTCACCGGTGCCGCGAGAGTCAAGACTTTCTACTTATTTTTTTGTTAAATACAGTTCGAAATACTTTAATGGTGTAACTGCCTGAACATGACGGCGCGCCGCCGCCGTGGCTTAGTTGATTGAGCACTTGTCACAGGAGATCATGAGTTCGAAACTCACCGATGCCGCGAGAGTCAAGACTTTCTATTTTTTGTTTCTTAAATGCAGTTCGAAATACTTTAATGGTGTCACTGCCTGAACATGACGGCACGCCGGCGCCGTGGCTTACTTGATTAAAGCATTTGTCACAGGAGATCACGAGTTCGAAACTCACCAGTGCCGCGAGAGTCAAGACTTTCTATTTTCTTTGTTTCTTAAATGCAGTTCGAAATACTTCTAATGGTGTCACTGCCTGAACATGACGGCACGCCGGCGCCGTGGCTTACTTGATTAAAGCACTTGTCACAGGAGATCATGAGCTTGAAACTCACTGGTGCCGCGAGAGTGAAGACTTTCTATTTTTTTGTGTCTTAAATGCAGTTCGAAATACTTTAATGGTGTCACTGCCTGAACATGACGGCACGCCGGCGCCGTGGCTTACTTGATTAAAGCACTTGTCACAGGAGATCATGAGTTCGAAACTCATCGGTGCCGCGAGAGTCAAGACTTTCTATTTTTTTGTTTCTTATATGCAGTTCGAAATGCTTTAATGGTGTCACTGCCTGAACATGACGACCCGCCGGCGCCGTGGCTTACTTGATTAAAGCACTTGTCACAGCAGATCATAAGTTCGAAACTCACCGGTGCCGCGAGAGTCAAGACTTTCTATTTTTTGTTTCTTAAATACAGTTCGAAATACTTGTAATGGTGTCACTGCCTGAACATGACGGCACGCCGGCGCCGTGGCTTACTTGAATAAAGCACTTGTCACAGGAGATCATGAGTTCGAAACTCACCGGTGCCGCGAGAGTCAAGACTTTCTACTTATTTTTTTGTTAAATACAGTTCGAAATACTTTAATGGTGTCACTGCCTGAACATGACGGCGCGCCGCCGCCGTGGCTTAGTTGATTGAGCACTTGTCACAGGAGATCATGAGTTCGAAACTCACCGATGCCGCGAGAGTCAAGACTTTCTATTTTTTTGTTTCTTAAATGCAGTTCGAAATACTTTAATGGTGTCACTGCCTGAACATGACGGCACGCCGGCGCCGTGGCTTACTTGATTAAAGCACTTGTCACAGGAGATCACGAGTTCGAAACTCACCAGTGCCGCGAGAGTCAAGACTTTCTATTTTCTTTGTTTCTTAAATGCAGTTCGAAATACTTCTAATGGTGTCACTGCCTGAACATGACGGCACGCCGGCGCCGTGGCTTACTTGATTAAAGCACTTGTCACAGGAGATCATGAGCTTGAAACTCACTGGTGCCGCGAGAGTGAAGACTTTCTATTTTTTTGTTTCTTAAATACAGTTCGAAATACTTTAATGGTGTCACTGCCTGAACATGACGGCGCGCCGGCGCCGTGGCTTACTTGATTAAAGCACTTGTCACAGGAGATCATGAGATCGAAACTCACCGGTGCCGCGAGAGTCAAGACTTTCTATTTTTTGTTTCTTAAATACAGTTCGAAATACTTATAATGGTGTCACTACCTGAACATGACGGCACGCCGGCGCCGTGGATTACTTGATTAAAGCACTTGTCACAGGAGATCATGAGTTCGAAACTCACCGGTGCCGCGGGAGTCAAGACTTTCTACTTATTTGTTTCTTAAATACAGTTCAAAATACTTTAATGGTGTCACTGCCTAAACATGACGGCCGGCCGGCGCCGTGGCTTAGTTGGTTAAAGCGCCTGTCACAGGAGATCACGACTTCGAAACTCACTGGCGCAGCGAGAGCGAAGACTTTCTAATTTTTGTTTCTTAAATGCAGTTTGAAATACTTCTAAGGTGTCATTGTCTGAACTTGACGGCACGCCGGTGCCGTGGTTTAGTTGGTTAAAGCGCTTGTCACAGGAGATCATGACTTCAAAACTCACCGGTGCCGCGAGAGTCAAGACTTTCTATTTTTTTTTCTTAAATACAGTTCGAAATACTTCTAAAGGTGTCACTGCCTGAACATGACGGCACGCCGGCGCCGTGGTTCAGTTGGTTAAAGGGCTTGTCACAGGAGATCATGACTTCGAAACTCACCGGTGCCGCGAGAGTCAAGACTTTCTATTTTTGTTTTTGTTAAATGCAGTTTGAAATACTTTAATGGTGTCACTGCCTGAACATGACGGCACGCCGGCGCCGTGGCTTAGTTGGTTAAAGCACTTGTCACAGGAGATCATGAGTTCGAAACTCACCGGTGCCGCGAGAGTCAAGACTTTCTATTTTTTTTCTTAAATACAGTTCGAAATACTTCTAAAGGTGTCACTGTCTGAACATGACGGCACGCCAGCACCGTGGTTCAGTTGATTAAAGCACTTGTCACAGGAGATCATGAGTTCGAAACTCACCGGCGCCGCGAGAGTCAAGACTTTCTATTTTTGTGTTTGTTAAATGCAGTTCAAAATACTTTAATGGTGTCACTGCCTGAACAAGACGGCACGCCGGCGCCGTGGTTCAGTTGGTTAAAGGGCTTGTCACAGGAGATCATGACTTCGAAACTCACCGGTGCCGCGAGAGTCAAGACTTTCTATTTCTGTGTTTGCTAAATGCAGTTCGAAATACTTTAATGGTGTCACTGCCTGAACATGACGGCACGCCGGCGCCGTGGCTTAGTTGATTAAAGCACTTGTCAGAGGAGATCGTGAGTTGGAAACTCAACGGTACCGCGAGAGTCAAGACTTTCTATTTTTTTGTTTCTTAAATGCAGTTCGAAATACTTTAATGGTGTCACTGCCTGAACATGACGGCACGCCGGCGCCGTGGCTTAGTTGATTAAAGCACTTGTCACAGGAGATCATGAGTTCGAAACTCACCGGTTGCGCGAGAGTCAAGACTTTCTATTTTTTTGTTTCGTAAATGCAGTTCGAAATACTTTAATGGTGTAACTGCCTGAACATGACGGCACGCCGGCGCCGTGGCTTAGTTGATTAAAGCACTTGTCACATGAGATCATGAGTTCGAAACTCAACGATGCCGCGAGAGTCAAGACTTTCTATTTTTTGTTTCTTAAATGCAGTTTGAAATACTTTAATGGTGTCACTGCCTGAACATGTCGGCACGCCGGCGCCGTGGCTTACTTGATTAAAGCACTTGTCACAGGAGATCATGAGTTCGAAACTCATCGGTGCCGCGAGAGTCAAGACTTTCTACTTATTTTTTTGTTAAATATAGTTCGAAATACTTTAATGGTGTCACTGCCTGAACATGACGGCGCGCCGGCGCCGTGGCTTAGTTGATTAAAGCACTTGTCACAGGAGATCATGAGTTCGAAACTCACCGATGCCGCGAGAGTCAAGACTTTCTATTTTCTTTGGTTCTTAAATGCAGTTCGAAATACTTCTAATGGTGTCACTGCCTGAACATGACGGCACGCCGGCGCCGTGGCTTACTTGATTAAAGCACTTGTCACAGGAGATCATGAGCTTGAAACTCACTGGTGCCGCGAGAGTGAAGACTTTCTATTTTTTTGTTTCTTAAATACAGTTCGAAATACTTTAATGGTGTCACTGCCTGAACATGACGGCGCGCCGGCGCCGTGGCTTACTTGATTAAAGCACTTGTCACAGGAGATCATGAGTTCGAAACTCACCGGTGCCGCGAGAGTCAAGACTTTCTATTTTTTGTTTCTTAAATACAGTTCGAAATACTTATAATGGTGTCACTGCCTGAACAAGACGGCACGCCGGCGCCGTGGTTCAGTTGGTTAAAGGGCTTGTCACAGGAGATCATGACTTCGAAACTCACCGGTGCCGCGAGAGTCAAGACTTTCTATTTCTGTGTTTGCTAAATGCAGTTCGAAATACTTTAATGGTGTCACTGCCTGAACATGACGGCACGCCGGCGCCGTGGCTTAGTTGATTAAAGCACTTGTCACAGGAGATCGTGAGTTGGAAACTCAACGGTGCCGCGAGAGTCAAGACTTTCTATTTTTTTGTTTCTTAAATGCAGTTCGAAATACTTTAATGGTGTCACTGCCTGAACATGACGGCACGCCGGCGCCGTGGCTTAGTTGATTAAAGCACTTGTCACAGGAGATCATGAGTTCGAAACTCACCGGTTGCGCGAGAGTCAAGACTTTCTATTTTTTTGTTTCTTATATGCAGTTCGAAATGCTTTAATGGTGTCACTGCCTGAACATGACGGCCCGCCGGCGCCGTGGCTTACTTGATTAAAGCACTTGTCACAGGAGATCATGAGTTCGAAACTCACCGGTGCCGCGAGAGCCAAGACTTTCTATTTTTTGTTTCTTAAATACAGTTCGAAATACTTGTAATGGTGTCACTGCCTGAACATGACGGCATGCCGGCGCCGTGGCTTACTTGATTAAAGCACTTGTCACAGGAGATCATGAGTTCGAAACTCACCGGTGCCGCGAGAGTCAAGACTTTCTACTTATTTTTTTGTTAAATACAGTTCGAAATACTTTAATGGTGTCACTGCCTGAACATGACGGCGCGCCGGCGCCGTGGCTTAGTTGATTAAAGCACTTGTCACAGGAGATCATGAGTTCGAAACTCACCGATGCCGCGAGAGTCAAGACTTTCTATTTTTTTGTTTCTTAAATGCAGTTCGAAATACTTTAATGGTGTCACTGCCTGAACATGACGGCACGCCGGCGCCGTGGCTTACTTGATTAAAGCACTTGTCACAGGAGATCATGAGTTCGAAACTCATCGGTGCCGCGAGAGTCAAGACTTTCTATTTTTTTGTTTCTTATATGCAGTTCGAAATGCTTTAATGGTGTCACTGCCTGAACATGACGGCCCGCCGGCGCCGTGGCTTACTTGATTAAAGCACTTGTCACAGGAGATCACGAGTTCGAAACTCACCGGTGCCGCGAGAGTCAAGACTTTCTATTTTCTTTGTTTCTTAAATGCAGTTCGAAATACTTCTAATGGTGTCACTGCCTGAACATGACGGCACGCCGGCGCCGTGGCTTACTTGATTAAAGCACTTGTCACAGGAGATCATGAGCTTGAAACTCACTGGTGCCGCGAGAGTGAAGACTTTCTATTTTTTTGTTTCTTAAATACAGTTCGAAATACTTTAATGGTGTCACTGCCTGAACATGACGGCGCGCCGGCGCCGTGGCTTACTTGATTAAAGCACTTGTCACAGGAGATCATGAGATCGAAACTCACCGGTGCCGCGAGAGTCAAGACTTTCTATTTTTTGTTTCTTAAATACAGTTCGAAATACTTATAATGGTGTCACTACCTGAACATGACGGCACGCCGGCGCCGTGGATTACTTGATTAAACACTTGTCACAGGAGATCATGAGTTCGAAACTCACCGGTGCCGCGAGAGTCAAGACTTTCTACTTATTTGTTTCTTAAATACAGTTCAAAATACTTTAATGGTGTCACTGCCTAAACATGACGGCCTGCCGGCGCCGTGGCTTAGTTGGTTAAAGCGCCTGTCACAGGAGATCAGGACTTCGAAACTCACTGGCGCAGCGAGAGCGAAGACTTTGTAATTTTTGTTTCTTAAATGCAGTTTGAAATACTTCTAAGGTGTCATTGTCTGAACTTGACGGCACGCCGGTGCCGTGATTTAGTTGGTTAAAGCGCTTGTCACAGGAGATCATGACTTCAAAACTCACCGTTGCCGCGAGAGTCAAGACTTTCTATTTTTTTTCTTAAATACAGTTCGAAATACTTCTAAAGGTGTCACTGCCTGAACATGACGGCACGCCGGCGCCGTGGTTCAGTTGGTTAAAGGGCTTGTCACAGGAGATCATGACTTCGAAACTCACCGGTGCCGCGAGAGTCAAGACTTTCTATTTTTGTTTTTGTTAAATGCAGTTCGAAATACTTTAATGGTGTCACTGCCTGAACATGACGGCACGCCGGCGCCGTGGCTTAGTTGGTTAAAGCACTTGTCAAAAGAGATCATGAGTTCGAAACTCACCGGTGCCGCGAGAGTCAAGACTTTCTATTTTTTTTCTTAAATACAGTTCGAAATACTTCTAAAGGTGTCACTGTCTGAACATGATGGCACGCCAGCGCCGTGGTTCAGTTGATTAAAGCACTTGTCACAGGAGATCATGAGTTCGAAACTCACCGGCGCCGCGAGAGTCAAGACTTTCTATTTTTGTGTTTGTTAAATGCAGTTCAAAATACTTTAATGGTGTCACTGCCTGAACAAGACGGCACGCTGGCGCCGTGGTTCAGTTGGTTAAAGGGCTTGTCACAGGAGATCATGACTTCGAAACTCACCGGTGCCGCGAAAGTCAAGACTTTCTATTTCTGTGTTTGCTAAATGCAGTTCGAAATACTTTAATGGTGTCACTGCCTGAACATGACGGCACGCCGGCGCCGTGGCTTAGTTGATTAAAGCACTTGTCACAGGAGATCGTGAGTTGAAAAATCAACGGTGCCGCGAGAGTCAAGACTTTCTATTTTTTTGTTTCTTAAATGCAGTTCGAAATACTTTATTGGTGTCACTGCCTGAACATGACGGCACGCCGGCGCCGTGGCTTAGTTAATTAAAGCACTTGTCACAGGAGATCATGAGTTCGAAACTCACCGGTTGCGCGAGAGTCAAGACTTTCTATTTTTTTGTTTCTTAAATGCAGTTTAAATACTTTAATGGTGTCACTGCCTGAACATGACGGCACGCCGGCGCCGTGGCTTAGTTCGTTAAAGCACTTGTGACAGGAGATCATGAGTTCGAAACTCACCGGTGCCGCGAGAGTCAAGACTTTCTATTTTTGTGTTTGTTAAATGCAGTTCGAAATACTTTAATGGTGTCACTGCCTGAACATGATGGCACGCCGGCGCCGTGGCTTAGTTGGTTAAAGCACTTGTCACAGGAGATCATGAGTTCGAAATTCGCAGGTGCCGCGAGAGTCAAGACTTTCTACTTTTTTGTTTCTTAAATACAGTTCGAAATACTTTAATGGTGTCAGTGCCTGAACATGACGGCACGCCGGCGCCATGGCTTACTTGATTAAAGCACTTGTCACAGGAGATCATGAGTTCGAAACTCACCGGTTGCGCGAGAGTAAAGACTTTCTATTTTTTTGTTTCGTAAATGCAGTTCGAAATACTTTAATGGTGTAACTGCCTGAACATGACGGCACGCCGGCGCCGTGGCTTAGTTGATTAAAGCACTTGTCACATGAGATCATGAGCTCGAAACTCAACGGTGCCGCGAGAGTCAAGACTTTCTATTTTTTTGTTTCTTAAATACAGTTCGAAATACTTTAATGGTGTCACTGCCTGAACATGACGGCACGCCGGCGCCGTGGCTTACTTGATTAAACCACTTGTCACAGGAGATTATGAGTTCGAAACTCACCGGCGCCGCGAGAGTCAAGACTTTCTATTTTTGTGTTTGTTAAATGCAGTTCAAAATACGTTAATGGTGTCACTGCCTGAACATGACGGCATGCCGGCGCCGTGGCTTAGTTGATTAAAGCACTTGTCACAGGAGATCGTGAGTTCGGAACTCAATGGTGCCGCGAGAGTCAAGACTTTCTATTTTTTTGTTTCTTAAATACAGTTCGAAATACTTTAATGGTGTCAGTGCCTGAACATGACGGCACGCCGGCGCCGTGGCTTACTTGATTAAAGCACTTGTCACAGGAGATCATGAGTTCGAAACTCACCGGTTGCGCGAGAGTAAAGACTTTCTATTTTTTTGTTTCGTAAATGCAGTTCGAAATACTTTAATGGTGTAACTGCCTGAACATGACGGCACGCCGGCGCCGTGGCTTAGTTGATTAAAGCACTTGTCACATGAGATCATGAGCTCGAAACTCAACGGTGCCGCGAGAGTCAAGACTTTCTATTTTTTTGTTTCTTAAATACAGTTCGAAATACTTTAATGGTGTCACTGCCTGAACATGACGGCACGCCGGCGCCGTGGCTTACTTGATTAAAGCACTTGTCACAGGAGATCGTGAGTTGGAAACTCAACGGTGCCGCGAGAGTCAAGACTTTCTATTTTTTTGTTTCTTAAATGCAGTTCGAAATACTTTAATGGTGTCACTGCCTGAACATGACGGCACGCCGGCGCCGTGGCTTAGTTGATTAAAGCACTTGTCACAGGAGATCATGAGTTCGAAACTCACCGGTTGCGCGAGAGTCAAGACTTTCTATTTTTTTGTTTCGTAAATGCAGTTCGAAATACTTTAATGGTGTAACTGCCTGAACATGACGGCACGCCGGCGCCGTGGCTTAGTTGATTAAAGCACTTGTCACATGAGATCATGAGTTCGAAACTCAACGATGCCGCGAGAGTCAAGACTTTCTATTTTTTGTTTCTTAAATGCAGTTTGAAATACTTTAATGGTGTCACTGCCTGAACATGTCGGCACGCCGGCGCCGTGGCTTACTTGATTAAAGCACTTGTCACAGGAGATCATGAGTTCGAAACTCATCGGTGCCGCGAGAGTCAAGACTTTCTACTTATTTTTTTGTTATAGTTCGAAATACTTTAATGGTGTCACTGCCTGAACATGACGGCGCGCCGGCGCCGTGGCTTAGTTGATTAAAGCACTTGTCACAGGAGATCATGAGTTCGAAACTCACCGATGCCGCGAGAGTCAAGACTTTCTATTTTCTTTGTTTCTTAAATGCAGTTCGAAATACTTCTAATGGTGTCACTGCCTGAACATGACGGCACGCCGGCGCCGTGGCTTACTTGATTAAAGCACTTGTCACAGGAGATCATGAGCTTGAAACTCACTGGTGCCGCGAGAGTGAAGACTTTCTATTTTTTTGTTTCTTAAATACAGTTCGAAATACTTTAATGGTGTCACTGCCTGAACATGACGGCGCGCCGGCGCCGTGGCTTACTTGATTAAAGCACTTGTCACAGGAGATCATGAGTTCGAAACTCACCGGTGCCGCGAGAGTCGAGACTTTCTATTTTTTGTTTCTTAAATACAGTTCGAAATACTTATAATGGTGTCACTGCCTGAACAAGACGGCACGCCGGCGCCGTGGTTCAGTTGGTTAAAGGGCTTGTCACAGGAGATCATGACTTCGAAACTCACCGGTGCCGCGAGAGTCAAGACTTTCTATTTCTGTGTTTGCTAAATGCAGTTCGAAATACTTTAATGGTGTCACTGCCTGAACATGACGGCACGCCGGCGCCGTGGCTTAGTTGATTAAAGCACTTGTCACAGGAGATCGTGAGTTGGAAACTCAACGGTGCCGCGAGAGTCAAGACTTTCTATTTTTTTGTTTCTTAAATGCAGTTCGAAATACTTTAATGGTGTCACTGCCTGAACATGACGGCCCGCCGGCGCCGTGGCTTACTTGATTAAAGCACTTGTCACAGGAGATCATGAGTTCGAAACTCACCGGTGCCGCGAGAGTCAAGACTTTCTATTTTTTGTTTCTTAAATACAGTTCGAAATACTTGTAATGGTGTCACTGCCTGAACATGACGGCACGCCGGCGCCGTGGCTTACTTGATTAAAGCACTTGTCACAGGAGATCATGAGTTCGAAACTCACCGGTGCCGCGAGAGTCAAGACTTTCTACTTATTTTTTTGTTAAATACAGTTCGAAATACTTTAATGGTGTCACTGCCTGAACATGACGGCGCGCCGGCGCCGTGGCTTAGTTGATTAAAGCACTTGTCACAGGAGATCATGAGTTCGAAACTCACCGATGCCGCGAGAGTCAAGACTTTCTATTTTTTTGTTTCTTAAATGCAGTTCGAAATACTTTAATGGTGTCACTGCCTGAACATGACGGCACGCCGGCGCCGTGGCTTACTTGATTAAAGCACTTGTCACAGGAGATCATGAGTTCGAAACTCATCGGTGCCGCGAGAGTCAAGACTTTCTATTTTTTTGTTTCTTATATGCAGTTCGAAATGCTTTAATGGTGTCACTGCCTGAACATGACGGCCCGCCGGCGCCGTGGCTTACTTGATTAAAGCACTTGTCACAGGAGATCATGAGCTTGAAACTCACTGGTGCCGCGAGAGTGAAGACTTTCTATTTTTTTGTTTCTTAAATACAGTTCGAAATACTTTAATGGTGTCACTGCCTGAACATGACGGCGCGCCGGCGCCGTGGCTTACTTGATTAAAGCACTTGTCACAGGAGATCATGAGATCGAAACTCACCGGTGCCGCGAGAGTCAAGACTTTCTATTTTTTGTTTCTTAAATACAGTTCGAAATACTTATAATGGTGTCACTACCTGAACATGACGGCACGCCGGCGCCGTGGATTACTTGATTAAAGCACTTGTCACAGGAGATCATGAGTTCGAAACTCACCGGTGCCGCGAGAGTCAAGACTTTCTACTTATTTGTTTCTTAAATACAGTTCAAAATACTTTAATGGTGTCACTGCCTAAACATGACGGCCTGCCGGCGCCGTGGCTTAGTTGGTTAAAGCGCCTGTCACAGGAGATCAGGACTTCGAAACTCACTGGCGCAGCGAGAGCGAAGACTTTCTAATTTTTGTTTCTTAAATGCAGTTTTAAATACTTCTAAGGTGTCATTGTCTGAACTTGACGGCACGCCGGTGCCGTGGTTTAGTTGGTTAAAGCGCTTGTCACAGGAGATCATGACTTCAAAACTCACCGTTGCCGCGAGAGTCAAGACTTTCTATTTTTTTTTCTTAAATACAGTTCGAAATACTTCTAAAGGTGTCACTGCCTGAACATGACGGCACGCCGGCGCCGTGGTTCAGTTGGTTAAAGGGCTTGTCACAGGAGATCATGACTTCGAAACTCACCGGTGCCGCGAGAGTCAAGACTTTCTATTTTTGTTTTTGTTAAATGCAGTTCGAAATACTTTAATGGTGTCACTGCCTGAACATGACGGCACGCCGGCGCCGTGGCTTAGTTCGTTAAAGCACTTGTCAAAAGAGATCATGAGTTCGAAACTCACCGGTGCCGCGAGAGTCAAGACTTTCTATTTTTTTTCTTAAATACAGTTCGAAATACTTCTAAAGGTGTCACTGTCTGAACATGATGGCACGCCAGCGCCGTGGTTCAGTTGATTAGAGCACTTGTCACAGGAGATCATGAGTTCGAAACTCACCGGCGCCGCGAGAGTCAAGACTTTCTATTTTTGTGTTTGTTAAATGCAGTTCAAAACACTTTAATGGTGTCACTGCCTGAACAAGACGGCACGCTGGCGCCGTGGTTCAGTTGGTTAAAGGGCTTGTCACAGGAGATCGTGAGTTCGGAACTCAATGGTGCCGCGAGAGTCAAGACTTTCTATTTTTTTGTTTCTTAAATACAGTTCGAAATACTTTAATGGTGTCAGTGCCTGAACATGACGGCACGCCGGCGCCGTGGCTTACTTGATTAAAGCACTTGTCACAGGAGATCATGAGTTCGAAACTCACCGGTTGCGCGAGAGTAAAGACTTTCTATTTTTTTGTTTCGTAAATGCAGTTCGAAATACTTTAATGGTGTAACTGCCTGAACATGACGGCACGCCGGCGCCGTGGCTTACTTGATTAAAGCACTTGTCACAGGAGATCATGAGCTTGAAACTCACTGGTGCCGCGAGAGTGAAGACTTTCTATTTTTTTGTTTCTTAAATACAGTTCGAAATACTTTAATGGTGTCACTGCCTGAACATGACGGCGCGCCGGCGCCGTGGCTTACTTGATTAAAGCACTTGTCACAGGAGATCATGAGTTCGAAACTCACCGGTGCCGCGAGAGTCAAGACTTTCTATTTTTTGTTTCTTAAATACAGTTCGAAATACTTATAATGGTGTCACTGCCTGAACAAGACGGCACGCCGGCGCCGTGGTTCAGTTGGTTAAAGGGCTTGTCACAGGAGATCATGACTTCGAAACTCACCGGTGCCGCGAGAGTCAAAACTTTCTATTTCTGTGTTTGCTAAATGCAGTTCGAAATACTTTAATGGTGTCACTGCCTGAACATGACGGCACGCCGGCGCCGTGGCTTAGTTGATTAAAGCACTTGTCACAGGAGATCGTGAGTTGGAAACTCAACGGTGCCGCGAGAGTCAAGACTTTCTATTTTTTTGTTTCTTAAATGCAGTTCGAAATACTTTAATGGTGTCACTGCCTGAACATGACGGCCCGCCGGCGCCGTGGCTTACTTGATTAAAGCACTTGTCACAGGAGATCATGAGTTCGAAACTCACCGGTGCCGCGAGAGTCAAGACTTTCTATTTTTTGTTTTTTAAATACAGTTCGAAATACTTGTAATGGTGTCACTGCCTGAACATGACGGCACGCCGGCGCCGTGGCTTACTTGATTAAAGCACTTGTCACAGGAGATCATGAGTTCGAAACTCACCGGTGCCGCGAGAGTCAAGACTTTCTACTTATTTTTTTGTTAAATACAGTTCGAAATACTTTAATGGTGTCACTGCCTGAACATGACGGCGCGCCGGCGCCGTGGCTTAGTTGATTAAAGCACTTGTCACAGGAGATCATGAGTTCGAAACTCACCGATGCCGCGAGAGTCAAGACTTTCTATTTTTTTGTTTCTTAAATGCAGTTCGAAATACTTTAATGGTGTCACTGCCTGAACATGACGGCACGCCGGCGCCGTGGCTTACTTGATTAAAGCACTTGTCACAGGAGATCATGAGTTCGAAACTCATCGGTGCCGCGAGAGTCAAGACTTTCTATTTTTTTGTTTCTTATATGCAGTTCGAAATGCTTTAATGGTGTCACTGCCTGAACATGACGGCCCGCCGGCGCCGTGGCTTACTTGATTAAAGCACTTGTCACAGGAGATCACGAGTTCGAAACTCACCGGTGCCGCGAGAGTCAAGACTTTCTATTTTCTTTGTTTCTTAAATGCAGTTCGAAATACTTCTAATGGTGTCACTGCCTGAACATGACGGCACGCCGGCGCCGTGGCTTACTTGATTAAAGCACTTGTCACAGGAGATCATGAGCTTGAAACTCACTGGTGCCGCGAGAGTGAAGACTTTCTATTTTTTTGTTTCTTAAATACAGTTCGAAATACTTTAATGGTGTCACTGCCTGAACATGACGGCGCGCCGGCGCCGTGGCTTACTTGATTAAAGCACTTGTCACAGGAGATCATGAGATCGAAACTCACCGGTGCCGCGAGAGTCAAGACTTTCTATTTTTTGTTTCTTAAATACAGTTCGAAATACTTATAATGGTGTCACTACCTGAACATGACGGCACGCCGGCGCCGTGGATTACTTGATTAAAGCACTTGTCACAGGAGATCATGAGTTCGAAACTCACCGGTGCCGCGAGAGTCAAGACTTTCTACTTATTTGTTTCTTAAATACAGTTCAAAATACTTTAATGGTGTCACTGCCTAAACATGACGGCCTGCCGGCGCCGTGGCTTAGTTGGTTAAAGCGCCTGTCACAGGAGATCAGGACTTCGAAACTCACTGGCGCAGCGAGAGCGAAGACTTTCTAATTTTTGTTTCTTAAATGCAGTTTTAAATACTTCTAAGGTGTCATTGTCTGAACTTGACGGCACGCCGGTGCCGTGGTTTAGTTGGTTAAAGCGCTTGTCACAGGAGATCATGACTTCAAAACTCACCGTTGCCGCGAGAGTCAAGACTTTCTATTTTTTTTTCTTAAATACAGTTCGAAATACTTCTAAAGGTGTCACTGCCTGAACATGACGGCACGCCGGCGCCGTGGTTCAGTTGGTTAAAGGGCTTGTCACAGGAGATCATGACTTCGAAACTCACCGGTGCCGCGAGAGTCAAGACTTTCTATTTTTGTTTTTGTTAAATGCAGTTCGAAATACTTTAATGGTGTCACTGCCTGAACATGACGGCACGCCGGCGCCGTGGCTTAGTTCGTTAAAGCACTTGTCAAAAGAGATCATGAGTTCGAAACTCACCGGTGCCGCGAGAGTCAAGACTTTCTATTTTTTTTCTTAAATACAGTTCGAAATACTTCTAAAGGTGTCACTGTCTGAACATGATGGCACGCCAGCGCCGTGGTTCAGTTGATTAGAGCACTTGTCACAGGAGATCATGAGTTCGAAACTCACCGGCGCCGCGAGAGTCAAGACTTTCTATTTTTGTGTTTGTTAAATGCAGTTCAAAATACTTTAATGGTGTCACTGCCTGAACAAGACGGCACGCTGGCGCCGTGGTTCAGTTGGTTAAAGGGCTTGTCACAGGAGATCGTGAGTTCGGAACTCAATGGTGCCGCGAGAGTCATGACTTTCTATTTTTTTGTTTCTTAAATACAGTTCGAAATACTTTAATGGTGTCAGTGCCTGAACATGACGGCACGCCGGCGCCGTGGCTTACTTGATTAAAGCACTTGTCACAGGAGATCATGAGTTCGAAACTCACTGGTTGCGCGAGAGTAAAGACTTTCTATTTTTTTGTTTCGTAAATGCAGTTCGAAATACTTTAATGGTGTAACTGCCTGAACATGACGGCACGCCGGCGCCGTGGCTTAGTTGATTAAAGCACTTGTCACATGAGATCATGAGCTCGAAACTCAACGGTGCCGCGAGAGTCAAGACTTTCTATTTTTTTGTTTCTTAAATACAGTTCGAAATACTTTAATGGTGTCACTGCCTGAACATGACGGCACGCCGGCGCCGTGGCTTACTTGATTAAAGCACTTGTCACAGGAGATCGTGAGTTGGAAACTCAACGGTGCCGCGAGAGTCAAGACTTTCTATTTTTTTGTTTCTTAAATGCAGTTCGAAATACTTTAATGGTGTCACTGCCTGAACATGACGGCACGCCGGCGCCGTGGCTTAGTTGATTAAAGCACTTGTCACAGGAGATCATGAGTTCGAAACTCACCGGTTGCGCGAGAGTCAAGACTTTCTATTTTTTTGTTTCGTAAATGCAGTTCGAAATACTTTAATGGTGTAACTGCCTGAACATGACGGCACGCCGGCGCCGTGGCTTAGTTGATTAAAGCACTTGTCACATGAGATCATGAGTTCGAAACTCAACGATGCCGCGAGAGTCAAGACTTTCTATTTTTTGTTTCTTAAATGCAGTTTGAAATACTTTAATGGTGTCACTGCCTGAACATGTCGGCACGCCGGCACCGTGGCTTACTTGATTAAAGCACTTGTCACAGGAGATCATGAGTTCGAAACTCATCGGTGCCGCGAGAGTCAAGACTTTCTACTTATTTTTTTGTTATAGTTCGAAATACTTTAATGGTGTCACTGCCTGAACATGACGGCGCGCCGGCGCCGTGGCTTAGTTGATTAAAGCACTTGTCACAGGAGATCATGAGTTCGAAACTCACCGATGCCGCGAGAGTCAAGACTTTCTATTTTCTTTGTTTCTTAAATGCAGTTCGAAATACTTCTAATGGTGTCACTGCCTGAACATGACGGCACGCCGGCGCCGTGGCTTACTTGATTAAAGCACTTGTCACAGGAGATCATGAGCTTGAAACTCACTGGTGCCGCGAGAGTGAAGACTTTCTATTTTTTTGTTTCTTAAATACAGTTCGAAATACTTTAATGGTGTCACTGCCTGAACATGACGGCGCGCCGGCGCCGTGGCTTACTTGATTAAAGCACTTGTCACAGGAGATCATGAGTTCGAAACTCACCGGTGCCGCGAGAGTCAAGACTTTCTATTTTTTGTTTCTTAAATACAGTTCGAAATACTTATAATGGTGTCACTGCCTGAACAAGACGGCACGCCGGCGCCGTGGTTCAGTTGGTTAAAGGGCTTGTCACAGGAGATCATGACTTCGAAACTCACCGGTGCCGCGAGAGTCAAGACTTTCTATTTCTGTGTTTGCTAAATGCAGTTCGAAATACTTTAATGGTGTCACTGCCTGAACATGACGGCACGCCGGCGCCGTGGCTTAGTTGATTAAAGCACTTGTCACAGGAGATCGTGAGTTGGAAACTCAACGGTGCCGCGAGAGTCAAGACTTTCTATTTTTTTGTTTCTTAAATGCAGTTCGAAATACTTTAATGGTGTCACTGCCTGAACATGACGGCCCGCCGGCGCCGTGGCTTACTAGATTAAAGCACTTGTCACAGGAGATCATGAGTTCGAAACTCACCGGTGCCGCGAGAGTCAAGACTTTCTATTTTTTGTTTCTTAAATACAGTTCGAAATACTTGTAATGGTGTCACTGCCTGAACATGACGGCACGCCGGCGCCGTGGCTTACTTGATTAAAGCACTTGTCACAGGAGATCATGAGTTCGAAACTCACCGGTGCCGCGAGAGTCAAGACTTTCTACTTATTTTTTTGTTAAATACAGTTCGAAATACTTTAATGGTGTCACTGCCTGAACATGACGGCGCGCCGGCGCCGTGGCTTAGTTGATTAAAGCACTTGTCACAGGAGATCATGAGTTCGAAACTCACCGATGCCGCGAGAGTCAAGACTTTCTATTTTTTTGTTTCTTAAATGCAGTTCGAAATACTTTAATGGTGTCACTGCCTGAACATGACGGCACGCCGGCGCCGTGGCTTACTTGATTAAAGCACTTGTCACAGGAGATCATGAGTTCGAAACTCATCGGTGCCGCGAGAGTCAAGACTTTCTATTTTTTTGTTTCTTATATGCAGTTCGAAATGCTTTAATGGTGTCACTGCCTGAACATGACGGCCCGCCGGCGCCGTGGCTTACTTGATTAAAGCACTTGTCACAGGAGATCACGAGTTCGAAACTCACCGGTGCCGCGAGAGTCAAGACTTTCTACTTATTTGTTTCTTAAATACAGTTCAAAATACTTTAATGGTGTCACTGCCTAAACATGACGGCCTGCCGGCGCCGTGGCTTAGTTGGTTAAAGCGCCTGTCACAGGAGATCAGGACTTCGAAACTCACTGGCGCAGCGAGAGCGAAGACTTTCTAATTTTTGTTTCTTAAATGCAGTTTGAAATACTTCTAAGGTGTCATTGTCTGAACTTGACGGCACGCCGGTGCCGTGGTTTAGTTGGTTAAAGCGCTTGTCACAGGAGATCATGACTTCAAAACTCACCGTTGCCGCGAGAGTCAAGACTTTCTATTTTTTTTTCTTAAATACAGTTCGAAATACTTCTAAAGGTGTCACTGCCTGAACATGACGGCACGCCGGCGCCGTGGTTCAGTTGGTTAAAGGGCTTGTCACAGGAGATCATGACTTCGAAACTCACCGGTGCCGCGAGAGTCAAGACTTTCTATTTTTGTTTTTGTTAAATGCAGTTCGAAATACTTTAATGGTGTCACTGCCTGAACATGACGGCACGCCGGCGCCGTGGCTTAGTTCGTTAAAGCACTTGTCAAAAGAGATCATGAGTTCGAAACTCACCGGTGCCGCGAGAGTCAAGACTTTCTATTTTTTTTCTTAAATACAGTTCGAAATACTTCTAAAGGTGTCACTGTCTGAACATGATGGCACGCCAGCGCCGTGGTTCAGTTGATTAGAGCACTTGTCACAGGAGATCATGAGTTCGAAACTCACCGGCGCCGCGAGAGTCAAGACTTTCTATTTTTGTGTTTGTTAAATGCAGTTCAAAATACTTTAATGGTGTCACTGCCTGAACAAGACGGCACGCTGGCGCCGTGGTTCAGTTGGTTAAAGGGCTTGTCACAGGAGATCATGACTTCGAAACTCACCGGTGCCGCGAAAGTCAAGACTTTCTATTTCTGTGTTTGCTAAATGCAGTTCGAAATACTTTAATGGTGTCACTGCCTGAACATGACGGCACGCCGGCGCCGTGGCTTAGTTGATTAAAGCACTTGTCACAGGAGATCGTGAGTTGAAAACTCAACGGTGCCGCGAGAGTCAAGACTTTCTATTTTTTTGTTTCTTAAATGCAGTTCGAAATACTTTAATGGTGTCACTGCCTGAACATGACGGCACGCCGGCGCCGTGGCTTAGTTAATTAAAGCACTTGTCACAGGAGATCATGAGTTCGAAACTCACCGGTTGCGCGAGAGTCAAGACTTTCTATTTTTTTGTTTCTTAAATGCAGTTTAAATACTTTAATGGTGTCACTGCCTGAACATGACGGCACGCCGGCGCCGTGGCTTAGTTCGTTAAAGCACTTGTCACAGGAGATCATGAGTTCGAAACTCACCGGTGCCGCGAGAGTCAAGACTTTCTATTTTTGTGTTTGTTAAATGCAGTTCGAAATACTTTATTGGTGTCACTGCCTGAACATGATGGCACGCCGGCGCCGTGGCTTAGTTGGTTAAAGCACTTGTCACAGGAGATCATGAGTTCGAAATTCACAGGTGCCGCGAGAATCAAGACTTTCTACTTTTTTGTTTCTTAAATACAGTTCGAAATACTTTAATGGTGTCAGTGCCTGAACATGACGGCACGCCGGCGCCGTGGCTTACTTGATTAAAGCACTTGTCACAGGAGATCATGAGTTCGAAACTCACCGGTTGCGCGAGAGTAAAGACTTTCTATTTTTTTGTTTCGTAAATGCAGTTCGAAATACTTTAATGGTGTAACTGCCTGAACATGACGGCACGCCGGCGCCGTGGCTTAGTTGATTAAAGCACTTGTCACATGAGATCATGAGCTCGAAACTCAACGGTGCCGCGAGAGTCAAGACTTTCTATTTTTTTGTTTCTTAAATACAGTTCGAAATACTTTAATGGTGTCACTGCCTGAACATGACGGCACGCCGGCGCCGTGGCTTACTTGATTAAAGCACTTGTCACAGGAGATCGTGAGTTGGAAACTCAACGGTGCCGCGAGAGTCAAGACTTTCTATTTTTTTGTTTCGTAAATGCAGTTCGAAATACTTTAATGGTGTAACTGCCTGAACATGACGGCACGCCGGCGCCGTGGCTTAGTTGATTAAAGCACTTGTCACATGAGATCATGAGTTCGAAACTCAATGGTGCCGCGAGAGTCAAGACTTTCTATTTTTTGTTTCTTAAATGCAGTTTGAAATACTTTAATGGTGTCACTGCCTGAACATGACGGCACGCCGGCGCCGTGGCTTAGTTGATTAAAGCACTTGTCACAGGAGATCATGAGTTCGAAACTCACCGATGCCGCGAGAGTCAAAACTTTCTATTTTTTTGTTTTTTAAATGCAGTTCGAAATACTTTAATGGTGTCACTGCCTGAACATGACGGCACGCCGGCGCCGTGGCTTACTTGATTAAAGCACTTGTCACAGGAGATCATGAGTTCGAAACTCATCGGTGCCGCGAGAGTCAAGACTTTCTATTTTTTTGTTTCTTATATGCAGTTCGAAATGCTTTAATGGTGTCACTGCCTGAACATGACGACCCGCCGGCGCCGTGGCTTACTTGATTAAAGCACTTGTCACAGCAGATCATAAGTTCGAAACTCACCGGTGCCGCGAGAGTCAAGACTTTCTATTTTTTGTTTCTTAAATACAGTTCGAAATACTTGTAATGGTGTCACTGCCTGAACATGACGGCACGCCGGCGCCGTGGCTTACTTGAATAAAGCACTTGTCACAGGAGATCATGAGTTCGAAACTCACCGGTGCCGCGAGAGTCAAGACTTTCTACTTATTTTTTTGTTAAATACAGTTCGAAATACTTTAATGGTGTCACTGCCTGAACATGACGGCGCGCCGCCCCCGTGGCTTAGTTGATTGAGCACTTGTCACAGGAGATCATGAGTTCGAAACTCACCGATGCCGCGAGGGTCAAGACTTTCTATTTTGTTGTTTCTTAAATGCAGTTCGAAATACTTTAATGGTGTCACTGCCTGAACATGACGGCACGCCGGCGCCGTGGCTTACTTGATTAAAGCACTTGTCACAGGAGATCACGAGTTCGAAACTCACCAGTGCCGCGAGAGTCAAGACTTTCTATTTTCTTTGTTTCTTAAATGCAGTTCGAAATACTTCTAATGGTGTCACTGCCTGAACATGACGGCACGCCAGCGCCGTGGCTTACTTGATTAAAGCACTTGTCACAGGAGATCATGAGCTTGAAACTCACTGGTGCCGCGAGAGTGAAGACTTACAATTTTTTTGTTTCTTAAATGCAGTTCGAAATACTTTAATGGTGTCACTGCCTGAACATGACGGCACGCCGGCGCCGTGGCTTACTTGATTAAAGCACTTGTCACAGGAGATCATGAGTTCGAAACTCATCGGTGCCGCGAGAGTCAAGACTTTCTATTTTTTTGTTTCTTATATGCAGTTCGAAATGCTTTAATGGTGTCACTGCCTGAACATGACGACCCGCCGGCGCCGTGGCTTACTTGATTAAAGCACTTGTCACAGCAGATCATAAGTTCGAAACTCACCGGTGCCGCGAGAGTCAAGACTTTCTATTTTTTGTTTCTTAAATACAGTTCGAAATACTTGTATTGGTGTCACTGCCTGAACATGACGGCACGCCGGCGCCGTGGCTTACTTGATTAAAGCACTTGTCACAGGAGATCATGAGCTTGAAACTCACTGGTGCCGCGAGAGTGAAGACTTTCTATTTTTTTGTTTCTTAAATGCAGTTCGAAATACTTTAATGGTGTCACTGCCTGAACATGACGGCACGCCGGCGCCGTGGCTTACTTGATTAAAGCACTTGTCACAGGAGATCATGACTTCAAAACTCACCGGTGCCGCGAG
Source organism: Rhipicephalus microplus (assembly GCF_043290135.1). Classification (NCBI taxonomy): domain Eukaryota; kingdom Metazoa; phylum Arthropoda; class Arachnida; order Ixodida; family Ixodidae; genus Rhipicephalus; species Rhipicephalus microplus. Next base: position 701,541 of record NW_027464635.1, read on the forward strand.
AGTCAAGACTTTCTATTTTTTTTTCTTAAATACAGTTCGAAATACTTCTAAAGGTGTCACTGCCTGAACATGACGGCACGCCGGCGCCGTGGTTCAGTTGGTTAAAGGGCTTGTCACAGGAGATCATGAGTTCGAAACTCACCGGTGCCGCGAGAGTCAAGACTTTCTATTTTTTTTCTTAAATACAGTTCGAAATACTTCTAAAGGTGTCACTGTCTGAACATGACGGCACGCCAGCGCCGTGGTTCAGTTGATTAAAGCACTTGTCACAGGAGATCATGAGTTCGAAACTCACCGGCGCCGCGAGAGCCAAGACTTTCTATTTTTGTGTTTGTTAAATGCAGTTCAAAATACTTTAATGGTGTCACTGCCTGAACAAGACGGCACGCCGGCGCCGTGGTTCAGTTGGTTAAAGGGCTTGTCACAGGAGATCATGACTTCGAAACTCACCGGTGCCGCGAGAGTCAAGACTTTCTATTTCTGTGTTTGCTAAATGCAGTTCGAAATACTTTAATGGTGTCACTGCCTGTACATGACGGCACGCCGGCGCCGTGGCTTAGTTGATTAAAGCACTTGTCACAGGAGATCGTGAGTTGGAAACTCAACGGTACCGCGAGAGTCAAGACTTTCTATTTTTTTGTTTCTTAAATGCAGTTCGAAATACTTTAATGGTGTCACTGCCTGAACATGACGGCACGCCGGCGCCGTGGCTTAGTTGATTAAAGCACTTGTCACAGGAGATCATGAGTTCGAAACTCACCGGTTGCGCGAGAGTCAAGACTTTCTATTTTTTTGTTTCGTAAATGCAGTTCGAAATACTTTAATGGTGTAACTGCCTGAACATGACGGCACGCCGGCGCCGTGGCTTAGTTGATTAAAGCACTTGTCACATGAGATCATGAGTTCGAAACTCAACGATGCCGCGAGAGTCAAGACTTTCTATTTTTTGTTTCTTAAATGCAGTTTGAAATACTTTAATGGTGTCACTGCCTGAACATGTCGGCACGCCGGCGCCGTGGCTTACTTGATTAAAGCACTTGTCACAGGAGATCATGAGTTCGAAACTCATCGGTGCCGCGAGAGTCAAGACTTTCTACTTATTTTTTTGTTAAATATAGTTCGAAATACTTTAATGGTGTCACTGCCTGAACATGACGGCGCGCCGGCGCCGTGGCTTAGTTGATTAAAGCACTTGTCACAGGAGATCATGAGTTCGAAACTCACCGATGCCGCGAGAGTCAAGACTTTCTATTTTCTTTGTTTCTTAAATGCAGTTCGAAATACTTCTAATGGTGTCACTGCCTGAACATGACGGCACGCCGGCGCCGTGGCTTACTTGATTAAAGCACTTGTCACAGGAGATCATGAGCTTGAAACTCACTGGTGCCGCGAGAGTGAAGACTTTCTATTTTTTTGTTTCTTAAATACAGTTCGAAATACTTTAATGGTGTCACTGCCTGAACATGACGGCGCGCCGGCGCCGTGGCTTACTTGATTAAAGCACTTGTCACAGGAGATCATGAGTTCGAAACTCACCGGTGCCGCGAGAGTCAAGACTTTCTATTTTTTGTTTCTTAAATACAGTTCGAAATACTTATAATGTTGTCACTGCCTGAACAAGACGGCACGCCGGCGCCGTGGTTCAGTTGGTTAAAGGGCTTGTCACAGGAGATCATGACTTCGAAACTCACCGGTGCCGCGAGAGCCAAGACTTTCTACTTCTGTGTTTGCTAAATGCAGTTCGAAATACTTTAATGGTGTCACTGCCTGAACATGACGGCACGCCGGCGCCGTGGCTTAGTTGATTAAAGCACTTGTCACAGGAGATCGTGAGTTGGAAACTCAACGGTGCCGCGAGAGTCAAGACTTTCTATTTTTTTGTTTCTTAAATGCAGTTCGAAATACTTTAATGGTGTCACTGCCTGAACATGACGGCACGCCGGCGCCGTGGCTTAGTTGATTAAAGCACTTGTCACAGGAGATCATGAGTTCGAAACTCACCGGTTGCGCGAGAGTCAAGACTTTCTATTTTTTTGTTTCTTATATGCAGTTCGAAATGCTTTAATGGTGTCACTGCCTGAACATGACGGCACGCCGGCGCCGTGGCTTACTTGATTAAAGCACTTGTCACAGGAGATCATGAGTTCGAAACTCACCGGTGCCGCGAGAGTCAAGACTTTCTACTTATTTTTTTGTTAAATACAGTTCGAAATACTTTAATGGTGTCACTGCCTGAACATGACGGCGCGCCGGCGCCGTGGCTTAGTTGATTAAAGCACTTGTCACAGGAGATCATGAGTTCGAAACTCACCGATGCCGCGAGAGTCAAGACTTTCTATTTTTTTGTTTCTTAAATGCAGTTCGAAATACTTTAATGGTGTCACTGCCTGAACATGACGGCACGCCGGCGCCGTGGCTTACTTGATTAAAGCACTTGTCACAGGAGATCATGAGTTCGAAACTCATCGGTGCCGCGAGAGTCAAGACTTTCTATTTTTTTGTTTCTTATATGCAGTTCGAAATGCTTTAATGGTGTCACTGCCTGAACATGACGGCCCGCCGGCGCCGTGGCTTACTTGATTAAAGCACTTGTCACAGGAGATCACGAGTTCGAAACTCACCGGTGCCGCGAGAGTCAAGACTTTCTATTTTCTTTGTTTCTTAAATGCAGTTCGAAATACTTCTAATGGTGTCACTGCCTGAACATGACGGCACGCCGGCGCCGTGGCTTACTTGATTAAAGCACTTGTCACAGGAGATCATGAGCTTGAAACTCACTGGTGCCGCGAGAGTGAAGACTTTCTATTTTTTTGTTTCTTAAATACAGTTCGAAATACTTTAATGGTGTCACTGCCTGAACATGACGGCGCGCCGGCGCCGTGGCTTACTTGATTAAAGCACTTGTCACAGGAGATCATGAGATCGAAACTCACCGGTGCCGCGAGAGTCAAGACTTTCTATTTTTTGTTTCTTAAATACAGTTCGAAATACTTATAATGGTGTCACTACCTGAACATGACGGCACGCCGGCGCCGTGGATTACTTGATTAAAGCACTTGTCACAGGAGATCATGAGTTCGAAACTCACCGGTGCCGCGAGAGTCAAGACTTTCTACTTATTTGTTTCTTAAATACAGTTCAAAATACTTTAATGGTGTCACTGCCTAAACATGACGGCCTGCCGGCGCCGTGGCTTAGTTGGTTAAAGCGCCTGTCACAGGAGATCACGACTTCGAAACTCACTGGCGCAGCGAGAGCGAAGAATTTCTAATTTTTGTTTCTTAAATGCAGTTTGAAATACTTCTAAGGTGTCATTGTCTGAACTTGACGGCACGCCGGTGCCGTGGTTTAGTTGGTTAAAGCGCTTGTCACAGGAGATCATGACTTCAAAACTCACCGTTGCCGCGAGAGTCAAGACTTTCTATTTTTTTTTCTTAAATACAGTTCGAAATACTTCTAAAGGTGTCACTGCCTGAACATGACGGCACGCCGGCGCCGTGGTTCAGTTGGTTAAAGGGCTTGTCACAGGAGATCATGACTTCGAAACTCACCGGTGCCGCGAGAGTCAAGACTTTCTATTTTTGTTTTTGTTAAATGCAGTTCGAAATACTTTAATGGTGTCACTGCCTGAACATGACGGCACGCCGGCGCCGTGGCTTAGTTGGTTAAAGCACTTGTCAAAAGAGATCATGAGTTCGAAACTCACCGGTGCCGCGAGAGTCAAGACTTTCTATTTTTTTTCTTAAATACAGTTCGAAATACTTCTAAAGGTGTCACTGTCTGAACATGATGGCACGCCAGCGCCGTGGTTCAGTTGATTAAAGCACTTTTCACAGGAGATCATGAGTTCGAAACTCACCGGCGCCGCGAGAGTCAAGACTTTCTATTTTTGTGTTTGTTAAATGCAGTTCAAAATACTTTAATGGTGTCACTGCCTGAACAAGACGGCACGCTGGCGCCGTGGTTCAGTTGGTTAAAGGGCTTGTCACAGGAGATCATGACTTCGAAACTCACCGGTGCCGCGAAAGTCAAGACTTTCTATTTCTGTGTTTGCTAAATGCAGTTCGAAATACTTTAATGGTGTCACTGCCTGAACATGACGGCACGCCGGCGCCGTGGCTTAGTTGATTAAAGCACTTGTCACAGGAGATCGTGAGTTGAAAACTCAACGGTGCCGCGAGAGTCAAGACTTTCTATTTTTTTGTTTCTTAAATGCAGTTCGAAATACTTTAATGGTGTCACTGCCTGAACATGACGGCACGCCGGCGCCGTGGCTTAGTTAATTAAAGCACTTGTCACAGGAGATCATGAGTTCGAAACTCACCGGTTGCGCGAGAGTCAAGACTTTCTATTTTTTTGTTTCGTAAATGCAGTTCGAAATACTTTAATGGTGTAACTGCCTGAACATGACGGCACGCCGGCGCCGTGGCTTAGTTGATTAAAGCACTTGTCACATGAGATCATGAGTTCGAAACTCAACGATGCCGCGAGAGTCAAGACTTTCTATTTTTTGTTTCTTAAATGCAGTTTGAAATACTTTAATGGTGTCACTGCCTGAACATGTCGGCACGCCGGCGCCGTGGCTTACTTGATTAAAGCACTTGTCACAGGTGATCATGAGTTCGAAACTCATCGGTGCCGCGAGAGTCAAGACTTTCTATTTTTTTGTTTCTTATATGCAGTTCGAAATGCTTTAATGGTGTCACTGCCTGAACATGACGGCCCGCCGGCGCCGTGGCTTACTTGATTAAAGCACTTGTCACAGGAGATCACGAGTTCGAAACTCACCGGTGCCGCGAGAGTCAAGACTTTCTATTTTCTTTGTTTCTTAAATGCAGTTCGAAATACTTTAATGGTGTAACTGGCTGAACATGACGGCACGCCGGCGCCGTGACTTACTTCATTAAAGCACTTGTCACAGGAGATCATTAGCTTGAAACTCACCGGTGCCGCGAGAGTGAAGACTTTCTATTTTTTTGTTTCTTAAATACAGTTCGAAATACTTTAATGGTGTCACTGCCTGAACATGACGGCGCGCCGGCGCCGTGGCTTACTTGATTAAAGCACTTGTCACAGGAGATCATGAGTTCGAAACTCACCGGTGCCGCGAGAGTCAAGACTTTCTATTTTTTGTTTCTTAAATACAGTTCGAAATACTTATAATGGTGTCACTGCCTGAACATGACGGCACGCCGGCGCCGTGGATTACTTGATTAAAGCACTTGTCACAGGAGATCATGAGTTCGAAACTCACCGGTGCCGCGAGAGTCAAGACTTTCTACTTATTTGTTTCTTAAATACAGTTCGAAATACTTTAATGGTGTCACTGCCTAAACATGACGGCATGCCGGCGCCGTGGCTTAGTTGGTTAAAGCGCCTGTCTCAGGAGATCACGACTTTGAAACTCACTGGCGCGGCGAGAGCGAAGACTTTCTAATTTTTGTTTCTTAAATGCAGTTCGAAATACTTCTAAGGTGTCACTGTCTGAACTTGACGGCACGCCGGTGCTGTGGTTTAGTTGGTTAAAGCGCTTGTCACAGGAGATCATGACTTCGAAACTCACCGGTGCCGCGAGAGTCAAGACTTTCTATTTTTTTTTCTTAAATACAGTTCGAAATACTTCTAAAGGTGTCACTGCCTGAACATGACGGCACACCGGCGCCGTGGTTCAGTTGGTTAAAGGGCTTGTCACAGGAGATCATGCCTTCGAAACTCACCGGTGCCGCGAGAGTCAAGACTTTCTATTTTTGTGTTTGTTAAATGCAGTTCGAAATACCTTAATGGTGTCACTGCCTGAACATGACGGCACGCCGGCGCCGTGGCTTAGTTGGTTAAAGCACTTGTCACAGGAGATCATGAGTTCGAAACTCACCGGTGCCGCGAGAGTCAAGACTTTCTATTTTTTTTCTTAAATACAGTTCGAAATACTTCTAAAGATGTCACTGTCTGAACATGACGGCACGCCAGCGCCGTGGTTCAGTTGATTAAAGCACTTGTCACAGGAGATCATGAGTTTGAAACTCACCGGCGCCGCGAGAGTCAAGACTTTCTATTTTTGTGTTTGTTAAATGCAGTTCAAAATACTTTAATGGTGTCACTGCCTGAACAAGACGGCACGCCGGCGCCGTGGTTCAGTTGGTTAAAGGGCTTGTCACAGGAGATCATGACTTCGAAACTCACCGGTGCCGCGAGAGTCAAGACTTTCTATTTCTGTGTTTGTTAAATGCAGTTCGAAATACTTTAATGGTGTCACTGCCTGAACATGACGGCACGCCGGCGCCGTGGCTAAGTTGATTAAAGCACTTGTCACAGGAGATCGTGAGTTGGAAACTCAACGGTGCCGCGAGAGTCAAGACTTTCTATTTTTTTGTTTCTTAAATGCAGTTCGAAATACTTTAATGGTGTCACTGCCTGAACATGACGGTACGCCGGCGCCGTGGCTTAGTTGATTAAAGCACTTGTCACAGGAGATCATGAGTTCGAAACTCACCGGTTGCGCGAGAGTCAAGACTTTCTATTTTTTGTTTCGTAAATGCAGTTCGAAATACTTTAATGGTGTAACTGCCTGAACATGACGGCACGCCGGCGCCGTGGCTTAGTTGATTAAAGCACTTGTCTCATGAGATCATGAGTTCGAAACTCAACGGTGCCGCGAGAGTCAAGACTTTCTATTTTTTGTTTCTTAAATGCAGTTCGAAATACTTTAATGGTGTCACTGCCTGAACATGACGGCACGCCGGCGCCGTGGCTTACTTGATTAAAGCACTTGTCACAGGAGATAATGAGTTCGAAACTCATCAGTGCCGCGAGAGTCAAGACTTTCTATTTTTTTGTTTCTTATATGCAGTTCGAAATGCTTTAATGGTGTCACTGCCTGAAAATGACGGCCGCCGGCGCCGTGGCTTACTTGATTAAAGCACTTGTCACAGGAGATCACGAGTTCGAAACTCACCGGTGCCGCGAGAGTCAAGACTTTCCATTTTCTTTGTTTCTTAAATGCAGTTCGAAATACTTATAATGGTGTCACTACCTGAACATGACGGCACGCCGGCGCCGTGGATTACTTGATTAAAGCACTTGTCACAGGAGATCATGAGTTCGAAACTCACCGGTGCCGCGGGAGTCAAGACTTTCTACTTATTTGTTTCTTAAATACAGTTCAAAATACTTTAATGGTGTCACTGCCTAAACATGACGGCCTGCCGGCGCCGTGGCTTAGTTGGTTAAAGCGCCTGTCACAGGAGATCACGACTTCGAAACTCACTGGCGCAGCGAGAGCGAAGACTTTCTAATTTTTGTTTCTTAAATGCAGTTTGAAATACTTCTAAGGTGTCATTGTCTGAACTTGACGGCACGCCGGTGCCGTGGTTTAGTTGGTTAAAGCGCTTGTCACAGGAGATCATGAGTTCGAAACTCAACGGTGCCGCGAGAGTCAAGACTTTCTATTTTTGTTTCTTAAATGCAGTTTGAAATACTTTAATGGTGTCACTGCCTGAACATGACGGCACGCCGGCGCCGTGGCTTAGTTGATTAAAGCACTTGTCACAGGAGATCATGAGTTCGAAACTCACCGATGCCGCGAGAGTCAAGACTTTCTATTTTTTTGTTTCTTAAATGCAGTTCGAAATACTTTAATGGTGTCACTGCCTGAACAAGACGGCACGCCGGCGCCGTGGCTTACTTGATTAAAGCACTTGTCACAGGAGATCATGAGTTCGAAACTCATCGGTGCCGCGAGAGTCAAGACTTTCTATTTTTTTGTTTCTTATATGCAGTTCGAAATGCTTTAATGGTGTCACTGCCTGAACATGACGGCTCGCCGGCGCCGTGGCTTACTTGATTAAAGCACTTGTCACAGGAGATCACGAGTTCGAAACTCACCGGTGCCGCGAGAGTCAAGACTTTCTATTTTCTTTGTTTCCTAAATGCAGTTCGAAATACTTCTAGTGGTGTCACTGCCTGAACATGACGGCACGCCGGCGCCGTGGCTTACTTGATTGAAGCACTTGTCACAGGAGATCATGAGCTTGAAACTCACCGGTGCCGCGAGAGTGAAGACTTTCTATTTTTGTTTCTTAAATACAGTTCGAAATACTTTAATGGTGTCACTGCCTGAACATGACGGCGCGCCGGCGCCGTGGCTTACTTCATTAAAGCACTTGTCACAGGAGATCATGAGTTCGAAACTCACCGGTGCCGCGAGAGTAAGAACTTTCTATTTTTTGTTTCTTAAATACAGTTCGAAATACTTATAATGGTGTCACTGCCTGAACATGACGGCACGCCGGCGCCGTGGCTTACTTGATTAAAGCACTTGTCACAGGAGATCATGAGTTCGAAACTCACCGGTGCCGCGAGAGTCAAGACTTTCTACTTATTTGTTTCTTAAATACAGTTCGAAATACTTTATGGTGTCACTGCCTAAACATGACGGCATGCCGGCGCCGTGGCTTAGTTGGTTAAAGCGCCTGTCACAGGAGATCACGACTTCGAAACTCACTTGCGCGGCGAGAGCGAAGACTTTCTAATTTTTGTTTCTTAAATGCAGTTCGAAATACTTCTAAGGTGTCACTGTCTGAACTTGACGGCACGCCGGTGCCGTGGTTTAGTTGGTTAAAGCGCTTGTCACAGGAGATCATGACTTCGAAACTCACCGGTGCCGCGAGAGTCAAGACTTTCTATTTTTTTTCCTTAAATACAGTTCGAAATACTTCTAAAGGTGTCACTGCCTGAACATGACGGCACGCCGGCGCCGTGGTTCAGTTGGTTAAAGGACTTGTCACAGGAGATCATGACTTCGAAACTCACCGGTGCCGCGAGAGTCAAGACTTTCTATTTTTGTGTTTGTTAAATGCAGTTCGAAATACTTTAATGGTGTCACTGCCTGAACATGACGGCCCGCCGGCGCCGTGGCTTACTTGATTAAAGCACTTGTCACAGGAGATCACGAGTTCGAAACTCACCGGTGCCGCGATAGTCAAGACTTTCTATTTTCTTTGTTTCTTAAATGCAGTTCGAAATTGTTTAATGGTGTAACTGCCTGAACATGACGGCACGCCGGCGCCGTGGCTTACTTGATTAAAGCACTTGTCACAGGAGATCCTGAGCTTGAAACTCGCCGTTGCCGCGAGAGTGAAGACTTTCTATTTTTTGTTTCTTAAATACAGTTCGAAATACTTTAATGGTGTCACTGCCTGAACATGACGGCGCGCCGGCGCCGTGGCTTACTTGATTAAAGCACTTGTCACAGGAGATCATGAGTTCGAAACTCACCAGTGCCGCGAGAGTCAAGACTTTCTATTTTTTGTTTTTTAAATACAGTTCGAAATACTTATAATGGTGTCACTGCCTGAACATGACGGCACGCCGGCGCCGTGGATTACTTGATTAAAGCACTTGTCACAGGAGATCATGAGTTCGAAACTCACCGGTGCCGCGAGAGTCAAGACTTTCTACTTATTTGTTTCTTAAATACAGTTCGAAATACTTTAATGGTGTCACTGCCTAAACATGACGCCATGCCGGCGCCGTGGCTTAGTTGGTTAAAGCGCCTGTCACAGGAGATCACGACTTCGAAACTCACTGGCGCGGCGAGAGCGAAGACTTTCTAATTTTTGTTTCTTAAATGCAGTTTGAAATACTTCTAAGGTGTCACTGTCTGAATTTGACGGCACGCCGGTGCCGTGGTTTAGTTGGTTAAAGCGCTTGTCACAGGAGATCATGAGTTCGAAACTCAACGGTGCCGCGAGAGTCAAGACTTTCTATTTTTTGTTTCTTAATTGCAGTTTGAAATACTTTAATGGTGTCACTGCCTGAACATGACGGCACGCCGGCGCCGTGGCTTAGTTGATTAAAGCACTTGTCACAGGAGATCATGAGTTCGAAACTCACCGATGCCGCGAGAGTCAAGACTTTCTATTTTTTGTTTCTTAAATGCAGTTCGAAATACTTTAATGGTGTCACTGCCTGAACAAGACGGCACGCCGGCGCCGTGGCTTACTTGATTAAAGCACTTGTCACAGGAGATCATGAGTTCGAAACTCACCGGCGCCGCGAGAGTCAAGACTTTCTATTTTTGTGTTTGTTAAATGCAGTTCAAAATACTTTAATGGTTTCACTGCCTGAACAAGTCGGCACGCCGGCGCCGTGGTTCAGTTGGTTAAAGGGCTTGTCACAGGAGATCATGACTTCGAAACTCACCGGTGCCGCGAGAGTCAAGACTTTCTATTTCTGTGTTTGTTAAATGCAGTTCGAAATACTTTAATGGTGTCACTGCCTGAACATGACGGCACGCCGGCGCCGTGGCTTAGTTGATTAAAGCACTTGTCACAGGAGATCATGAGTTCGAAACTCAACGGTGCCGCGAGAGTCAAGACTTTCTATTTTTTGTTTCTTAAATGCAGTTTGAAATACTTTAATGGTGTCACTGCCTGAACATGACGGCACGCCGGCGCCGTGGCTTAGTTGATTAAAGCACTTGTCACAGGAGATCATGAGTTCGAAACTCACCGATGCCGCGAGAGTCAAGACTTTCTATTTTTTTGTTTCTTAAATGCAGTTCGAAATACTTTAATGGTGTCACTGCCTGAACATGACGGCACGCCGGCGCCGTGGCTTACTTCATTAAAGCACTTGTCACAGGAGATCATGAGTTCGAAACTCATCAGTGCCGCGAGAGTCAAGACTTTCTATTTTTTTGTTTCTTATATGCAGTTCGAAAAGCTTTAATGGTGTCACTGCCTGAAAATGACGGCCGCCGGCGCCGTGGCTTACTTGATTAAAGCACTGGTCACAGGAGATCACGAGTTCGAAACTCACCGGTGCCGCGAGAGTCAAGACTTTCCATTTTCTTTGTTTCTTAAATGCAGTTCGAAATACTTCTAATGGTGTCACTGCCTGAACATGACGGCACGCCGGCGCCGTGGCTTACTTGATTAAAGCACTTGTCACAGGAGATCATGAGCTTGAAACTCACCGGTGCCGCGAGAGTGAAGACTTTCTATTTTTTTGTTTCTTAAATACAGTTCGAAATACTTATAATGGTGTCACTGCCTGAACATGACGGCACGCCGGCGCCGTGGCTTACTTGATTAAAGCACTTGTCACAGGAGATCATGAGTTCGAAACTCACCGGTGCCGCGGGAGTCAAGACTTTCTACTTATTTGTTTCTTAAATACAGTTCGAAATACTTTAATGTTGTCACTGCCTAAACATGACGGCATGCCGGCGCCGTGGCTTAGTTGGTTAAAGCGCCTGTCACAGGAGATCACGACTTCGAAACTCACTGGCGCGGCGAGAGCGAAGACTTTCTAATTTTTGTTTCTTAAATGCAGTTCGAAATACTTCTAAGGTGTCACTCTCTGAACTTGACGGCACGCCGGTGCCGTGGTTTAGTTGGTTAAAGCGCTTGTCACAGGAGATCACGAGTTCGAAACTCACCGGTGCCGCGATAGTCAAGACTTTCTATTTTCTTTGTTTCTTAAATGCAGTTCGAAATTGTTTAATGGTGTAACTGCCTGAACATGACGGCACGCCGGCGCCGTGGCTTACTTGATTAAAGCACTTGTCACAGGAGATCCTGAGCTTGAAACTCGCCGTTGCCGCGAGAGTGAAGACTTTCTATTTTTTGTTTCTTAAATACAGTTCGAAATACTTTAATGGTGTCACTGCCTGAACATGACGGCGCGCCGGCGCCGTGGCTTACTTGATTAAAGCACTTGTCACAGGAGATCATGAGTTCGAAACTCACCAGTGCCGCGAGAGTCAAGACTTTCTATTTTTTGTTTTTTAAATACAGTTCGAAATACTTATAATGGTGTCACTGCCTAAACATGACGGCACGCCGGCGCCGTGGATTACTTGATTAAAGCACTTGTCACAGGAGATCTTGAGTTCGAAACTCACCGGTGCCGCGAGAGTCAAGACTTTCTACTTATTTGTTTCTTAAATACAGTTCGAAATACTTTAATGGTGTCACTGCCTAAACATGACGGCATGCCGGCGCCGTGGCTTAGTTGGTTAAAGCGCCTGTCACAGGAGATCACGACTTCGAAACTCACTGGCGCGGCGAGAGCGAAGACTTTCTAATTTTTGTTTCTTAAATGCAGTTTGAAATACTTCTAAGGTGTCACTGTCTGAATTTGACGGCACGCCGGTGCCGTGGTTTAGTTGGTTAAAGCGCTTGTCACAGGAGATCATGAGTTCGAAACTCAACGGTGCCGCGAGAGTCAAGACTTTCTATTTTTTGTTTCTTAATTGCAGTTTGAAATACTTTAATGGTGTCACTGCCTGAACATGACGGCACGCCGGCGCCGTGGCTTAGTTGATTAAAGCACTTGTCACAGGAGATCATGAGTTCGAAACTCACCGATGCCGCGAGAGTCAAGACTTTCTATTTTTTTGTTTCTTAAATGCAGTTCGAAATACTTTAATGGTGTCACTGCCTGAACAAGACGGCACGCCGGCGCCGTGGCTTACTTGATTAAAGCACTTGTCACAGGAGATCATGAGTTCGAAACTCACCGGCGCCGCGAGAGTCAAGACTTTCTATTTTTGTGTTTGTTAAATGCAGTTCAAAATACTTTAATGGTTTCACTGCCTGAACAAGTCGGCACGCCGGCGCCGTGGTTCAGTTGGTTAAAGGGCTTGTCACAGGAGATCATGACTTCGAAACTCACCGGTGCCGCGAGAGTCAAGACTTTCTATTTCTGTGTTTGTTAAATGCAGTTCGAAATACTTTAATGGTGTCACTGCCTGAACATGACGGCACGCCGGCGCCGTGGCTTAGTTGATTAAAGCACTTGTCACAGGAGATCATGAGTTCGAAACTCAACGGTGCCGCGAGAGTCAAGACTTTCTATTTTTTGTTTCTTAAATGCAGTTTGAAATACTTTAATGGTGTCACTGCCTGAACATGACGGCACGCCGGCGCCGTGGCTTAGTTGATTAAAGCACTTGTCACAGGAGATCATGAGTTCGAAACTCACCGATGCCGCGAGAGTCAAGACTTTCTATTTTTTTGTTTCTTAAATGCAGTTCGAAATACTTTAATGGTGTCACTGTCTGAACATGACGGCACGCCGGCGCCGTGGCTTACTTGATTAAAGCACTTGTCACAGGAGATCATGAGCTTGAAACTCACTGGTGCCGCGAGAGTGAAGACTTTCTATTTTTTTGTTTCTTAAATACAGTTCGAAATACTTTAATGGTGTCACTGCCTGAACATGACGGCGCGCCGGCGCCGTGCCTGACTTGAATAAAGCACTTGTCACAGGAGATCATGAGATCGAAACTCACCGGTGCCGCGAGAGTCAAGACTTTCTATTTTTCGTTTCTGAAATACATTTCGAAATACTTATAATGGTGTCACTACCTGAACATGACGGCACGCCGGCGCCGTGGATTACTTGATTAAAGCACTTGTCACAGGAGATCATGAGTTCGAAACTCACCGGTGCCGCGGGAGTCAAGACTTTCTACTTATTTGTTTCTTAAATACAGTTCAAAATACTTTAATGGTGTCACTGCCTAAACATGACGGCCTGCCGGCGCCGTGGCTTAGTTGGTTAAAGCGCCTGTCACAGGAGATCACGACTTCGAAACTCACTGGCGCAGCGAGAGCGAAGACTTTCTAATTTTTGTTTCTTAAATGCAGTTTGAAATACTTCTAAGGTGTCATTGTCTGAACTTGACGGCACGCCGGTGCCGTGGTTTAGTTGGTTAAAGCGCTTGTCACAGGAGATCATGAGTTCGAAACTCAACGGTGCCGCGAGAGTCAAGACTTTCTATTTTTGTTTCTTAAATGCAGTTTGAAATACTTTAATGGTGTCACTGCCTGAACATGACGGCACGCCGGCGCCGTGGCTTAGTTGATTAAAGCACTTGTCACAGGAGATCATGAGTTCGAAACTCACCGATGCCGCGAGAGTCAAGACTTTCTATTTTTTTGTTTCTTAAATGCAGTTCGAAATACTTTAATGGTGTCACTGCCTGAACAAGACGGCACGCCGGCGCCGTGGCTTACTTGATTAAAGCACTTGTCACAGGAGATCATGAGTTCGAAACTCATCGGTGCCGCGAGAGTCAAGACTTTCTATTTTTTTGTTTCTTATATGCAGTTCGAAATGCTTTAATGGTGTCACTGCCTGAACATGACGGCTCGCCGGCGCCGTGGCTTACTTGATTAAAGCACTTGTCACAGGAGATCACGAGTTCGAAACTCACCGGTGCCGCGAGAGTCAAGACTTTCTATTTTCTTTGTTTCCTAAATGCAGTTCGAAATACTTCTAGTGGTGTCACTGCCTGAACATGACGGCACGCCGGCGCCGTGGCTTACTTGATTGAAGCACTTGTCACAGGAGATCATGAGCTTGAAACTCACCGGTGCCGCGAGAGTGAAGACTTTCTATTTTTGTTTCTTAAATACAGTTCGAAATACTTTAATGGTGTCACTGCCTGAACATGACGGCGCGCCGGCGCCGTGGCTTACTTCATTAAAGCACTTGTCACAGGAGATCATGAGTTCGAAACTCACCGGTGCCGCGAGAGTAAGAACTTTCTATTTTTTGTTTCTTAAATACAGTTCGAAATACTTATAATGGTGTCACTGCCTGAACATGACGGCACGCCGGCGCCGTGGCTTACTTGATTAAAGCACTTGTCACAGGAGATCATGAGTTCGAAACTCACCGGTGCCGCGAGAGTCAAGACTTTCTACTTATTTGTTTCTTAAATACAGTTCGAAATACTTTATGGTGTCACTGCCTAAACATGACGGCATGCCGGCGCCGTGGCTTAGTTGGTTAAAGCGCCTGTCACAGGAGATCACGACTTCGAAACTCACTTGCGCGGCGAGAGCGAAGACTTTCTAATTTTTGTTTCTTAAATGCAGTTCGAAATACTTCTAAGGTGTCACTGTCTGAACTTGACGGCACGCCGGTGCCGTGGTTTAGTTGGTTAAAGCGCTTGTCACAGGAGATCATGACTTCGAAACTCACCGGTGCCGCGAGAGTCAAGACTTTCTATTTTTTTTCCTTAAATACAGTTCGAAATACTTCTAAAGGTGTCACTGCCTGAACATGACGGCACGCCGGCGCCGTGGTTCAGTTGGTTAAAGGACTTGTCACAGGAGATCATGACTTCGAAACTCACCGGTGCCGCGAGAGTCAAGACTTTCTATTTTTGTGTTTGTTAAATGCAGTTCGAAATACTTTAATGGTGTCACTGCCTGAACATGACGGCACGCCGGCGCCGTGGCTTAGTTGATTAAAGCACTTGTCACAGGAGATCATGAGTTCGAAACTCAACGGTGCCGCGAGAGTCAAGACTTTCTATTTTTTGTTTCTTAAATGCAGTTTGAAATACTTTAATGGTGTCACTGCCTGAACATGACGGCACGCCGGCGCCGTGGCTTAGTTGATTAAAGCACTTGTCACAGGAGATCATGAGTTCGAAACTCACCGATGCCGCGAGAGTCAAGACTTTCTATTTTTTTGTTTCTTAAATGCAGTTCGAAATACTTTAATGGTGTCACTGTCTGAACATGACGGCGCGCCGGCGCCGTGGCTTACTTGATTAAAGCACTTGTCACAGGAGATCATGAGTTCGAAACTCACCAGTGCCGCGAGAGTCAAGACTTTCTATTTTTTGTTTTTTAAATACAGTTCGAAATACTTATAATGGTGTCACTGCCTGAACATGACGGCACGCCGGCGCCGTGGATTACTTGATTAAAGCACTTGTCACAGGAGATCATGAGTTCGAAACTCACCGGTGCCGCGAGAGTCAAGACTTTCTACTTATTTGTTTCTTAAATACAGTTCGAAATACTTTAATGGTGTCACTGCCTAAACATGACGCAATGCCGGCGCCGTGGCTTAGTTGGTTAAAGCGCCTGTCACAGGAGATCACGACTTCGAAACTCACTGGCGCGGCGAGAGCGAAGACTTTCTAATTTTTGTTTCTTAAATGCAGTTTGAAATACTTCTAAGGTGTCACTGTCTGAATTTGACGGCACGCCGGTGCCGTGGTTTAGTTGGTTAAAGCGCTTGTCACAGGAGATCATGAGTTCGAAACTCAACGGTGCCGCGAGAGTCAAGACTTTCTATTTTTTGTTTCTTAATTGCAGTTTGAAATACTTTAATGGTGTCACTGCCTGAACATGACGGCACGCCGGCGCCGTGGCTTAGTTGATTAAAGCACTTGTCACAGGAGATCATGAGTTCGAAACTCACCGATGCCGCGAGAGTCAAGACTTTCTATTTTTTTGTTTCTTAAATGCAGTTCGAAATACTTTAATGGTGTCACTGCCTGAACAAGACGGCACGCCGGCGCCGTGGCTTACTTGATTAAAGCACTTGTCACAGGAGATCATGAGTTCGAAACTCACCGGCGCCGCGAGAGTCAAGACTTTCTATTTTTGTGTTTGTTAAATGCAGTTCAAAATACTTTAATGGTTTCACTGCCTGAACAAGTCGGCACGCCGGCGCCGTGGTTCAGTTGGTTAAAGGGCTTGTCACAGGAGATCATGACTTCGAAACTCACCGGTGCCGCGAGAGTCAAGACTTTCTATTTCTGTGTTTGTTAAATGCAGTTCGAAATACTTTAATGGTGTCACTGCCTGAACATGACGGCACGCCGGCGCCGTGGCTTAGTTGATTAAAGCACTTGTCACAGGAGATCATGAGTTCGAAACTCAACGGTGCCGCGAGAGTCAAGACTTTCTATTTTTTGTTTCTTAAATGCAGTTTGAAATACTTTAATGGTGTCACTGCCTGAACATGACGGCACGCCGGCGCCGTGGCTTAGTTGATTAAAGCACTTGTCACAGGAGATCATGAGTTCGAAACTCACCGATGCCGCGAGAGTCAAGACTTTCTATTTTTTTGTTTCTTAAATGCAGTTCGAAATACTTTAATGGTGTCACTGCCTGAACATGACGGCACGCCGGCGCCGTGGCTTACTTCATTAAAGCACTTGTCACAGGAGATCATGAGTTCGAAACTCATCAGTGCCGCGAGAGTCAAGACTTTCTATTTTTTTGTTTCTTATATGCAGTTCGAAAAGCTTTAATGGTGTCACTGCCTGAAAATGACGGCCGCCGGCGCCGTGGCTTACTTGATTAAAGCACTGGTCACAGGAGATCACGAGTTCGAAACTCACCGGTGCCGCGAGAGTCAAGACTTTCCATTTTCTTTGTTTCTTAAATGCAGTTCGAAATACTTCTAATGGTGTCACTGCCTGAACATGACGGCACGCCGGCGCCGTGGCTTACTTGATTAAAGCACTTGTCACAGGAGATCATGAGCTTGAAACTCACCGGTGCCGCGAGAGTGAAGACTTTCTATTTTTTTGTTTCTTAAATACAGTTCGAAATACTTATAATGGTGTCACTGCCTGAACATGACGGCACGCCGGCGCCGTGGCTTACTTGATTAAAGCACTTGTCACAGGAGATCATGAGTTCGAAACTCACCGGTGCCGCGGGAGTCAAGACTTTCTACTTATTTGTTTCTTAAATACAGTTCGAAATACTTTAATGTTGTCACTGCCTAAACATGACGGCATGCCGGCGCCGTGGCTTAGTTGGTTAAAGCGCCTGTCACAGGAGATCACGACTTCGAAACTCACTGGCGCGGCGAGAGCGAAGACTTTCTAATTTTTGTTTCTTAAATGCAGTTCGAAATACTTCTAAGGTGTCACTCTCTGAACTTGACGGCACGCCGGTGCCGTGGTTTAGTTGGTTAAAGCGCTTGTCACAGGAGATCACGAGTTCGAAACTCACCGGTGCCGCGATAGTCAAGACTTTCTATTTTTTTTCCTTAAATACAGTTCGAAATACTTCTAAAGGTGTCACTGCCTGAACATGACGGCACGCCGGCGCCGTGGTTCAGTTGGTTAAAGGACTTGTCACAGGAGATCATGACTTCGAAACTCACCGGTGCCGCGAGAGTCAAGACTTTCTATTTTTGTGTTTGTTAAATGCAGTTCGAAATACTTTAATGGTGTCACTGCCTGAACATGACGGCCCGCCGGCGCCGTGGCTTACTTGATTAAAGCACTTGTCACAGGAGATCACGAGTTCGAAACTCACCGGTGCCGCGATAGTCAAGACTTTCTATTTTCTTTGTTTCTTAAATGCAGTTCGAAATTGTTTAATGGTGTAACTGCCTGAACATGACGGCACGCCGGCGCCGTGGCTTACTTGATTAAAGCACTTGTCACAGGAGATCCTGAGCTTGAAACTCGCCGTTGCCGCGAGAGTGAAGACTTTCTATTTTTTGTTTCTTAAATACAGTTCGAAATACTTTAATGGTGTCACTGCCTGAACATGACGGCGCGCCGGCGCCGTGGCTTACTTGATTAAAGCACTTGTCACAGGAGATCATGAGTTCGAAACTCACCAGTGCCGCGAGAGTCAAGACTTTCTATTTTTTGTTTTTTAAATACAGTTCGAAATACTTATAATGGTGTCACTGCCTGAACATGACGGCACGCCGGCGCCGTGGATTACTTGATTAAAGCACTTGTCACAGGAGATCATGAGTTCGAAACTCACCGGTGCCGCGAGAGTCAAGACTTTCTACTTATTTGTTTCTTAAATACAGTTCGAAATACTTTAATGGTGTCACTGCCTAAACATGACGCCATGCCGGCGCCGTGGCTTAGTTGGTTAAAGCGCCTGTCACAGGAGATCACGACTTCGAAACTCACTGGCGCGGCGAGAGCGAAGACTTTCTAATTTTTGTTTCTTAAATGCAGTTTGAAATACTTCTAAGGTGTCACTGTCTGAATTTGACGGCACGCCGGTGCCGTGGTTTAGTTGGTTAAAGCGCTTGTCACAGGAGATCATGAGTTCGAAACTCAACGGTGCCGCGAGAGTCAAGACTTTCTATTTTTTGTTTCTTAATTGCAGTTTGAAATACTTTAATGGTGTCACTGCCTGAACATGACGGCACGCCGGCGCCGTGGCTTAGTTGATTAAAGCACTTGTCACAGGAGATCATGAGTTCGAAACTCACCGATGCCGCGAGAGTCAAGACTTTCTATTTTTTTGTTTCTTAAATGCAGTTCGAAATACTTTAATGGTGTCACTGCCTGAACAAGACGGCACGCCGGCGCCGTGGCTTACTTGATTAAAGCACTTGTCACAGGAGATCATGAGTTCGAAACTCACCGGCGCCGCGAGAGTCAAGACTTTCTATTTTTGTGTTTGTTAAATGCAGTTCAAAATACTTTAATGGTTTCACTGCCTGAACAAGTCGGCACGCCGGCGCCGTGGTTCAGTTGGTTAAAGGGCTTGTCACAGGAGATCATGACTTCGAAACTCACCGGTGCCGCGAGAGTCAAGACTTTCTATTTCTGTGTTTGTTAAATGCAGTTCGAAATACTTTAATGGTGTCACTGCCTGAACATGACGGCACGCCGGCGCCGTGGCTTAGTTGATTAAAGCACTTGTCACAGGAGATCATGAGTTCGAAACTCAACGGTGCCGCGAGAGTCAAGACTTTCTATTTTTTGTTTCTTAAATGCAGTTTGAAATACTTTAATGGTGTCACTGCCTGAACATGACGGCACGCCGGCGCCGTGGCTTAGTTGATTAAAGCACTTGTCACAGGAGATCATGAGTTCGAAACTCACCGATGCCGCGAGAGTCAAGACTTTCTATTTTTTTGTTTCTTAAATGCAGTTCGAAATACTTTAATGGTGTCACTGCCTGAACATGACGGCACGCCGGCGCCGTGGCTTACTTCATTAAAGCACTTGTCACAGGAGATCATGAGTTCGAAACTCATCAGTGCCGCGAGAGTCAAGACTTTCTATTTTTTTGTTTCTTATATGCAGTTCGAAAAGCTTTAATGGTGTCACTGCCTGAAAATGACGGCCGCCGGCGCCGTGGCTTACTTGATTAAAGCACTGGTCACAGGAGATCACGAGTTCGAAACTCACCGGTGCCGCGAGAGTCAAGACTTTCCATTTTCTTTGTTTCTTAAATGCAGTTCGAAATACTTCTAATGGTGTCACTGCCTGAACATGACGGCACGCCGGCGCCGTGGCTTACTTGATTAAAGCACTTGTCACAGGAGATCATGAGCTTGAAACTCACCGGTGCCGCGAGAGTGAAGACTTTCTATTTTTTTGTTTCTTAAATACAGTTCGAAATACTTATAATGGTGTCACTGCCTGAACATGACGGCACGCCGGCGCCGTGGCTTACTTGATTAAAGCACTTGTCACAGGAGATCATGAGTTCGAAACTCACCGGTGCCGCGGGAGTCAAGACTTTCTACTTATTTGTTTCTTAAATACAGTTCGAAATACTTTAATGTTGTCACTGCCTAAACATGACGGCATGCCGGCGCCGTGGCTTAGTTGGTTAAAGCGCCTGTCACAGGAGATCACGACTTCGAAACTCACTGGCGCGGCGAGAGCGAAGACTTTCTAATTTTTGTTTCTTAAATGCAGTTCGAAATACTTCTAAGGTGTCACTCTCTGAACTTGACGGCACGCCGGTGCCGTGGTTTAGTTGGTTAAAGCGCTTGTCACAGGAGATCACGAGTTCGAAACTCACCGGTGCCGCGATAGTCAAGACTTTCTATTTTCTTTGTTTCTTAAATGCAGTTCGAAATTGTTTAATGGTGTAACTGCCTGAACATGACGGCACGCCGGCGCCGTGGCTTACTTGATTAAAGCACTTGTCACAGGAGATCCTGAGCTTGAAACTCGCCGTTGCCGCGAGAGTGAAGACTTTCTATTTTTTGTTTCTTAAATACAGTTCGAAATACTTTAATGGTGTCACTGCCTGAACATGACGGCGCGCCGGCGCCGTGGCTTACTTGATTAAAGCACTTGTCACAGGAGATCATGAGTTCGAAACTCACCAGTGCCGCGAGAGTCAAGACTTTCTATTTTTTGTTTTTTAAATACAGTTCGAAATACTTATAATGGTGTCACTGCCTAAACATGACGGCACGCCGGCGCCGTGGATTACTTGATTAAAGCACTTGTCACAGGAGATCTTGAGTTCGAAACTCACCGGTGCCGCGAGAGTCAAGACTTTCTACTTATTTGTTTCTTAAATACAGTTCGAAATACTTTAATGGTGTCACTGCCTAAACATGACGGCATGCCGGCGCCGTGGCTTAGTTGGTTAAAGCGCCTGTCACAGGAGATCACGACTTCGAAACTCACTGGCGCGGCGAGAGCGAAGACTTTCTAATTTTTGTTTCTTAAATGCAGTTTGAAATACTTCTAAGGTGTCACTGTCTGAATTTGACGGCACGCCGGTGCCGTGGTTTAGTTGGTTAAAGCGCTTGTCACAGGAGATCATGAGTTCGAAACTCAACGGTGCCGCGAGAGTCAAGACTTTCTATTTTTTGTTTCTTAATTGCAGTTTGAAATACTTTAATGGTGTCACTGCCTGAACATGACGGCACGCCGGCGCCGTGGCTTAGTTGATTAAAGCACTTGTCACAGGAGATCATGAGTTCGAAACTCACCGATGCCGCGAGAGTCAAGACTTTCTATTTTTTTGTTTCTTAAATGCAGTTCGAAATACTTTAATGGTGTCACTGCCTGAACAAGACGGCACGCCGGCGCCGTGGCTTACTTGATTAAAGCACTTGTCACAGGAGATCATGAGTTCGAAACTCACCGGCGCCGCGAGAGTCAAGACTTTCTATTTTTGTGTTTGTTAAATGCAGTTCAAAATACTTTAATGGTTTCACTGCCTGAACAAGTCGGCACGCCGGCGCCGTGGTTCAGTTGGTTAAAGGGCTTGTCACAGGAGATCATGACTTCGAAACTCACCGGTGCCGCGAGAGTCAAGACTTTCTATTTCTGTGTTTGTTAAATGCAGTTCGAAATACTTTAATGGTGTCACTGCCTGAACATGACGGCACGCCGGCGCCGTGGCTTAGTTGATTAAAGCACTTGTCACAGGAGATCATGAGTTCGAAACTCAACGGTGCCGCGAGAGTCAAGACTTTCTATTTTTTGTTTCTTAAATGCAGTTTGAAATACTTTAATGGTGTCACTGCCTGAACATGACGGCACGCCGGCGCCGTGGCTTAGTTGATTAAAGCACTTGTCACAGGAGATCATGAGTTCGAAACTCACCGATGCCGCGAGAGTCAAGACTTTCTATTTTTTTGTTTCTTAAATGCAGTTCGAAATACTTTAATGGTGTCACTGTCTGAACATGACGGCACGCCGGCGCCGTGGCTTACTTGATTAAAGCACTTGTCACAGGAGATCATGAGCTTGAAACTCACTGGTGCCGCGAGAGTGAAGACTTTCTATTTTTTTGTTTCTTAAATACAGTTCGAAATACTTTAATGGTGTCACTGCCTGAACATGACGGCGCGCCGGCGCCGTGCCTGACTTGAATAAAGCACTTGTCACAGGAGATCATGAGATCGAAACTCACCGGTGCCGCGAGAGTCAAGACTTTCTATTTTTCGTTTCTGAAATACATTTCGAAATACTTATAATGGTGTCACTACCTGAACATGACGGCACGCCGGCGCCGTGGATTACTTGATTAAAGCACTTGTCACAGGAGATCATGAGTTCGAAACTCACCGGTGCCGCGGGAGTCAAGACTTTCTACTTATTTGTTTCTTAAATACAGTTCAAAATACTTTAATGGTGTCACTGCCTAAACATGACGGCCTGCCGGCGCCGTGGCTTAGTTGGTTAAAGCGCCTGTCACAGGAGATCACGACTTCGAAACTCACTGGCGCAGCGAGAGCGAAGACTTTCTAATTTTTGTTTCTTAAATGCAGTTTGAAATACTTCTAAGGTGTCATTGTCTGAACTTGACGGCACGCCGGTGCCGTGGTTTAGTTGGTTAAAGCGCTTGTCACAGGAGATCATGAGTTCGAAACTCAACGGTGCCGCGAGAGTCAAGACTTTCTATTTTTGTTTCTTAAATGCAGTTTGAAATACTTTAATGGTGTCACTGCCTGAACATGACGGCACGCCGGCGCCGTGGCTTAGTTGATTAAAGCACTTGTCACAGGAGATCATGAGTTCGAAACTCACCGATGCCGCGAGAGTCAAGACTTTCTATTTTTTTGTTTCTTAAATGCAGTTCGAAATACTTTAATGGTGTCACTGCCTGAACAAGACGGCACGCCGGCGCCGTGGCTTACTTGATTAAAGCACTTGTCACAGGAGATCATGAGTTCGAAACTCATCGGTGCCGCGAGAGTCAAGACTTTCTATTTTTTTGTTTCTTATATGCAGTTCGAAATGCTTTAATGGTGTCACTGCCTGAACATGACGGCTCGCCGGCGCCGTGGCTTACTTGATTAAAGCACTTGTCACAGGAGATCACGAGTTCGAAACTCACCGGTGCCGCGAGAGTCAAGACTTTCTATTTTCTTTGTTTCCTAAATGCAGTTCGAAATACTTCTAGTGGTGTCACTGCCTGAACATGACGGCACGCCGGCGCCGTGGCTTACTTGATTGAAGCACTTGTCACAGGAGATCATGAGCTTGAAACTCACCGGTGCCGCGAGAGTGAAGACTTTCTATTTTTGTTTCTTAAATACAGTTCGAAATACTTTAATGGTGTCACTGCCTGAACATGACGGCGCGCCGGCGCCGTGGCTTACTTCATTAAAGCACTTGTCACAGGAGATCATGAGTTCGAAACTCACCGGTGCCGCGAGAGTAAGAACTTTCTATTTTTTGTTTCTTAAATACAGTTCGAAATACTTATAATGGTGTCACTGCCTGAACATGACGGCACGCCGGCGCCGTGGCTTACTTGATTAAAGCACTTGTCACAGGAGATCATGAGTTCGAAACTCACCGGTGCCGCGAGAGTCAAGACTTTCTACTTATTTGTTTCTTAAATACAGTTCGAAATACTTTATGGTGTCACTGCCTAAACATGACGGCATGCCGGCGCCGTGGCTTAGTTGGTTAAAGCGCCTGTCACAGGAGATCACGACTTCGAAACTCACTTGCGCGGCGAGAGCGAAGACTTTCTAATTTTTGTTTCTTAAATGCAGTTCGAAATACTTCTAAGGTGTCACTGTCTGAACTTGACGGCACGCCGGTGCCGTGGTTTAGTTGGTTAAAGCGCTTGTCACAGGAGATCATGACTTCGAAACTCACCGGTGCCGCGAGAGTCAAGACTTTCTATTTTTTTTCCTTAAATACAGTTCGAAATACTTCTAAAGGTGTCACTGCCTGAACATGACGGCACGCCGGCGCCGTGGTTCAGTTGGTTAAAGGACTTGTCACAGGAGATCATGACTTCGAAACTCACCGGTGCCGCGAGAGTCAAGACTTTCTATTTTTGTGTTTGTTAAATGCAGTTCGAAATACTTTAATGGTGTCACTGCCTGAACATGACGGCCCGCCGGCGCCGTGGCTTACTTGATTAAAGCACTTGTCACAGGAGATCACGAGTTCGAAACTCACCGGTGCCGCGATAGTCAAGACTTTCTATTTTCTTTGTTTCTTAAATGCAGTTCGAAATTGTTTAATGGTGTAACTGCCTGAACATGACGGCACGCCGGCGCCGTGGCTTACTTGATTAAAGCACTTGTCACAGGAGATCCTGAGCTTGAAACTCGCCGTTGCCGCGAGAGTGAAGACTTTCTATTTTTTGTTTCTTAAATACAGTTCGAAATACTTTAATGGTGTCACTGCCTGAACATGACGGCGCGCCGGCGCCGTGGCTTACTTGATTAAAGCACTTGTCACAGGAGATCATGAGTTCGAAACTCACCAGTGCCGCGAGAGTCAAGACTTTCTATTTTTTGTTTTTTAAATACAGTTCGAAATACTTATAATGGTGTCACTGCCTGAACATGACGGCACGCCGGCGCCGTGGATTACTTGATTAAAGCACTTGTCACAGGAGATCATGAGTTCGAAACTCACCGGTGCCGCGAGAGTCAAGACTTTCTACTTATTTGTTTCTTAAATACAGTTCGAAATACTTTAATGGTGTCACTGCCTAAACATGACGCCATGCCGGCGCCGTGGCTTAGTTGGTTAAAGCGCCTGTCACAGGAGATCACGACTTCGAAACTCACTGGCGCGGCGAGAGCGAAGACTTTCTAATTTTTGTTTCTTAAATGCAGTTTGAAATACTTCTAAGGTGTCACTGTCTGAATTTGACGGCACGCCGGTGCCGTGGTTTAGTTGGTTAAAGCGCTTGTCACAGGAGATCATGAGTTCGAAACTCAACGGTGCCGCGAGAGTCAAGACTTTCTATTTTTTGTTTCTTAATTGCAGTTTGAAATACTTTAATGGTGTCACTGCCTGAACATGACGGCACGCCGGCGCCGTGGCTTAGTTGATTAAAGCACTTGTCACAGGAGATCATGAGTTCGAAACTCACCGATGCCGCGAGAGTCAAGACTTTCTATTTTTTTGTTTCTTAAATGCAGTTCGAAATACTTTAATGGTGTCACTGCCTGAACAAGACGGCACGCCGGCGCCGTGGCTTACTTGATTAAAGCACTTGTCACAGGAGATCATGAGTTCGAAACTCACCGGCGCCGCGAGAGTCAAGACTTTCTATTTTTGTGTTTGTTAAATGCAGTTCAAAATACTTTAATGGTTTCACTGCCTGAACAAGTCGGCACGCCGGCGCCGTGGTTCAGTTGGTTAAAGGGCTTGTCACAGGAGATCATGACTTCGAAACTCACCGGTGCCGCGAGAGTCAAGACTTTCTATTTCTGTGTTTGTTAAATGCAGTTCGAAATACTTTAATGGTGTCACTGCCTGAACATGACGGCACGCCGGCGCCGTGGCTTAGTTGATTAAAGCACTTGTCACAGGAGATCATGAGTTCGAAACTCAACGGTGCCGCGAGAGTCAAGACTTTCTATTTTTTGTTTCTTAAATGCAGTTTGAAATACTTTAATGGTGTCACTGCCTGAACATGACGGCACGCCGGCGCCGTGGCTTAGTTGATTAAAGCACTTGTCACAGGAGATCATGAGTTCGAAACTCACCGATGCCTCGAGAGTCAAGACTTTCTATTTTTTTGTTTCTTAAATGCAGTTCGAAATACTTTAATGGTGTCACTGCCTGAACATGACGGCACGCCGGCGCCGTGGCTTACTTCATTAAAGCACTTGTCACAGGAGATCATGAGTTCGAAACTCATCAGTGCCGCGAGAGTCAAGACTTTCTATTTTTTTGTTTCTTATATGCAGTTCGAAAAGCTTTAATGGTGTCACTGCCTGAAAATGACGGCCGCCGGCGCCGTGGCTTACTTGATTAAAGCACTGGTCACAGGAGATCACGAGTTCGAAACTCACCGGTGCCGCGAGAGTCAAGACTTTCCATTTTCTTTGTTTCTTAAATGCAGTTCGAAATACTTCTAATGGTGTCACTGCCTGAACATGACGGCACGCCGGCGCCGTGGCTTACTTGATTAAAGCACTTGTCACAGGAGATCATGAGCTTGAAACTCACCGGTGCCGCGAGAGTGAAGACTTTCTATTTTTTTGTTTCTTAAATACAGTTCGAAATACTTATAATGGTGTCACTGCCTGAACATGACGGCACGCCGGCGCCGTGGCTTACTTGATTAAAGCACTTGTCACAGGAGATCATGAGTTCGAAACTCACCGGTGCCGCGGGAGTCAAGACTTTCTACTTATTTGTTTCTTAAATACAGTTCGAAATACTTTAATGTTGTCACTGCCTAAACATGACGGCATGCCGGCGCCGTGGCTTAGTTGGTTAAAGCGCCTGTCACAGGAGATCACGACTTCGAAACTCACTGGCGCGGCGAGAGCGAAGACTTTCTAATTTTTGTTTCTTAAATGCAGTTCGAAATACTTCTAAGGTGTCACTCTCTGAACTTGACGGCACGCCGGTGCCGTGGTTTAGTTGGTTAAAGCGCTTGTCACAGGAGATCACGAGTTCGAAACTCACCGGTGCCGCGATAGTCAAGACTTTCTATTTTCTTTGTTTCTTAAATGCAGTTCGAAATTGTTTAATGGTGTAACTGCCTGAACATGACGGCACGCCGGCGCCGTGGCTTACTTGATTAAAGCACTTGTCACAGGAGATCCTGAGCTTGAAACTCGCCGTTGCCGCGAGAGTGAAGACTTTCTATTTTTTGTTTCTTAAATACAGTTCGAAATACTTTAATGGTGTCACTGCCTGAACATGACGGCGCGCCGGCGCCGTGGCTTACTTGATTAAAGCACTTGTCACAGGAGATCATGAGTTCGAAACTCACCAGTGCCGCGAGAGTCAAGACTTTCTATTTTTTGTTTTTTAAATACAGTTCGAAATACTTATAATGGTGTCACTGCCTAAACATGACGGCACGCCGGCGCCGTGGATTACTTGATTAAAGCACTTGTCACAGGAGATCTTGAGTTCGAAACTCACCGGTGCCGCGAGAGTCAAGACTTTCTACTTATTTGTTTCTTAAATACAGTTCGAAATACTTTAATGGTGTCACTGCCTAAACATGACGGCATGCCGGCGCCGTGGCTTAGTTGGTTAAAGCGCCTGTCACAGGAGATCACGACTTCGAAACTCACTGGCGCGGCGAGAGCGAAGACTTTCTAATTTTTGTTTCTTAAATGCAGTTTGAAATACTTCTAAGGTGTCACTGTCTGAATTTGACGGCACGCCGGTGCCGTGGTTTAGTTGGTTAAAGCGCTTGTCACAGGAGATCATGAGTTCGAAACTCAACGGTGCCGCGAGAGTCAAGACTTTCTATTTTTTGTTTCTTAATTGCAGTTTGAAATACTTTAATGGTGTCACTGCCTGAACATGACGGCACGCCGGCGCCGTGGCTTAGTTGATTAAAGCACTTGTCACAGGAGATCATGAGTTCGAAACTCACCGATGCCGCGAGAGTCAAGACTTTCTATTTTTTTGTTTCTTAAATGCAGTTCGAAATACTTTAATGGTGTCACTGCCTGAACAAGACGGCACGCCGGCGCCGTGGCTTACTTGATTAAAGCACTTGTCACAGGAGATCATGAGTTCGAAACTCACCGGCGCCGCGAGAGTCAAGACTTTCTATTTTTGTGTTTGTTAAATGCAGTTCAAAATACTTTAATGGTTTCACTGCCTGAACAAGACGGCACGCCGGCGCCGTGGTTCAGTTGGTTAAAGGGCTTGTCACAGGAGATCATGACTTCGAAACTCACCGGTGCCGCGAGAGTCAAGACTTTCTATTTCTGTGTTTGTTAAATGCAGTTCGAAATACTTTAATGGTGTCACTGCCTGAACATGACGGCACGCCGGCGCCGTGGCTTAGTTGATTAAAGCACTTGTCACAGGAGATCATGAGTTCGAAACTCAACGGTGCCGCGAGAGTCAAGACTTTCTATTTTTTGTTTCTTAAATGCAGTTTGAAATACTTTAATGGTGTCACTGCCTGAACATGACGGCACGCCGGCGCCGTGGCTTAGTTGATTAAAGCACTTGTCACAGGAGATCATGAGTTCAAAACTCACCGATGCCGCGAGAGTCAAGACTTTCTATTTTTTTGTTTCTTAAATGCAGTTCGAAATACTTTAATGGTGTCACTGCCTGAACATGACGGCACGCCGGCGCCGTGGCTTACTTGATTAAAGCACTTGTCACAGGAGATCATGAGTTCGAAACTCATCAGTGCCGCGAGAGTCAAGACTTTCTATTTTTTTTGTTTCTTATATGCAGTTCGAAATGCTTTAATGGTGTCACTGCCTGAAAATGACGGCCGCCGGCGCCGTGGCTTACTTGATTAAAGCACTTGTCACAGGAGATCACAAGTTCGAAACTCACCGGTGCCGCGAGAGTCAAGACTTTCCATTTTCTTTGTTTCTTAAATGCAGTTCGAAATACTTCTAATGGTGTCACTGCCTGAACATGACGGCACGCCGGCGCCGTGGCTTAATTGATTAAAGCACTTGTCACAGGAGATCATGAGCTTGAAACTCACCGGTGCCGCGAGAGTGAAGACTTTCTATTTTTTTGTTTCTTAAATACAGTTCGAAATACTTATAATGGTGTCACTGCCTGAACATGACGGCACGCCGGCGCCGTGGCTTACTTGATTAAAGCACTTGTCACAGGAGATCATGAGTTCGAAACTCACCGGTGCCGCGAGAGTCAAGACTTTCTACTTATTTGTTTCTTAAATACAGTTCGAAATACTTTAATGTTGTCACTGCCTAAACATGACGGCATGCCGGCGCCGTGGCTTAGTTGGTTAAAGCGCCTGTCACAGGAGATCACGACTTCGAAACTCACTGGCGCGGCGAGAGCGAAGACTTTCTAATTTTTGTTTCTTAAATGCAGTTCGAAATACTTCTAAGGTGTCACTCTCTGAACTTGACGGCACGCCGGTGCCGTGGTTTAGTTGGTTAAAGCGCTTGTCACAGGAGATCATGACTTCGAAACTCACCGGTGCCGCGAGAGTCAAGACTTTCTATTTTTTTTCCTTAAATACAGTTCGAAATACTTCTAAAGGTGTCACTGCCTGAACATGACGGCACGCCGGCGCCGTGGTTCAGTTGGTTAAAGGACTTGTCACAGGAGATCATGACTTCGAAACTCACCGGTGCCACGAGAGTCAAGACTTTCTATTTTTATGTTTGTTAAATGCAGTTCGAAATACTTTAATGGTGTCACTGCCTGAACATGACGGCACGCCGGCGCCGTGGCTTAGTTGGTTAAAGCACTTGTCACAGAGGATCATGAGTTCGGAACTCACCGGTGCCGCGAGAGTCAAGACTTTCTATTTTTTTTTTCTTAAATACAGTTCGAAATACTTCTAAAGGTGTCACTGTCTGAACATGACGGCACGCCGGCGCCGTGGCTTACTTGATTAAAGCACTTGTCACAGGAGATCATGAGCTTGAAACTCACTGGTGCCGCGAGAGTGAAGACTTTCTATTTTTTTTGTTTCTTAAATACAGTTCGAAATACTTTAATGGTGTCACTGCCTGATCATGACGGCGCGCCGGCGCCGTGGCTTACTTGATTAAAGCACTTGTCACAGGAGATCATGAGATCGAAACTCACCGGTGCTGCGAGAGTCAAGACTTTCTATTTTTCGTTTCTTAAATACAGTTCGAAATACTTATAATGGTGTCACTACCTGAACATGACGGCACGCCGGCGCCGTGGATTACTTGATTAAAGCACTTGTCACAGGAGATCATGAGTTCGAAACTCACCGGTGCCGCGGGAGTCAAGACTTTCTACTTATTTGTTTCTTAAATACAGTTCAAAATACTTTAATGGTGTCACTGCCTAAACATGACGGCCTGCCGGCGCCGTGGCTTAGTTGGTTAAAGCGCCTGTCACAGGAGATCACGACTTCGAAACTCACTGGCGCAGCGAGAGCGAAGACTTTCTAATTTTTGTTTCTTAAATGCAGTTTGAAATACTTCTAAGGTGTCATTGTCTGAACTTGACGGCACGCCGGTGCCGTGGTTTAGTTGGTTAAAGCGCTTGTCACAGGAGATCATGAGTTCGAAACTCAACGGTGCCGCGAGAGTCAAGACTTTCTATTTTTTGTTTCTTAATTGCAGTTTGAAATACTTTAATGGTGTCACTGCCTGAACATGACGGCACGCCGGCGCCGTGGCTTAGTTGATTAAAGCACTTGTCACAGGAGATCATGAGTTCGAAACTCACCGATGCCGCGAGAGTCAAGACTTTCTATTTTTTTGTTTCTTAAATGCAGTTCGAAATACTTTAATGGTGTCACTGCCTGAACAAGACGGCACGCCGGCGCAGTGGCTTACTTGATTAAAGCACTTGTCACAGGAGATCACGAGTTCGAAACTCATCGGTGCCGCGAGAGTCAAGACTTTCTATTTTTTTGTTTCTTATATGCAGTTCGAAATGCTTTAATGGTGTCAGTGCCTGAACATGACGGCTCGCCGGCGCCGTGGCTTACTTGATTAAAGCACTTGTCACAGGAGATCATGAGCTTGAAACTCACCGGTGCCGCGAGAGTGAAGACTTTCTATTTTTTGTTTCTTAAATACAGTTCGAAATACTTTAATGGTGTCACTGCCTGAACATGACGGCGCGCCGGCGCCGTGGCTTACTTGATTAAAGCACTTGTCACAGGAGATCATGAGTTCGAAACTCACCGTTGCCGCGAGAGTCAAGACTTTCTACTTATTTGTTTCTTAAATACAGTTCGAAATACTTTATGGTGTCACTGCCTAACCATGACGGCATGCCGGCGCCGTGGCTTAGTTGGTTAAAGCGCCTGTCACAGGAGATCACGACTTCGAAACTCACTTGCGCGGCGAGAGCGAAGACTTTCTAATTTTTGTTTCTTAAATGCAGTTCGAAATACTTTAATGGTGTCACTGCCTGAACATGACGGCACGCCGGCGCCGTGGCTTAGTTGGTTAAAGCACTTGTCACAGGAGATCATGAGTTCGAAACTCACCGGTGCCGCGAGAGTCAAGACTTTCTATTTTTTTTCTTAAATACAGTTCGAAATACTTCTAAAGGTGTCACTGTCTGAACATGACGGCACGCCAGCGCCGTGGTTCAGTTGATTAAAGCACTTGTCACAGGAGATCATGAGTTCGAAACTCACCGGCGCCGCGAGAGTCAAGACTTTCTATTTTTGTGTTTGTTAAATGCAGTTCAAAATACTTTAATGGTGTCACTGCCTGAACAAGACGGCACGCCGGCGCCATGGTTCAGTTGGTTAAAGGGCTTGTCACAGGAGATCATGACTTCGAAACTCACCGGTGCCGCGAGAGTCAAGACTTTCTATTTCTGTGTTTGTTAAATGCAGTTCGAAATACTTTAATGGTGTCACTGCCTGAACATGACGGCACGCCGGCGCCGTGGCTTAGTTGATTAAAGCACTTGTCACAGGAGATCGTGAGTTGGAAACTCAACGGTGCCGCGAGAGTCAAGACTTTCTATTTTTTTTTGTTTCTTAAATGCAGTTCGAAATACTTTAATGGTGTCACTGCCTGAACATGACGGCACGCCGGCGCCGTGGCTTAGTTGATTAAAGCACTTGTCACAGGAGATCATGAGTTCGAAACTCACCAGTTGCGCGAGAGTCAAGACTTTCTATATTTGTTTCTTAAATGCAGTTTGAAATACTTTAATGGTGTCACTGCCTGAACAAGACGGCACGCCGGCGCCGTGGCTTAGTTGATTAAAGCACTTGTCACAGGAGATCATGAGTTCGAAACTCACCGATGCCGCGAGAGACAACACTTTCTATTTTTTTGTTTCTTAAATGCAGTTCGAAATACTTTATTGGTGTCACTGCCTGAACATGACGGCACGCCGGCGCCGTGGCTTACTTGATTAAAGCACTTGTCACAGGAGATCATGAGTTCGAAACTCATCGGTGCCGCGAGAGTCAAGACTTTCTATTTTTTGTTTCTTAAATACAGTTCGAAATACTTTAATGGTGTCACTGCCTGAACATGACGGCGCGCCGGCACCGTGGCTTACTTGATTAAAGCACTTGTCACAGGAGATCATGAGTTCGAAACTCACCAGTGCCGCGAGAGTCAAGACTTTCTATTTTTTGTTTCTTAAATACAGTTCGAAATACTTATAATGGTGTCACTGCCTGAACATGACGGCACGCCGGCGCCGTGGATTACTTGATTAAAGCACTTGTCACAGGAGATCATGAGTTCGAAACTCACCGGTGCCGCGAGAGTCAAGACTTTCTACTTATTTGTTTCTTAAATACAGTTCGAAATACTTTAATGGTGTCACTGCCTAAACATGACGGCATGCCGGCGCCGTGGCTTAGTTGGTTAAAGCGCCTGTCACAGGAGATCACGACTTCGAAACTCACTGGCGCGGCGAGAGCGAAGACTTTCTAATTTTTGTTTCTTAAATGCAGTTCGAAATACTTCTAAGGTGTCACTGTCTGAATTTGACGGCACGCCGGTGCTGTGGTTTAGTTGGTTAAAGCGCTTGTCACAGGAGATCATGACTTCGAAACTCACCGGTGCCGCGAGAGTCAAGACTTTCTATTTTTTTTCTTAAATACAGTTCGAAATACTTCTAAAGGTGTCACTGCCTGAACATGACGGCACACCGGCGCCGTGGTTCAGTTGGTTAAAGGGCTTCTCACAGGAGATCATGCCTTCGAAACTCACCGGTGCCGCGAGAGTCAAGACTTTCTATTTTTGTGTTTGTTAAATGCAGTTCGAAATACCTTAATGGTGTCACTGCCTGAACATGACGGCACGCCGGCGCCGTGGCTTAGTTGGTTAAAGCACTTGTCACAGGAGATCATGAGTTCGAAACTCACCGGTGCCGCGAGAGTCAAGACTTTCTATTTTTTTTAAATACAGTTCGAAATACTTCTAAAGGTGTCACTGTCTGAACATGAGGGCACGCCAGCGCCGTGGTTCAGTTGATTAAAGCACTTGTCACAGGAGATCATGAGTTCGAAACTCACCGGGCCGCGAGAGTCAAGACTTTCTATTTTTGTGTTTGTTAAATGCAGTTCAAAATACTTTAATGGTGTCACTGCCTGAACAAGACGGCACGCCGGCGCCGTGGTTCAGTTGGTTAAAGGGCTTGTCACAGGAGATCATGACTTCGAAACTCACCGGTGCCGCGAGAGTCAAGACTTTCTATTTTTTGTTTCTTAAATGCAGTTTGAAATACTTTAATGGTGTCACTGCCTGAACATGACGGCACGCCGGCGCCGTGGCTTAGTTGATTAAGGCACTTGTCACAGGAGATCATGAGTTCGAAACTCACCGATGCCGCGAGAGTCATGACTTTCTATTTTTTTGTTTCTTAAATGCAGTTCGAAATACTTTAATGGTGTCACTGCCTGAACATGACGGCACGCCGGCGCCGTGGCTTACTTGACTAAAGCACTTGTCACAGGAGATCATGAGTTCGAAACTCATCAGTGCCGCGAGAGTCAAGACTTTCTATTTTTTTGTTTCTTATATGCAGTTCGAAATGCTTTAATGGTGTCACTGCCTGAAAATGACGGCCGCCGGCGCCGTGGCTTACTTGATTAAAGCACTTGTCACAGGAGATCACGAGTTCGAAACTCACCGGTGCCGCGAGAGTCAAGACTTTCCATTTTCTTTGTTTCTTAAATGCAGTTCGAAATACTTCTAATGGTGTCACTGCCTGAACATGACGGCACGCCGGCGCCGTGGCTTACTTGATTAAAGCACTTGTCACAGGAGATCATGAGCTTGAAACTCACCGGTGCCGCGAGAGTGAAGACTTTCTATTTTTTTGTTTCTTAAATACAGATCGAAATACTTATAATGGTGTCACTGCCTGAACATGACGGCACGCCGGCGCCGTGGCTTACTTGATTAAAGCACTTGTCACAGGAGATCATGAGTTCGAAACTCACCGGTGCCGCGAGAGTCAAGACTTTCTACTTATTTGTTTCTTAAATACAGTTCGAAATAATTTAATGTTGTCACTGCCTAAACATGACGGCATGCCGGCGCCGTGGCTTAGTTGGTTAAAGCGCCTGTCACAGGAGATCACGACTTCGAAACTCACTGGCGCGGCGAGAGCGAAGACTTTCTAATTTTTGTTTCTTAAATGCAGTTCGAAATACTTCTAAGGTGTCACTCTCTGAACTTGACGGCACGCCGGTGCCGTGGTTTAATTGGTTAAAGCGCTTGTCACAGGAGATCATGACTTCGAAACTCACCGGTGCCGCGAGAGTCAAGACTTTCTATTTTTTTTCCTTAAATACAGTTCGAAATACTTCTAAAGGTGTCACTGCCTGAACATGACGGCACGCCGGCGCCGTGGTTCAGTTGGTTAAAGGACTTGTCACAGGAGATCATGAGCTTGAAACTCACTGGTGCCGCGAGAGTGAAGACTTTCTATTTTTTTGTTTCTTAAATACAGTTCGAAATACTTTAATGGTGTCACTGCCTGAACATGACGGCGCGCCGGCGCCGTGGCTTACTTGATTAAAGCACTTGTCACAGGAGATCATGAGATCGAAACTCACCGGTGCCGCGAGAGTCAAGACTTTCTATTTTTCGTTTCTTAAATACAGTTCGAAATACTTATAATGGTGTCACTACCTGAACATGACGGCACGCCGGCGCCGTGGATTACTTGATTAAAGCACTTGTCACAGGAGATCATGAGTTCGAAACTCACCGGTGCCGCGGGAGTCAAGACTTTCTACTTATTCGTTTCTTGAATACAGTTCAAAATACTTTAATGGTGTCACTGCCTAAACATGACGGCCTGCCGGCGCCGTGGCTTAGTTGGTTAAAGCGCCTGTCACAGGAGATCACGACTTCGAAACTCACTGGCGCAGTGAGAGCGAAGACTTTCTAATTTTTGTTTCTTAAATGCAGTTTGAAATACTTCTAAGGTGTCATTGTCTGAACTTGACGGCACGCCGGTGCAGTGGTTTAGTTGGTTAAAGCGCTTGTCACAGGAGATCATGAGTTCGAAACTCAACGGTGCCGCGAGAGTCAAGACTTTCTATTTTTTGTTTCTGAAATGCAGTTTGAAATACTTTAATGGTGTCACTGCCTGAACATGACGGCACGCTGGCGCCGTGGCTTAGTTGATTAAAGCACTTGTCACAGGAGATCATGAGTTCGAAACTCACCGATGCCGCGAGAGTCAAGACTTTCTATTTTTTTGTTTCTTAAATGCAGTTCGAAATACTTTAATGGTGTCACTGCCTGAACAAGACGGCACGCCGGCGCCGTGGCTTACTTGATTAAAGCACTTGTCACAGGAGATCATGAGTTCGAAACTCATCGGTGCCGCGAGAGTCAAGACTTTCTATTTTTTTGTTTCTTATATGCAGTTCGAAATGCTTTAATGGTGTCACTGCCTGAACAAGACGGCTCGCCGGCGCCGTGGCTTACTTGATTAAAGCACTTGTCACAGGGGATCACGAGTTCGAAACTCACCGGTGCCGCGAGAGTCAAGACTTTCTATTTTCTTTGTTTCCTAAATGCAGTTCGAAATACTTCTAATGGTGTCACTGCCTGAACATGACGGCACGCCGGCGCCGTGGCTTACTTGATTGAAGCACTTGTCACAGGAGATCATGAGCTTGAAACTCACCGGTGCCGCGAAAGTGAAGACTTTCTATTTTTTGTTTCTTAAATACAGTTCGAAATACTTTAATGGTGTCACTGCCTGAACATGACGGCGCGCCGGCGCCGTGGCTTACTTGATTAAAGCACTTGTCACAGGAGATCATGAGTTCGAAACTCACCGGTGCCGCGAGAGTCAAGACTTTCTACTTATTTGTTTCTTAAATACAGTTCGAAATACTTTATGGTGTCACTGCCTAACCATGACGGCATGCCGGCGCCGTGGCTTAGTTGGTTAAAGCGCATGTCACAGGAGATCACGACTTCGAAACTCACTTGCGCGGCGAGAGCGAAGACTTTCTATTTTTGTGTTTGTTAAATGCAGTTCGAAATACTTTAATGGTGTCACTGCCTGAACATGACGGCACGCCGGCGCCGTGGCTTAGTTGGTTAAAGCACTTGTCACAGGAGATCATGAGTTCGAAACTCACCGGTGCCGCGAGAGTCAAGACTTTCTATTTTTTTTCTTAAATACAGTTCGAAATACTTCTAAAGGTGTCCCTGCCTGAACATGACGGCACGCCGGCGCCGTGGCTTACTTGATTAAAGCACTTGTCACAGGAGATCATGAGTTCGAAACTCACCGGTGCCGCGAGAGTCAAGACTTTCTACTTTTTTGTTTTTTAAATGCAGTTCGAAATACTTTAATGGTGTCACTGCCTAAACATGACGGCATGCCGGCGCCGTGGCTTAGTTGGTTAAAGCGCCTGTCACAGGAGATCACGACTTCGAAACTCACTGGCGCGGTGAGAGCGAAGACTTTCTAATTTTTGTTTCTTAAATGCAGTTCGAAATACTTCTAAGGTGTCACTGTCTGAACTTGACAACACGCCGGTGCCGTGGTTTAGTTGGTTAAAGCGCTTGTCACAGGAGATCATGACTTCGAAACTCACCGGTGCCGCGAGAGTCAAGACTTTCTATATTTTTCTTAAATGCAGTTCGAAATACTTCTAAAGGTGTCACTGCCTGAACATGACGGCACGCCGGCGCCGTGGTTCAGTTGGTTAAAGGGCTTGTCACAGGAGATCATGACTTCGAAACTCACCGGTGCCGCGAGAGTCAAGACTTTCTATTTTTGTGTTTCTTATATGCAGTTCGAAATGCTTTAATGGTGTCACTGCCTGAACATGACGGCCCGCCGGCGCCGTGGCTTACTTGATTAAAGCACTTGTCACAGGAGATCACGAGTTCGAAACTCACCGGTGCCGCGAGAGTCAAGACTTTCTATTTTCTTTGTTTCTTAAATGCAGTTCGAAATACTTCTAATGGTGTCACTGCCTGAACATGACGGCACGCCGGCGCCGTGGCTTACTTGATTTAAGCACTTGTCACAGGAGATCATGAGCTTGAAACTCGCCGGTGCCGCGAGACTGAAGACTTTCTATTTTTTTGTTCCTTAAATACAGTTCGAAATACTTTAATTATGTCACTGCCTGAACATGACGGCACGCCGGCACCGTGGCTTACTTGATTAAAGCACTTGTCACAGGAGATCTTGAGTTCGAAACTCACCGGTGCCGCGAGAGTCAAGACTTTCTATTTTTTGTTTCTTAAATACAGTTCGAAATACTTCTAAAGGTGTCACTGCCTGAACATGACGGCACGCCGGCGCCGTGGTTCAGTTGGTTAAAGGGCTTGTCACAGGAGATCATGACTTCGAAACTCACCGGTGCCGCGAGAGTCAAGACTTTCTATTTTTGTGTTTGTTAAATGCAGTTCGAAATACTTTAATGGTGTCACTGCCTGAACATGACGGCACGCCGGCGCCGTGGCTTAGTTGGTTAAAGCACTTGTCACAGGAGATCATGAGTTCGAAACTCACCGGTGCCGCGAGAGTCAAGACTTTCTATTTTTGTGTTTGTTAAATGCAGTTCGAAATACTTTAATGGTGTCACTGCCTGAACATGACGGCACGCCGGCGCCGTGGCTTAGTTGGTTAAAGCACTTGTCACAGGAGATCATGACTTTGAATCTCACCGGTGCCGCGAGATTCTTCAAGACTTCTTATTTTTTTGTTTCTTAAATGCAGTTCGAAATACTTTAATGGGGTCACTGCCTGAACATGACGGAACGCCGGCGCCGTGGCTTAGTTGGTTAAAGCACTTGTCACAGGAGATCATGACTTTGAATCTCACCGGTGCCGCGAGAGTCAAGACTTCTTTTTTTTGTTTCTTAAATGCAGTTCGAAATACTTTAATGGGGTCACTGCCTGAACATGACGGAACGCCGGCGCCGTGGCTTAGTTGATCAAAGCACTTGTCACAGGAGATCATGAGTTCGAAACTCACCAGTTGCGCGAGAGTCAAGACTTTCTATTTTTTTGTTTCGTAAATGCAGTTCGAAATACTTTAATGTTGTAACTGCCTGAACATGACGGCACGACGGCGCCGTGGCTTAGTTGATTAAAGCACTTGTCACATGAGATCATGAGTTCGAAACTCAACGGTGCCGCGAGAGTCAAGACTTTCTATATTTGTTTCTTAAATGCAGTTTGAAATACTTTAATGGTGTCACTGCCTGAACAAGACGGCACGCCGGCGCCGTGGCTTAGTTGATTAAAGCACTTGTCACAGGAGATCATGACTTCGAAACTCACCGGTGCCGCGAGAGTCAAGACTTTCTATTTTTTCCCTAAATACAGTTCGAAATACTTCTAAAGGTGACACTGCCTGAACATGTCGGCACGCCAGCGCCGTGGTTCAGTTGAATAAAGCACTTGTCACAGGAGATCATGAGTTCGAATCTCACCGGCGCCGCGAGAGTCAAGACTTTCTATTTTTGTGTTTGTTAAATGCAGTTCAAAATACTTTAATGGTGCCACTGCCTGAACATGACGGCACGCCGGCGCCGTGGCTTACTTGATTAAAGCACTTGTCACAGGAGATCACGAGTTCGAAACTCACTGGTGCCGCGAGAGTCAAGACTTTCTATTTTCTTTGTTTCTTAAATGCAGTTCGAAATACTTCTAATGGTGTCACTGCCTGAACATGACGGCACGCCGGCGCCGTGGCTTACTTGATTTAAGCACTTGTCACAGGAGATCATGAGCTTGAAACTCGCCGGTGCCGCGAGAGTGAAGACTTTCTATTTTTTTTGTTTCTTAAATACAGTTCGAAATACTTTAATGGTGTCACTGCCTGAACATGACGGCACGCCGGCGCCGTGGCTTACTTGATTAAAGCACTTGTCACAGGAGATCATGAGTTCGAAACTCACCGGTGCCGCGAGAGTTAAGACTTTCTATTTTTTGTTTCTTAAATACAGTTCGAAATACTTCTAATGGTGTCACTGCCTGAACATGACGGCACGCCGGCGCCGTGGCTTACTTGATTAAAGCACTTGTCACAGGAGGTCATGAGTTCGAAACTCACCGGTGCCGCGAGAGTCAGGACTTTCTACTTTTTTGTTTCTTAAATACAGTTCGAAATACTTTATTGGTGTCACTGCCTAAACATGACGGCATGCCGGCGCCGTGGCTTAGTTGGTTAAAGCGCCTGTCACAGGAGATCACGACTTCGAAACTGACTGGCGCGACGAGAGCGAAGACTTTCTAATTTTTGTTTCTTAAATGCAGTTCGAAAGACTTCTAAGGTGTCACTGTCTGAACTTGACGGCACGCCGGTGCCGTGGCTTAGTTGGTTAAAGCACTTGTCACAGGAGATCATGAGTTCGAAACTCACTGGTGCCGCGAGAGTCAAGACTTTCTATTTTTGTGTTTGTAAAATGCAGTTCGAAATACTTTAATGGTGTCACTGCCTAAACATGACGGCACGCCGGCGCCGTGGCCTAGTTGGTTAAAGCACTTGTCACAGGAGATCATGACTTTGAATCTCACCGGTGCCGCGAGAGTCAAGACTTTCTATTTTTGTGTTTGTTAAATGCAGTTCGAAATACTTTAATGGTGTCACTGCCTGAACATGACGGCACGCCGGCGCCGTGGCTTAGTTGGTTAAAGCACTTGTCACAGGAGATCATGACTTTGAATCTCACCAGTGCCGCGAGATTCAAGACTTCTTATTTTTTTGTTTCTTAAATGCAGTTCGAAATACTTTAATGGGGTCACTGCCTGAACATGACGGAACGCCGGCGCCGTGGCTTAGTTGGTTAAAGCACTTGTCACAGGAGATCATGACTTTGAATCTCACCGGTGCCGCGAGAGTCAAGACTTCTTATTTTTTTGTTTCTTAAATGCAGTTCGAAATACTTTAATGGGGTCAGTGCCTGAACATGACGGAACGCCGGCGCCGTGGCTTAGTTGGTTAAAGCACTTGTCACAGGAGATCATGTTTTCGAAACACAACGGTACCGCGAGAGTCAAGACTTTCAATTTTTTTCTTAAATACAGTTCGAAATACTTCTAAAAGTGTGACTGCCTGAACATGACGGCAGGCCAGCGCCGTGGTTCAGTTGGTTAAGCACTTGTCACAGGAGATCGTGAGTTCGAAACTCAACGGTGCCGCTAGAGTCAAGACTTTATATTTTTGTGTTTGTTAAATGCAGTTCGAAATACTTTAATGGTGTCACTGCCTGAACATGACGGCACGCCGGCGCCGTGGTTTAGTTGGTTAAAGCGCTTGTCACAGGAGATCATGACTTCGAAACTCACCGGTGCCGCGAAAGTCAAGACTTTCTATTTTTGTGTTTGTTAAATGCAGTTCGAAATACTTTAATGGTGTCACTGCCTTAACATGACGGCACGCCGGCGCCGTGGCTTAGTTGGTTAAAGCACTTGTCACATGAGATCATGAGTTCAGAACTCACCGGTGCCGCGAGATTCAAGACTTTCTATTTTTGTGTTTGTTAAATGCAGTTCGAAATACTTTAATGGTGTCACTGCCTGAACATGACGGCACGCCGGCGCCGTGGCTTAGTTGATTAAAGCACTTTTCACAGGAGATCATGAGTTCGAAACTCACCGGTGCCGCGAGAGTCAAGACTTTCTATTTTTTCCCTAAATACAGTTCGAAATACTTCTAAAGGTGTCACTGCCTGAACATGTCGGCACGCCAGCGCCGTGGTTCAGTTGAATAAAGCACTTGTCACAGGAGATCATGAGTTCGAATCTCACCGGCGCCGCGAGAGTCAAGACTTTCTATTTTTGTGTTTGTTAAATGCAGTTCAAAATACTTTAATGGTGCCACTGCCTGAACATGACGGCACGCCGGCGCCGTGGCTTACTTGATTAAAGCACTTGTCACAGGACATCACGAGTTCGAAACTCACCGGTGCCGCGAGAGTCAAGACTTTCTATTTTCTTTGTTTCTTAAATGCAGTTCGAAATACTTCTAATGGTGTCACTGCCTGAACATGACGGCACACCGGCGCCGTGGCTTACTTGATTTAAGCACTTGTCACAGGAGATCATGAGCTTGAAACTCGCCGGTGCCGCGAGAGTGAAGACTTTCTATTTTTTTGTTTCTTAAATACAGTTCGAAATACTTTAATGGTGTCACTGCCTGAACATGACGGCACGCCGGCGCCGTGGCTTACTTGATTAAAGCACTTGTCACAGGAGATCATGAGTTCGAAACTCACCGGTGCCGCGAGAGTTAAGACTTTCTATTTTTTGTTTCATAAATACAGTTCGAAATACTTCTAATGGTGTCACTGCCTGAACATGACGGCACGCCGGCGCCGTGGCTTACTTGATTAAAGCACTTGTCACAGGAGGTCATGAGTTCGAAACTCACCGGTGCCGCGAGAGTCAAGACTTTCTACTTTTTTGTTTCTTAAATACAGTTCGAAATACTTTAATGGTGTCACTGCCTAAACATGACGGCATGCCGGCGCCGTGGCTTAGTTGGTTAAAGCGCCTGTCACAGGAGATCACGACTTCGAAACTGACTGGCGCGGCGAGAGCGAAGACTTTCTAATTTTTGTTTCTTAAATGCAGTTCGAAAGACTTCTAAGGTGTCACTGTCTGAACTTGACGGCACGCCGGTGCCGTGGCTTAGTTGGTTAAAGCACTTGTCACAGGAGATCATGAGTTCGAAACTCACTGGTGCCGCGAGAGTCAAGACTTTCTATTTTTTTTCTTAAATAACGCTCAAAATACTTCTAAAGGTGTCACTGTCTGAACATGACGGCACGCCAGCGCCGTGGTTAAGTTGATTAAAGCACTTGTCACAGGAGATCATGAGTTCGAAACTCATCGGTGCCGCGAGAGTCAAGACTTTCTATTTTTTGTTTCTTATATGCAGTTCGAAATGCTTTGATGGTGTCACTGCCTGAACATGACGGCCCGCCGGCGCCGTGGCTTAGTTGGTTAAAGCACTTGTCACAGGAGATCATGAGTTCGAAACTCACTGGTGCCGCGAGAGTCAAGACTTTCTATTTTTTTTCTTAAATACAGCTCAAAATACTTCTAAAAGTAACACTGTCTGAACATGACGGCACGCCAGCGCCGTGGTTCAGTTGATTAAAGCACTTGTCACAGGAGATCATGAGTTCGAATCTCACCGGCGCCGCGAGAGTCAAGACTTTCTATTTTTGTGTTTGTTAAATGCAGTTCAAAATACTTTAATGGTGCCACTGCCTGAACATGACGGCACGCCGGCGCCGTGGCTTACTTGATTAAAGCACTTGTCACAGGAGATCACGAGTTCGAAACTCACCGGTCCCGCGAGAGTCAAGACTTTCTATTTTCTTTGTTTCTTAAATGCAGTTCGAAATACTTCTAATGGTGTCACTGCCTGAACATGACGGCACACCGGCGCCGTGGCTTACTTGATTTAAGCACTTGTCACAGGAGATCATGAGCTTGAAACTCGCCGGTGCCGCGAGAGTGAAGACTTTCTATTTTTTTGTTTCTTAAATACAGTTCGAAATACTTTAATGGTGTCACTGCCTGAACATGACGGCACGCCGGCGCCGTGGCTTACTTGATTAAAGCACTTGTCACAGGAGATCATGAGTTCGAAACTCACCGGTGCCGCGAGAGTTAAGACTTTCTAATTTTTGTTTCTTAAATGCAGTTCGAAAGACTTCTAAGGTGTCACTGTCTGAACTTGACGGCACGCCGGTGCCGTGGCTTAGTTGGTTAAAGCACTTGTCACAGGAGATCATGAGTTCGAAACTCACTGGTGCCGCGAGAGTCAAGACTTTCTATTTTTTTCTTAAATAACGCTCAAAATACTTCTAAAGGTGTCACTGTCTGAACATGACGGCACGCCAGCGCCGTGGTTAAGTTGATTAAAGCACTTGTCACAGGAGATCATGAGTTCGAAACTCATCGGTGCCGCGAGAGTCAAGACTTTCTATTTTTTGTTTCTTATATGCAGTTCGAAATGCTTTGATGGTGTCACTGCCTGAACATGACGGCCCGCCGGCGCCGTGGCTTAGTTGGTTAAAGCACTTGTCACAGGAGATCATGAGTTCGAAACTCACTGGTGCCGCGAGAGTCAAGACTTTCTATTTTTTTTCTTAAATACAGCTCAAAATACTTCTAAAAGTAACACTGTCTGAACATGACGGCACGCCAGCGCCGTGGTTCAGTTGATTAAAGCACTTGTCACAGGAGATCATGAGTTCGAAACTCATCGGTGCCGCGAGAGTCAAGACTTTCTATTTTTTGTTTCTTAAATGCAGTTCGAAATACTTTAATGGTGTCACTGCCTGAACATGACGGCACGCCGGCGCCGTGGCTTACTTGATTAAAGCACTTGTCACAGGAGATCATGAGCTCGAAACTCATCGGTGCCGCGAGAGTCAAGACTTTCTATTTTTTGTTTCTTATATGCAGTTCGAAATGCTTTAATGGTGTCACTGCCTGAACATGACGGCCCGCCGGCGCCGTGGCTTACTTGATTAAAGCACTTGTCACAGGAGATCACGAGTTCGAAACTCACCGGTGCCGCGAGAGTCAAGACTTTCTATTTTCTTTGTTTCTTAAATGCAGTTCGAAATACTTCTAATGGTGTCACTGCCTGAACATGACGGCACGCCGGCGCCGTGCCTTACTTGATTTAAGCACTTGTCACAGGAGATCACGAGTTCGAAACTCACCGGTGCCGCGAGAGTCAAGACTTTCTATTTTTTGTTTCTTAAATACAGTTCGAAATACTTCTAATGGTGTCACTGCCTGAACATGACGGCACGCCGGCGCCGTGGCTTACTTGATTAAAGCACTTGTCACAGAAGATCATGAGTTCGAAACTCACCGGTGCCGCGAGAGTCAAGACTTTCTACTTTTTTGTTTCTTAAATACAGTTCGAAATACTTTAATGGTGTCACTGCCTAAACATGACGGCATGCCGGCGCCGTGGCTTAGTTGGTTAAAGCACTTGTCACAGGAGATCATGTTTTCGAAACACAACGGTACCGCGAGAGTCAAGACTTTCTATTTTTTTCTTAAATACAGTTCGAAATACTTCTAAAAGTGTCACTGCCTGAACATGACGGCAGGCCAGCGCCGTGGTTCAGTTGGTTAAAGCACTTGTCACAGAAGATCATGAGTTCGAAACTCACCGGTGCCGCGAGAGTCAAGACTTTCTACTTTTTTGTTTCTTAAATGCAGTTCGAAATACTTTAATGGGGTCAGTGCCTGAACATGACGGAACGCCGGCGCCGTGGCTTAGTTGGTTAAAGCACTTGTCACAGGAGATCATGTTTTCGAAACACAACGGTACCGCGAGAGTCAAGACTTTCTATTTTTTTCTTAAATACAGTTCGAAATACTTCTAAAAGTGTGACTGCCTGAACATGACGGCAGGCCAGGGCCGTGGTTCAGTTGGTTAAAGCACTTGTCACAGGAGATCGTGAGTTCGAAACTCAACGGTGCCGCTAGAGTCAAGACTTTATATTTTTGTGTT
The DNA here is from genome assembly GCF_043290135.1 of Rhipicephalus microplus. Taxonomy (NCBI): domain Eukaryota; kingdom Metazoa; phylum Arthropoda; class Arachnida; order Ixodida; family Ixodidae; genus Rhipicephalus; species Rhipicephalus microplus. Next base: position 746,423 of record NW_027464635.1, read on the forward strand.
TGTTAAATGCAGTTCGAAATACTTTAATGGTGTCACTGCCTGAACATGACGGCACGCCGGCGCCGTGGTTTAGTTGGTTAAAGCGCTTGTCACAGGAGATCATGACTTCGAAACTCACCGGTGCCGCGAAAGTCAAGACTTTCTATTTTTGTGTTTCTGAAATGCAGTTCGAAATACTTTAATGGTGTCACTGCCTGAACATGACGGCACGCTGGCGCCGTGGCTTACTTGATTAAAGCACTTGTCACAGGAGATCATGAGCTCGAAACTCATCGGTGCCGCGAGAGTCAAGACTTTCTATTTTTTGTTTCTTATATGCAGTTCGAAATGCTTTAATGGTGTCACTGCCTGAACATGACGGCCCGCCGGCGCCGTGGCTTACTTGATTAAAGCACTTGTCACAGGAGATCACGAGTTCGAAACTCACCGGTGCCGCGAGAGTCAAGACTTTCTATTTTCTTTGTTTCTTAAATGCAGTTCGAAATACTTCTAATGGTGTCACTGCCTGAACATGACGGCACGCCGGCGCCGTGCCTTACTTGATTTAAGCACTTGTCACAGGAGATCACGAGTTCGAAACTCACCGGTGCCGCGAGAGTCAAGACTTTCTATTTTTTGTTTCTTAAATACAGTTCGAAATACTTCTAATGGTGTCACTGCCTGAACATGACGGCACGCCGGCGCCGTGGCTTACTTGATTAAAGCACTTGTCACAGGAGATCATGAGTTCGAAACTCACCGGTGCCGCGAGAGTCAAGACTTTCTATTTTCTTTGTTTCTTAAATGCAGTTCGAAATACTTCTAATGGTGTCACTGCCTGAACATGACGGCACACCGGCGCCTTGGCTTACTTGATTTAAGCACTTGTCACAGGAGATCATGAGCTTGAAACTCGCCGGTGCCGCGAGAGTGAAGACTTTCTATTTTTTTGTTTCTTAAATACAGTTCGAAATACTTTAATGGTGTCACTGCCTGAACATGACGGCACGCCGGCGCCGTGGCTTACTTGATTAAAGCACTTGTCACAGGAGATCATGAGTTCGAAACTCACCGGTGCCGCGAGAGTTAAGACTTTCTATTTTTTGTTTCTTAAATACAGTTCGAAATACTTCTAATAGTGTCACTGCCTGAACATGACGGCACGCCGGCGCCGTGGCTTACTTGATTAAAGCACTTGTCACAGGAGGTCATGAGTTCGAAACTCACCGGTGCCGCGAGAGTCAAGACTTTCTACTTTTTTGTTTCTTAAATACAGTTCGAAATACTTTAATGGTGTCACTGCCTAAACATGACGGCATGCCGGCGCCGTGGCTTAGTTGGTTAAAGCGCCTGTCACAGGAGATCACGACTTCGAAACTGACTGGCGCGGCGAGAGCGAAGACTTTCTAATTTTTGTTTCTTAAATGCAGTTCGAAAGACTTCTAAGGTGTCACTGTCTGAACTTGACGGCACGCCGGTGCCGTGGCTTAGTTGGTTAAAGCACTTGTCACAGGAGATCATGAGTTCGAAACTCACTGGTGCCGCGAGAGTCAAGACTTTCTATTTTTTTTCTTAAATAACGCTCAAAATACTTCTAAAGGTGTCACTGTCTGAACATGACGGCACGCCAGCGCCGTGGTTAAGTTGATTAAAGCACTTGTCACAGGAGATCATGAGTTCGAAACTCATCGGTGCCGCGAGAGTCAAGACTTTCTATTTTTTGTTTCTTATATGCAGTTCGAAATGCTTTGATGGTGTCACTGCCTGAACATGACGGCCCGCCGGCGCCGTGGCTTAGTTGGTTAAAGCACTTGTCACAGGAGATCATGAGTTCGAAACTCACTGGTGCCGCGAGAGTCAAGACTTTCTATTTTTTTTTTCTTAAATACAGCTCAAAATACTTCTAAAGGTGTCACTGTCTGAACATGACGGCACGCCAGCGCCGTGGTTCAGTTGATTAAAGCACTTGTCACAGAAGATCATGAGTTCGAAACTCATCGGTGCCGCGAGAGTCAAGACTTTCTATTTTTTGTTTCTGAAATGCAGTTCGAAATACTTTAATGGTGTCACTGCCTGAACATGACGGCACGCTGGCGCCGTGGCTTACTTGATTAAAGCACTTGTCACAGGAGATCATGAGCTCGAAACTCATCGGTGCCGCGAGAGTCAAGACTTTCTATTTTTTGTTTCTTATATGCAGTTCGAAATGCTTTAATGGTGTCACTGCCTGAACATGACGGCCCGCCGGCGCCGTGGCTTACTTGATTAAAGCACTTGTCACAGGAGATCACGAGTTCGAAACTCACCGGTGCCGCGAGAGTCAAGACTTTCTATTTTCTTTGTTTCTTAAATGCAGTTCGAAATACTTCTAATGGTGTCACTGCCTGAACATGACGGCACGCCGGCGCCGTGCCTTACTTGATTTAAGCACTTGTCACAGGAGATCACGAGTTCGAAACTCACCGGTGCCGCGAGAGTCAAGACTTTCTATTTTTTGTTTCTTAAATACAGTTCGAAATACTTCTAATGGTGTCACTGCCTGAACATGACGGCACGCCGGCGCCGTGGCTTACTTGATTAAAGCACTTGTCACAGAAGATCATGAGTTCGAAACTCACCGGTGCCGCGAGAGTCAAGACTTTCTACTTTTTTGTTTCTTAAATACAGTTCGAAATACTTTAATGGTGTCACTGCCTAAACATGACGGCATGCCGGCGCCGTGGCTTAGTTGGTTAAAGCGCCTGTCACAGGAGATCACGACTTTGAAACTCACTGGCGCGGCGAGAGCGAAGACTTTCTAATTTTTGTTTCTTAAATGCAGTTCGAAATACTTCTAAGGTGTCACTGTCTGAAGTTGACGGCACGCCGGTGCCGTGGTTTAGTTGGTTAAAGCGCTTGTCACAGGAGATCATGACTTCGAAACTCACCGGTGCCGCGAGAGTCAAGACTTTCTATTTTTTTTCTTAAATACAGTTCGAAATACTTCTAAAGGTGTCACTGCCTGAACATGACGGCACGTCGGTGCCGTGGTTCAGTTGGTTAAAGGGCTTGTCACAGGAGATCATGACTTCGAAACTCACCGGTGCCGCGAGAGTCAAGACTTTCTATTTTTGTGTTTGTTAAATGCAGTTCGAAATACTTTAATGGTGTCACTGCTGAACATGACGGCACGCCGGCGCCGTGATTTAGTTGGTTAAAGCACTTGTCACAGGAGATCATGTTTTCGAAACACACCGGTACCGCGAGAGTCAAGACTTTCTATTTTTTTTCTTAAATACAGTTCGAAATGCTTCTAAAGGTGTCACTGCCTGAACATGACGGCACGCCAGCGCCGTGGTTCAGTTGGTTAAAGCACTTGTCACAGGAGATCGTGAGTTCGAAACTCAACGGTGCCGCGAGAGTCAAGATTTTATATTTTTGTGTTTGTTAAATGCAGTTCGAAATACTTTAATGGTGTCACTGCCTGAACATGACGGCACGCCGGCGCCGTGGTTTAGTTGGTTAAAGCGCTTGTCACAGGAGATCATGACTTCGAAACTCACCGGTGCCGCGAAAGTCAAGACTTTCTATTTTTGTGTTTGTTAAATGCAGTTCGAAATACTTTAATGGTGTCACTGCCTTAACATGACGGCACGCCGTCGCCGTGGCTTAGTTGGTTAAAGCACTTGTCACATGAGATCATGAGTTCGGAACTCACCGGTGCCGCGAGATTCAAGACTTTCTATTTTTGTGTTTGTTAAATGCAGTTCGAAATACTTTAATGGTGTCACTGCCTGAACATGACGGCACGCCGGCGCCGTGGCTTAGTTGATTAAAGCACTTTTCACAGGAGATCATGAGTTCGAAACTCACCGGTGCCGCGAGAGTCAAGACTTTCTATTTTTTTCCCTAAATACAGTTCGAAATACTTCTAAAGGTGTCACTGCCTGAACATGTCGGCACGCCAGCGCCGTGGTTCAGTTGAATAAAGCACTTGTCACAGGAGATCATGAGTTCGAAACTCACCGGCGCCGCGAGAGTCAAGACTTTCTATTTTTGTGTTTGTTAAATGCAGTTCAAAATACTTTAATCGTGTCACTGCCTGAACATGACGGCACGCCGGCGCCGTGGTTTAGTTGGTTATAGCGCTTCTCACAGGAGATTATGACTTTGAAATTCACCGGTGCCGCGAGAGTCAAGACTTTCTATTTTTTTGCTTCTTAAATGCAGGTCGAAGTACTTTAATGGTGTCACTGCCTGAAAATGACGGCACGCCGGCGCCGTGGCTTAGTTGATTAAAGCACTTGTCACAGGAGATGATGAGTTCGAAACTCACCGGTTGCGCAAGAGTCAAGACTTTCTATTTTTTTGTTTCTTAAATGCAGTTTGAAATACTTTAATGGTGTAACTGCCTGAACATGACGGCACGGCGGTGCCGTGGCTTAGTTGATTAAAGCACTTGTCACATGAGATCGTGAGTTCGAAACTCAATGGTGCCGCGAGAGTCAAGACTTTCTATTTTTTGTTTCTTAAATGCAGTTCGAAATACTTTATAGGTGTCACTGCCTGAACATGACATCACGCCGGCGCCGTGGCTTAGTTGATTAAAGCACTTGTCACAGGAGATCATGAGTTCGAAACTCACCGGTGCCGCGAGAGTCAAGACTTTCTATTTTTTGTTTCTTAAATGCAGTTCGAAATACTTTAATGGTGTCACTGCCTGAACATGACGGCACGCCGGCGCTGTGGCTTAGTGGGTTAAAGCACTTGTCACAGGAGATCATGAGTTCGAAACTCACCGGTGCCGCGAGAGTCAAGACTTTCTATTTTTTGTTTCTTAAATGCAGTTCGAAATACTTTAATGGTGTCACTGCCTGAACATGACGGCACGCCGGCGCTGTGGTTTAGTTCGTTAAAGCGCTTGTCACAGGAGATCATGACTTCGAAACTCACCGGTGCCGCGAGAGTCAAGACCAACGTCTCTCTATATTTTGTTTTTGAAATATAGCTCAAAATACTTCTAATGGTGTCGCAGCCTGAACATGACGAAAGCCCGGCGCCATGGCTGAGTTGGTCAAAGCGCCTGTCTAATAAACGGCGGATCATGAGTTCGAATCTCACCAGTGCCTCGGGAGTCAAGACTTTCTATTTTTGTGTTTGTTAAATGCAGTTCGAAATACTTTCATGGTGTCACTGCCTAAACATGACGGTACGCCGGCGCCGTGGCCTAGTTGGTTAAAGCGCCTGTCACAGGAGATCATGACTTCGAAACTCACTGGCACCGCGAGAGTGAAGACTTTCTAATTTTTGTTTCTTAAATGCAGTTCCATATACTTCTAAAGGTGTCACTGCCTGAACATGACGGCACGCCGGCGCCGTGATTCAGTTGGTTAAAGCGCTTGTCACAGGAGATCATGACTTTGAATCTCACCGGTGCCGCGAGAGTAAAGACTTCTTATTTTTTTGTTTCTTAAATGCACTTCGAAATACTTTAATGGGGTCACTGCCTGAACATGACGGAACGCCGGCGCCGTGTCTTAGTTGGTTAAAGCACTTGTCACAGGAGATCATGTTTTCGAAACACACCGGTACCGCGAGAGTCAAGACTTTCTATTTTTTTTCTTAAATACAGTTCGAAATGCTTCTAAAGGTGTCACTGCCTGAACATGACGGCACGCCAGCGCCGTGGTTCAGTTGGTTAAAGCACTTGTCACAGGAGATCGTGAGTTCGAAACTCAACGGTGCCGCGAGAGTCAAGATTTTATATTTTTGTGTTTGTTAAATGCAGTTCGAAATACTTTAATGGTGTCACTGCCTGAACATGACGGCACGCCGGCGCCGTGGTTTAGTTGGTTAAAGCGCTTGTCACAGGAGATCATGACTTCGAAACTCACCGGTGCCGCGAAAGTCAAGACTTTCTATTTTTGTGTTTGTTAAATGCAGTTTGAAATACTTTAATGGTGTCACTGCCTTAACATGACGGCACGCCGTCGCCGTGGCTTAGTTGGTTAAAGCACTTGTCACATGAGATCATGAGTTCGGAACTCACCGGTGCCGCGAGATTCAAGACTTTCTATTTTTGTGTTTGTTAAATGCAGTTCGAAATACTTTAATGGTGTCACTGCCTGAACATGATGGCACGCCGGCGCCGTGGCTTAGTTGATTAAAGCACTTTTCACAGGAGATCATGAGTTCGAAACTCACCGGTGCCGCGAAAGTCAAGACTTTCTATTTTTGTGTTTGTTAAATGCAGTTCGAAATACTTTAATGGTGTCACTGCCTTAACATGACGGCACGCCGTCGCCGTGGCTTAGTTGGTTAAAGCACTTGTCACATGAGATCATGAGTTCGGAACTCACCGGTGCCGCGAGATTCAAGACTTTCTATTTTTGTGTTTGTTAAATGCAGTTCGAAATACTTCTAAAGGTGTCACTGCCTGAAAATGTCAGCACGCCAGCGCCGTGGTTCAGTTGAATAAAGCACTTGTCACAGGAGATCATGAGTTCGAAACTCACCGGCGCCGCGAGAGTCAAGATTTTCTATTTTTGTGTTTGTTAAATGCAGTTCAAAATACTTTAATCGTGTCACTGCTTGAACATGACGGCACGCCGGCGCCGTGGTTTAGTTGGTTAAAGCGCTTCTCACAGGAGATCATGACTTTGAAATTCACCGGTGCCGCGAGAGTCAAGACTTTCTATTTTTTTGTTTCTTAAATGCAGGTCGAAGTACTTTAATGGTGTCACTGCCTGAAAGTGACGGCACGCCGGCGCCGTGGCTTAGTTGATTAAAGCACTTGTCACAGGAGATGATGAGTTCGAAACTCACCGGTTAGGCGAGAGTCAAGACTTTCTATTTTTTTGTTTCTTAAATGCAGTTTGAAATACTTTAATGGTGTAACTGCCTGAACATGACGGCACGGCGGTGCTGTGGCTTAGTTGATTAAAGCACTTGTCACATGAGATCGTGAGTTCGAAACTCAATGGTGCCGCGAGAGTCAAGACTTTCTATTTTTTGTTTCTTAAATGCAGTTCGAAATACTTTATAGGTGTCACTGCCTGAACATGACATCACGCCGGCGCCGTGGCTTAGTTGATTAAAGCACTTGTCACAGGAGATCATGAGTTCGAAACTCACCGGTGCCGCGAGAGTCAAGACTTTCTATTTTTTGTTTCTTAAATGCAGTTCGAAATACTTTAATGGTGTCACTGCCTGAACATGACGGCACGCCGGCGCCGTGGCTTAGTGGGTTAAAGCACTTGTCACAGGAGATCATGAGTTCGAAACTCACCGGTGCCGCGAGAGTCAAGACTTTCTATTTTTGTGTTTGTTAAATGCAGTTCGAAATACTTTAATGGTGTCACTGCCTGAACATGACGGCACGCCGGCGCCGTGGCTTAGTTGGTTAAAGCACTTGTCACAGGAGATCATGAGTTCGAAACTCATCGGTACCGCGAGAGTCAAGACTTTCTATTTTTTGTTTCTTAAATGCAGTTCGAAATGCTTTAATGGTGTCACTGCCTGAACATGACGGCCCGCTGGCGCCGTGGCTTACTTGATTAAAGCACTTGTCACAGGAGATCATGAGCTCGAAACTCACCGGTGCCGCGAGAGTCAAGACCAACGTCTCTCTATATTTGTTTTTAAAATATAGCTCAAAATACTTCCAGTGGTGTCGCAGCCTGAACATGACGAAAGCCCGGCGCCATGGCTTAGTTGGTCAAAGCGCCTGTCTAGTAAATGGCGGATCATGAGTTCGAATCTCACCAGTGCCTCGGGAGTCAAGACTTTCAATTTTTGTGCTTGTTAAATGCAGTTCGAAATACTTTAATGGTGTCACTGCCTAAACGTGACGGCACGCCAGCACCGTGGCCTAGTTGGTTAAAGTGCCTGTCACAGGAGTTCATGACTTCGTAACTCACTGGCGCCGCGAGAGTGAAGACTTTCTAATTTTTGTTTCTTAAATGCAGTTCGATATACTTCTAAAGGTGTCACTGCCTGAACATGACGGCACGCCGGCGCCGTGGTTTAGTTTGTTAAAGCGCTTGTCACAGGAGATCATGACTTTGAATCTCACCGGTGCTGCGAGAGTCAAGACTTCTTATTTTTTTGGTTCTTAAATGCAGTTCGAAATACTTTAATGGTGTCACTGCCTGAACATGACGGAACGCCGGCGCCGTGGCTTAGTTGGTTAAAGCACTTGTCACAGGAGATCATGGGTTCGAAACTCACCGGTGCCGCGAGAGTCAAGACTTTCTATTTTTGTGTTTGGTAAATGCAGTTCGAAATACTTTAATGGTGTCACTGCCTGAACATGACGGCACGCCGGCGCGGTGGCTTAGTTGGTTAAAGAACTTGTCACAGGAGATCATGAGTTCGAAACTCATCGGTACCGCGAGAGTCAAGACTTTCTATTTTTTGTTTCTTAAATGCAGTTCGAAATGCTTTAATGGTGTCACTGCCTGAACATGACGGCCCGCTGGCGCCGTGGCTTACTTGATTAAAGCACTTGTCACAGGAGATCATGAGCTCGAAACTCACCGGTGCCGCGAGAGTCAAGACTTTCTATTTTTTTGTTTCTTAAATACAGTTCGAAATACTTTAATAGTGTCACTGCCTGAACATGGCGGCCCGCCGGCGCCGTTGCTTAGTTCATTAAAGCACTTGTCACAGGAGATCATGAGTTCGAAACTCACCGGCGCCGCGAGAGTCAAGACTTTCTATTTTTTGTTTCTTAAATACAGTTCGAAATACTTCTAATGGTGTCACTGCCTGAACATGACGGCACGCCGGCGCCGTGGCTTACTTGATTAAAGCACTTGTCACAGGAGATCATGAGTTCGAAACTCACCGGTGCAGCGAGAGTCAAGATTTTCTACTTTTTTATTTCTTAAATACAGTTTGAATTACTTTAATGGTGTCACTGCCTAAACACGACGGCATGCCGGCGCCGTGGCTTAGCTGGTTAAAGCGCTTGTCACAGGAGATCATGACTTCGAAACTCACCGGTGCCGCGAGAGTCAAGACCAACGTCTCTATATTTTGTTTTTAAAATATAGCTCAAAATACTTCCAGTGGTGTCGCAGCCTGAACATGACGAAAGCCCGGTGCCATGGCTTAGTTGGTCAAAGCGCCTGTCTAGTAAATGGCGGATCATGAGTTCGAATCTCACCAGTGCCTCGGGAGTCAAGACTTTCAATTTTTGTATTTGTTAAATGCAGTTCAAAATACTTTAATGGTGTCACTGCCTGAACATGACGGCACGCCGGCGCCGTGGCTTAGTTGATTAAAGCACTTGTCACAGGAGATCGTGAGTTCGAAACTCAACGGTGCCGCGAGAGTCAAGACTTTCTATTTTTTTGTTTCTTAAATGCAGTTCGAAATACTTTAATGGTGTCACTGCCTGAACATGACGGCACGCCGGCGCCGTGGCTTAGTTGATTAAAGCACTTGTCACAGGAGATCATGAGTTCGAAACTCACCGGTTGCGCGAGAGTCAAGACTTTCTATTTTTTTGTTTCGTAAATGCAGTTCGAAATACTTTAATGGTGTAACTGCCTGAACATGACGGCACGCCGGCACCGTGGCTTAGTTGATTAAAGCACTTGTCACAAGAGATCATGAGTTCGAAACTCACCGATGCCGCGAGAGTCAAGACTTTCTATTTTTTTGTTTCTTAAATGCAGTTCGAAATACTTTAATGGTGTCACTGCCTGAACATGACGGCACGCCGGCGCCGTGGCTTAGTTGGTTAAAGCACTTGTCACAGGAGATCATGAGTTCGAAACTCACCGGCGCCGCAAGAGTCAAGACTTTTTATTTTTGTGTTTGTTAAATGCAGTTCAAAATACTTTAATGGTGTCACTGTCTGAACAAGACGGCACGCCGGCGCCGTGGTTTAGTTGGTTAAAGCGCTTGTCACAGGAGATCATGACTTCGAAACTCACCGGTGCCGCGAGAGTCAAGACTTTCTATTTTTGTGTTTGTTATATGCAGTTCGAAATACTTTAATGGTGTCACTGTCTGAACATGACGTCACGCCGGCGCCGTGGCTTAGTTGGTTAAAGCACTTGTCACAGGAGATCATGAGTTCGAAACTCACCGGTGCCGCGAGAGTCAAGACTTTCTATTTTTTTCTAAATACAGTTCGAAATACTTCTAAAGGTGTCACTGCCTCAACATGACGGCACGCCAGCGCCGTGGTTCAGTTGAATTAAGCACTTGTCACAGGAGATTATGAGTTCGAAACTCACCGGCGCCGCGAGAGTCAAGACTTTCTATTTTTGTGTTTGTTAAATGCAGTTCAAAATACTTTAATGGTGTCACTGCCTGAACATGATGGCACGCCGGCGCCGTGGCTCAGTTGGTTAAAGCACTTGTCACAGGAGATCATGAGTTCGAAACTCAACGGTGCCGCGAGAGTCAAGACTTTCTATTTTTTTGTTTCTTAAATGCAGTTCGAAATACTTTATTGGTGTCACTGCCTGAACATGACGGCACGCCGGCGCCGTGGCTTAGTTGAATAAAGCACTTGTCACAGGAGATCATGAGTTCGAAACTCACCGGTTGCGCGAGAGTCAAGACTTTCTATTTTTTTTCGTAAATGCAGTTCGAAATACTTTAATGGTGTAACTGCCTGAACATGACGGCACGCCGGCACCGTGGCTTAGTTGATTAAAGCACTTGTCACAGGAGATCATGAGTTCGAAACTCACCGATGCCGCGAGAGTCAAGACTTTCTATTTTTTTGTTTCTTAAATGCAGTTCAAAATACTTTAATGGTGTCACTGCCTGAACATGACGGCACGCCGGCGCCGTGGCTTAGTTGGTTAAAGCACTTGTCACAGGAGATCATGAGTTCGAAACTCACCGGTGCCGCGAGAGTCAAGACTTTCTATTTTTGTGTTTGTTAAATGCAGTTCGAAATACTTTAATGGTGTCACTGCCTGAACATGATGGCACGCCGGCGCCGTGGCTTAGTTGGTTAAAGCACTTGTCACAGGAGATCATGAGTTCGAAACTCACAGGTGCCGCGAGAGTCAAGACTTTCTACTTTTTTGTTTCTAAATACAGTTCGAAATACTTTAATGGTGTCAGTGCCTGAACATGACGGCACGCCGGCGCCGTGGCTTACTTGATTAAAGCACTTGTCACAGGAGATCATGAGTTCGAAACTCACCGGTTGCGCGAGAGTAAAGACTTTCTATTTTTTTGTTTCGTAAATGCAGTTCGAAATACTTTAATGGTGTAACTGCCTGAACATGACGGCACGCCGGCGCCGTGGCTTAGTTGATTAAAGCACTTGTCACAGGAGATCATGAGTTCGAAACTCACCGGTTGCGCGAGAGTAAAGACTCTATTTTTTTGTTTCGTAAATGCAGTTCGAAATACTTTAATGGTGTAACTGCCTGAACATGACGGCACGCCGGCGCCGTGGCTTAGTTGATTAAAGCACTTGTCACATGAGATCATGAGTTCGAAACTCAACGGTGCCGCGAGAGTCAAGACTTTCTATCTTTTGTTTCTTAAATGCAGTTTGAAATACTTTAATGGTGTCACTGCCTGAACATGACGGCACGCCGGCGCCGTGGCTTAGTTGATTAAAGCACTTGTCACAGGAAATCATGAGTTCGAAACTCACCGGTTGCGCGAGAGTAAAGACTCTATTTTTTTGTTTCGTAAATGCAGTTCGAAATACTTTAATGGTGTAACTGCCTGAACATGACGGCACGCCGGCGCCGTGGCTTAGTTGATTAAAGCACTTGTCACATGAGATCATGAGTTCGAAACTCAACGGTGCCGCGAGAGTCAAGACTTTCTATTTTTTGTTTCTTAAATGCAGTTTGAAATACTTTAATGGTGTCACTGCCTGAACATGACGGCACGCCGGCGCCGTGGCTTAGTTGATTAAAGCACTTGTCACAGGAATTCATGAGTTCGAAACTCACCGATGCCGCGAGAGTCAAGACTTTCTATTTTTTTGTTTCTTAAATGCAGTTCGAAATACTTTAATGGTGTCACTGCCTGAACATGACGGCACGCCGGCGCCGTGGCTTACTTGATTAAAGCACTTGTCACAGGAGATCATGAGTTCGAAACTCATCGGTGCCGCGAGAGTCAAGACTTTCTATTTTTTTGTTTCTTATATGCAGTTCGAAATGCTTTAATGGTGTCACTGCCTGAACATGACGGCCCGCCGGCACCGTGGCTTACTTGATTAAAGCACTTGTCACAGGAGATCACGAGTTTGAAACTCACCGGTGCCGCGAGAGTCAAGATTTTCTTTTTTCTTTGTTTCTTAAATGCAGTTCGAAATACTTCTAATGGTGTCACTGCCTGAACATGACAGCACGCCGGCGCCGTAGCTTACTTGAATAAAGCACTTGTCACAGGAGATCATGAGCTTGAAACTCACCGGTGCCGTGAGAGTGAAGACTCTATTTTTTTGTTTCTTAAATACAGTTCGAAATACTTTAATGGTGTCACTGCCTGAACATGACGGCGCGCCGGCGCCGTGGCTTACTTGATTAAAGCACTTGTCACAGGAGATCATGAGTTCGAAACTCACCGGTGCCGCGAGAGTCAAGACTTTCTATTTTTTGTTTCTTAAATACAGTTCGAAATACTTGTAATGGTGTCACTGCCTGAACATGACGGCACGCAGGCGCCGTGGCTTACTTGATTAAAGCACTTGTCACAGGAGATCATGAGTTCGAAACTCACCGGTGCCGCGAGAGTCAAGACTTTCTATTTTTTTTCTTAAATACAGTTCGAAATACTTCTAAAGGTGTCACTGCCTGAACATGACGGCACGCCGGCGCCGTGGTTCAGTTGGTTAAAGGGCTTGTCACAGGAGATCATGACTTCGAAACTCACCGGTGCCGCGAGAGTCAAGACTTTCTATTTTTGTGTTTGTTAAATGCAGTTCGAAATACTTTAATGGTGTCAGTGCCTGAACATGACGGCACGCCGGCGCCGTGGTTTAGTTGGTTAAAGGGCTTGTCACAGGAGATCATGACTTCGAAACTCACCGGTGCCGCGAGAGTCAAGACTTTCTATTTCTGTGTTTGTTAAATGCAGTTCGAAATACTTTAATGGTGTCACTGCCTGAACATGACGGCACGCCGGCGCCGTGGCTTACTTGATTAAAGCACTTGTCACAGGAGATCGTGAGTTGGAAACTCAACGGTGCCGCGAGAGTCAAGACTTTCTATTTTTTGTTTCTTAAATGCAGTTCGAAATACTTTAATGGTGTCACTGCCTGAACATGACGGCACGCCGGCGCCGTGGCTTAGTTGATTAAAGCACTTGTCACAGGAGATCGTGAGTTCGAAACTCTATGGTGCCGCGAGAGTCAAGACTTTCTATTTTTTTGTTTCTTAAATGCAGTTCAAAATACTTTAATGGTGTCACTGCCTGAACATGACGGCACGCCGGCGCCGTGGCTTAGTTGATTAATGCTTTTGTCACAGGAGATCATGAGTTCGAAACTCACCGGTTGCGCGAGAGTCAAGACTTTCTATTTTTTTTGTTTCTTAAATGCAGTTCGAAATACTTTAATGGTGTCACTGCCTGAACATGACGGCACGCCGGCGCCGTGGCTTACTTGATTAAAGCACTTGTCACAGGAGATCACGAGTTCGAAACTCACCGGTGCCGCGAGAGTCAAGACTTTCTATTTTCTCTGTTTCTTAAATGCAGTTCGAAATACTTCTAACGGTGTCACTGCCTGAACATGACGGCACGCCGGCGCCGTCGCTTACTTGATTAAAGCACTTGTCACAGAAGATCATGAGCTTGAAACTCACCGGTGCCGCGAGAGTGAAGACTTTCTATTTTTTTTGTTTCTTAAATACAGTTCGAAATACTTTAATGGTGTCACTGCCTGAACATGACGGCGCGCCGGCGCCGTGGCTTACTTGATTAAAGCACTTGTCACAGGAGATCATGAGATCGAAACTCACCGGTGCCGTGAGAGTGAAGACTCTATTTTTTTGTTTCTTAAATACAGTTCGAAATACTTTAATGGTGTCACTGCCTGAACATGACGGCGCGCCGGCGCCGTGGCTTACTTGATTAAAGCACTTGTTACAGGAGATCATGAGTTCGAAACTCACCGGTGCCGCGAGAGTCAAGACTTTCTATTTTTTGTTTCTTAAATACAGTTCGAAATACTTGTAATGGTGTCACTGCCTGAACATGACGGCACGCAGGCGCCGTGGCTTACTTGATTAAAGCACTTGTCACAGGAGATCATGAGTTCGAAACTCACCGGTGCCGCGAGAGTCAAGACTTTCTATTTTTTTTTCTTAAATACAGTTCGAAATACTTCTAAACGTGTCACTGCCTGAACATGACGGCACGCCGGCGCCGTGGTTCAGTTGGTTAAAAGGCTTGTCACAGGAGATCATGACTTCGAAACTCACCGGTGCCGCGAGAGTCAAGACTTTCTATTTTTGTGTTTGTTAAATGCAGTTCGAAATACTTTAATGGTGTCAGTGCCTGAACATGACGGCACGCCGGCGCCGTGGCTTAGTTGGTTAAAGGGCTTGTCACAGGAGATCATGAATTCGAAACTCACCGGTGCCGCGAGAGTCAAGACTTTCTATTTCTGTGTTTGTTAAATGCAGTTCGAAATACTTTAATGGTGTCACTGCCTGAACATGACGGCACGCCGGCGCCGTGGCTTAGTTGATTAAAGCACTTGTCACAGGAGATCGTGAGTTGGAAACTCAACGGTGCCGCGAGAGTCAAGACTTTCTATTTTTTGTTTCTTAAATGCAGTTCGAAATACTTTAATGGTGTCACTGCCTGAACATGACGGCACGCCGGCGCCGTGGCTTAGTTGATTAAAGCACTTGTCACAGGAGATCATGAGTTCGAAACTCACCGGTTGCGCGAGAGTCAAGACTTTCTATTTTTTAGTTTCGTAAATGCAGTTCAAAATACTTTAATGGTGTAGCTGCCTGAACATGACAGCACGCCGGCGCCGTGGCTTAGTTGATTAAAGCACTTGTCACATGAGATCATGAGTTCGAAACTCAACGATGCCGCGAGAGTCAACACTTTCTATTTTTTGTTTCTTAAATGCAGTTTGAAAAACTTTAATGGTGTCACTGCCTGAACATGACGGCACGCCGGCGCCGTGGCTTAGTTGATTAAAGCACTTGTCACAGGAGATCATGAGTTCGAAACTCACCGATGCCGCGAGAGTCAAGACTTTCTATTTTTTTGTTTCTTAAATGCAGTTCGAAATACTTTAATGGTGTCACTGCCTGAACATGACGGCACGCCGGCGCCGTGGCTTACTTGATTAAAGCACTTGTCACAGGAGATCATGAGTTCGAAACTCATCGGTGCCGCGAGAGTCAAGACTTTCTAATTTTTTGTTTCTTATATGCAGTTTGAAATGCTTTAATGGTGTCACTGCCTGAACATGACGGCCCGCCGGCGCCGTGGCTTACTTGATTAAAGCACTTGTCACAGGAGATCACGAGTTCGAAACTCACCGGTGCCGCGAGAGTCAAGACTTTCTATTTTTTTGTTTCTTAAATACAGTTCGAAATACTTTAATGGTGTCACTGCCTGAACATGACGGCACGCCGGCGCCGTGGCTTAGTTGGTTAAAGCGCCTGTCACAGGAGATCACGATTTCAAAACTCACTGGCGCCGCGAGAGTGAAGACTTTCTAATTTTTGTTTCTTAAATGAAGTTCGAAATACTTCTAAGGTGTCACTGTCTGAACATGACGGCACGCCGGTTCCGTGGTTTAGTTGGTTAAAGCGCTTGTCACAGGAGATCATGAGCTTGAAACTCACCGGTGCCGTGAGAGTGAAGACTTTCTATTTTTTGTTTCTTAAATGCAGTTCGAAATTTTTTAATGGTGTCACTGCCTGAACATGACGGCACGCCGGCGCCGTGGCTTAGTTGGTTAAAGCACTTGTCACAGGAGATCATGAGTTCGAAACTCACCGGTGCCGCGAGAGTCAAGACTTTCTATTTTTTTGTTTCTTAAATACAGTTCGAAATACTTTAATGGTGTCACTGCCTGAACATGACGGCACGCCGGCGCCGTGGCTTAGTTGGTTAAAGCGCCTGTCACAGGAGATCACGATTTCAAAACTCACTGGCGCCGCGAGAGTGAAGACTTTCTAATTTTTGTTTCTTAAATGAAGTTCGAAATACTTCTAAGGTGTCACTGTCTGAACATGACGGCACGCCGGTTCCGTGGTTTAGTTCGTTAAAGCGCTTGTCACAGGAGATCATGACTTCGAAACTCACCGGTGCCGCGAGAGTCAAGACTTTCTATTTTTGTGTTTGTTAAATGCAGTTCGAAATATTTTAATGGTGTCACTGCCTGAACATGACGGCACGCCGGCGCCGTGGCTTAGTTGGTTAAAGCACTTGTCACAGGAGATCATGAGTTCGAAACTCACCGGTGCCGCGAGAGTCAAGACTTTCTATTTTTTTTCTTAAATACAGTTCGAAATACTTCTAAAGGTGTCACTCTCTGAACATGACGGCACGCCAGCGCCGTGGTTCAGTTGATTAAAGCACTTGTCACAGGAGATCATGAGTTCGAAACTCACCGGCGCCGCGAGAGTCAAGACTTTCTATTTTTGTGTTTGTTAAATGCAGTTCAAAATACTTTAATGGTGTCACTGTCTGAACAAGACGGCACGCCGGCGCCGTGGTTTAGTTGGTTAAAGCGCTTGTCACAGGAGATCATGACTTCGAAACTCACCGGTGCCGCGAGAGTCAAGACTTTCATTTTTGTGTTTGTTAAATGCAGTTCGAAATACTTTAATGGTGTCACTGTCTGAACTTGACAGCACGCCGGCGCCGTGGCTTAGTTGGTTAAAGCACTTGTCACAGGAGATCATGAGTTCGAAACTCACCGGTGCCGCGAGAGTCAAGACTTTCTATTTTTTTCCTAAATACAGTTCGAAATACTTCTAAAGGTGTCACTGCCTGAACATGACGGCACGCCAGCGCCGTGGTTCAGTTGATTAAACCACTTGTCACAGGAGATTATGAGTTCAAAACTCACCGGCGCCGCGAGAGTCAAGACTTTCTATTTTTGTGTTTGTTAAATGCAGTTCAAAATACTTTAATGGTGTCACTGCCTCAACATGACGGCACGCCGGCGCCGTGGCTTAGTTGATTAAAGCACTTGTCACAGGAGATCGTGAGTTCGAAACTCTATGGTGCCGCGAGAGTCAAGACTTTCTATTTTTTTGTTTCTTAAATGCAGTTCAAAATACTTTAATGGTGTCACTGTCTGAACATGACGGCACGCCGGCGCCGTGGCTTAGTTGATTAATGCTTTTGTCACAGGAGATCATGAGTTCGAAACTCACCGGTTGCGCGAGAGTCAAGACTTTCTATTTTTTTTGTTTCTTAAATGCAGTTCGAAATACTTCTAACGGTGTCACTGCCTGAACATGACGGCACGCCGGCGCCGTCGCTTACTTGATTAAAGCACTTGTCACAGAAGATCATGAGCTTGAAACTCACCGGTGCCGCGAGAGTGAAGACTTTCTATTTTTTTTTGTTTCTTAAATACAGTTCGAAATACTTTAATGGTGTCACTGCCTGAACATGACGGCGCGCCGGCGCCGTGGCTTACTTGATTAAAGCACTTGTCACAGGAGATCATGAGATCGAAACTCACCGGTGCCGCGAGAGTCAAGACTTTCTATTTTTTGTTTCTTAAATACAGTTCGAAATACTTATAATGGTGTCACTGCCTGAACATGACGGCACGCCGGTGCCGTGGATTACTTGATTAAAGCACTTGTCACAGGAGATCATGAGTTCGAAACTCACCGGTGTCGCGAGAGTTAAGACTTTCTACTTATTTGTTTCTTAAATACAGTTCAAAATACTTTAATGGTGTCACTGCCTAAACATGACGGCATGCCGGCGCCGTGGCTTAGTTGGTTAAAGCGCCTGTCACAGGAGATCACGACTTCGAAACTCACTGGCGCGGCGAGAGCTAAGACTTTCTATTTTTTTGTTTCTTAAATGCAGTTCGAAATACTTTAATGGTGTCACTGCCTGAACATGACGGCACGCCGGCGCCGTGGCTTACTTGATTAAAGCACTTGTCACAGGAGATCATGAGTTCGAAACTCATCGGTGCCGCGAGAGTCAAGACTTTCTATTTTTTTGTTTCTTATATGCAGTTCGAAATGCTTTAATGGTGTCACTGCCTGAACATGACGGCCCGCCGGCACCGTGGCTTACTTGATTAAAGCACTTGTCACAGGAGATCACGAGTTTGAAACTCACCGGTGCCGCGAGAGTCAAGATTTTCTTTTTTCTTTGTTTCTTAAATGCAGTTCGAAATACTTCTAATGGTGTCACTGCCTGAACATGACAGCACGCCGGCGCCGTAGCTTACTTGAATAAAGCACTTGTCACAGGAGATCATGAGCTTGAAACTCACCGGTGCCGTGAGAGTGAAGACTCTATTTTTTTGTTTCTTAAATACAGTTCGAAATACTTTAATGGTGTCACTGCCTGAACATGACGGCGCGCCGGCGCCGTGGCTTACTTGATTAAAGCACTTGTCACAGGAGATCATGAGTTCGAAACTCACCGGTGCCGCGAGAGTCAAGACTTTCTATTTTTTGTTTCTTAAATACAGTTCGAAATACTTGTAATGGTGTCACTGCCTGAACATGACGGCACGCAGGCGCCGTGGCTTACTTGATTAAAGCACTTGTCACAGGAGATCATGAGTTCGAAACTCACCGGTGCCGCGAGAGTCAAGACTTTCTATTTTTTTTCTTAAATACAGTTCGAAATACTTCTAAAGGTGTCACTGCCTGAACATGACGGCACGCCGGCGCCGTGGTTCAGTTGGTTAAAGGGCTTGTCACAGGAGATCATGACTTCGAAACTCACCGGTGCCGCGAGAGTCAAGACTTTCTATTTTTGTGTTTGTTAAATGCAGTTCGAAATACTTTAATGGTGTCAGTGCCTGAACATGACGGCACGCCGGCGCCGTGGTTTAGTTGGTTAAAGGGCTTGTCACAGGAGATCATGACTTCGAAACTCACCGGTGCCGCGAGAGTCAAGACTTTCTATTTCTGTGTTTGTTAAATGCAGTTCGAAATACTTTAATGGTGTCACTGCCTGAACATGACGGCACGCCGGCGCCGTGGCTTACTTGATTAAAGCACTTGTCACAGGAGATCGTGAGTTGGAAACTCAACGGTGCCGCGAGAGTCAAGACTTTCTATTTTTTGTTTCTTAAATGCAGTTCGAAATACTTTAATGGTGTCACTGCCTGAACATGACGGCACGCCGGCGCCGTGGCTTAGTTGATTAAAGCACTTGTCACAGGAGATCGTGAGTTCGAAACTCTATGGTGCCGCGAGAGTCAAGACTTTCTATTTTTTTGTTTCTTAAATGCAGTTCAAAATACTTTAATGGTGTCACTGCCTGAACATGACGGCACGCCGGCGCCGTGGCTTAGTTGATTAATGCTTTTGTCACAGGAGATCATGAGTTCGAAACTCACCGGTTGCGCGAGAGTCAAGACTTTCTATTTTTTTTGTTTCTTAAATGCAGTTCGAAATACTTTAATGGTGTCACTGCCTGAACATGACGGCACGCCGGCGCCGTGGCTTACTTGATTAAAGCACTTGTCACAGGAGATCACGAGTTCGAAACTCACCGGTGCCGCGAGAGTCAAGACTTTCTATTTTCTTTGTTTCTTAAATGCAGTTCGAAATACTTCTAACGGTGTCACTGCCTGAACATGACGGCACGCCGGCGCCGTCGCTTACTTGATTAAAGCACTTGTCACAGAAGATCATGAGCTTGAAACTCACCGGTGCCGCGAGAGTGAAGACTTTCTATTTTTTTTGTTTCTTAAATACAGTTCGAAATACTTTAATGGTGTCACTGCCTGAACATGACGGCGCGCCGGCGCCGTGGCTTACTTGATTAAAGCACTTGTCACAGGAGATCATGAGATCGAAACTCACCGGTGCCGTGAGAGTGAAGACTCTATTTTTTTGTTTCTTAAATACAGTTCGAAATACTTTAATGGTGTCACTGCCTGAACATGACGGCGCGCCGGCGCCGTGGCTTACTTGATTAAAGCACTTGTTACAGGAGATCATGAGTTCGAAACTCACCGGTGCCGCGAGAGTCAAGACTTTCTATTTTTTGTTTCTTAAATACAGTTCGAAATACTTGTAATGGTGTCACTGCCTGAACATGACGGCACGCAGGCGCCGTGGCTTACTTGATTAAAGCACTTGTCACAGGAGATCATGAGTTCGAAACTCACCGGTGCCGCGAGAGTCAAGACTTTCTATTTTTTTTTCTTAAATACAGTTCGAAATACTTCTAAACGTGTCACTGCCTGAACATGACGGCACGCCGGCGCCGTGGTTCAGTTGGTTAAAAGGCTTGTCACAGGAGATCATGACTTCGAAACTCACCGGTGCCGCGAGAGTCAAGACTTTCTATTTTTGTGTTTGTTAAATGCAGTTCGAAATACTTTAATGGTGTCAGTGCCTGAACATGACGGCACGCCGGCGCCGTGGCTTAGTTGGTTAAAGGGCTTGTCACAGGAGATCATGAATTCGAAACTCACCGGTGCCGCGAGAGTCAAGACTTTCTATTTCTGTGTTTGTTAAATGCAGTTCGAAATACTTTAATGGTGTCACTGCCTGAACATGACGGCACGCCGGCGCCGTGGCTTAGTTGATTAAAGCACTTGTCACAGGAGATCGTGAGTTGGAAACTCAACGGTGCCGCGAGAGTCAAGACTTTCTATTTTTTGTTTCTTAAATGCAGTTCGAAATACTTTAATGGTGTCACTGCCTGAACATGACGGCACGCCGGCGCCGTGGCTTAGTTGATTAAAGCACTTGTCACAGGAGATCATGAGTTCGAAACTCACCGGTTGCGCGAGAGTCAAGACTTTCTATTTTTTAGTTTCGTAAATGCAGTTCAAAATACTTTAATGGTGTAGCTGCCTGAACATGACAGCACGCCGGCGCCGTGGCTTAGTTGATTAAAGCACTTGTCACATGAGATCATGAGTTCGAAACTCAACGATGCCGCGAGAGTCAACACTTTCTATTTTTTGTTTCTTAAATGCAGTTTGAAAAACTTTAATGGTGTCACTGCCTGAACATGACGGCACGCCGGCGCCGTGGCTTAGTTGATTAAAGCACTTGTCACAGGAGATCATGAGTTCGAAACTCACCGATGCCGCGAGAGTCAAGACTTTCTATTTTTTTGTTTCTTAAATGCAGTTCGAAATACTTTAATGGTGTCACTGCCTGAACATGACGGCACGCCGGCGCCGTGGCTTACTTGATTAAAGCACTTGTCACAGGAGATCATGAGTTCGAAACTCATCGGTGCCGCGAGAGTCAAGACTTTCTAATTTTTTGTTTCTTATATGCAGTTTGAAATGCTTTAATGGTGTCACTGCCTGAACATGACGGCCCGCCGGCGCCGTGGCTTACTTGATTAAAGCACTTGTCACAGGAGATCACGAGTTCGAAACTCACCGGTGCCGCGAGAGTCAAGACTTTCTATTTTTTTGTTTCTTAAATACAGTTCGAAATACTTTAATGGTGTCACTGCCTGAACATGACGGCACGCCGGCGCCGTGGCTTAGTTGGTTAAAGCGCCTGTCACAGGAGATCACGATTTCAAAACTCACTGGCGCCGCGAGAGTGAAGACTTTCTAATTTTTGTTTCTTAAATGAAGTTCGAAATACTTCTAAGGTGTCACTGTCTGAACATGACGGCACGCCGGTTCCGTGGTTTAGTTGGTTAAAGCGCTTGTCACAGGAGATCATGAGCTTGAAACTCACCGGTGCCGTGAGAGTGAAGACTTTCTATTTTTTGTTTCTTAAATGCAGTTCGAAATTTTTTAATGGTGTCACTGCCTGAACATGACGGCACGCCGGCGCCGTGGCTTAGTTGGTTAAAGCACTTGTCACAGGAGATCATGAGTTCGAAACTCACCGGTGCCGCGAGAGTCAAGACTTTCTATTTTTTTGTTTCTTAAATACAGTTCGAAATACTTTAATGGTGTCACTGCCTGAACATGACGGCACGCCGGCGCCGTGGCTTAGTTGGTTAAAGCGCCTGTCACAGGAGATCACGATTTCAAAACTCACTGGCGCCGCGAGAGTGAAGACTTTCTAATTTTTGTTTCTTAAATGAAGTTCGAAATACTTCTAAGGTGTCACTGTCTGAACATGACGGCACGCCGGTTCCGTGGTTTAGTTGGTTAAAGCGCTTGTCACAGGAGATCATGACTTCGAAACTCACCGGTGCCGCGAGAGTCAAGACTTTCTATTTTTGTGTTTGTTAAATGCAGTTCGAAATATTTTAATGGTGTCACTGCCTGAACATGACGGCACGCCGGCGCCGTGGCTTAGTTGGTTAAAGCACTTGTCACAGGAGATCATGAGTTCGAAACTCACCGGTGCCGCGAGAGTCAAGACTTTCTATTTTTTTTCTTAAATACAGTTCGAAATACTTCTAAAGGTGTCACTCTCTGAACATGACGGCACGCCAGCGCCGTGGTTCAGTTGATTAAAGCACTTGTCACAGGAGATCATGAGTTCGAAACTCACCGGCGCCGCGAGAGTCAAGACTTTCTATTTTTGTGTTTGTTAAATGCAGTTCAAAATACTTTAATGGTGTCACTGTCTGAACAAGACGGCACGCCGGCGCCGTGGTTTAGTTGGTTAAAGCGCTTGTCACAGGAGATCATGACTTCGAAACTCACCGGTGCCGCGAGAGTCAAGACTTTCATTTTTGTGTTTGTTAAATGCAGTTCGAAATACTTTAATGGTGTCACTGTCTGAACTTGACAGCACGCCGGCGCCGTGGCTTAGTTGGTTAAAGCACTTGTCACAGGAGATCATGAGTTCGAAACTCACCGGTGCCGCGAGAGTCAAGACTTTCTATTTTTTTCCTAAATACAGTTCGAAATACTTCTAAAGGTGTCACTGCCTGAACATGACGGCACGCCAGCGCCGTGGTTCAGTTGATTAAACCACTTGTCACAGGAGATTATGAGTTCAAAACTCACCGGCGCCGCGAGAGTCAAGACTTTCTATTTTTGTGTTTGTTAAATGCAGTTCAAAATACTTTAATGGTGTCACTGCCTCAACATGACGGCACGCCGGCGCCGTGGCTTAGTTGATTAAAGCACTTGTCACAGGAGATCGTGAGTTCGAAACTCTATGGTGCCGCGAGAGTCAAGACTTTCTATTTTTTTGTTTCTTAAATGCAGTTCAAAATACTTTAATGGTGTCACTGTCTGAACATGACGGCACGCCGGCGCCGTGGCTTAGTTGATTAATGCTTTTGTCACAGGAGATCATGAGTTCGAAACTCACCGGTTGCGCGAGAGTCAAGACTTTCTATTTTTTTTGTTTCTTAAATGCAGTTCGAAATACTTCTAACGGTGTCACTGCCTGAACATGACGGCACGCCGGCGCCGTCGCTTACTTGATTAAAGCACTTGTCACAGAAGATCATGAGCTTGAAACTCACCGGTGCCGCGAGAGTGAAGACTTTCTATTTTTTTTTGTTTCTTAAATACAGTTCGAAATACTTTAATGGTGTCACTGCCTGAACATGACGGCGCGCCGGCGCCGTGGCTTACTTGATTAAAGCACTTGTCACAGGAGATCATGAGATCGAAACTCACCGGTGCCGCGAGAGTCAAGACTTTCTATTTTTTGTTTCTTAAATACAGTTCGAAATACTTATAATGGTGTCACTGCCTGAACATGACGGCACGCCGGTGCCGTGGATTACTTGATTAAAGCACTTGTCACAGGAGATCATGAGTTCGAAACTCACCGGTGTCGCGAGAGTTAAGACTTTCTACTTATTTGTTTCTTAAATACAGTTCAAAATACTTTAATGGTGTCACTGCCTAAACATGACGGCATGCCGGCGCCGTGGCTTAGTTGGTTAAAGCGCCTGTCACAGGAGATCACGACTTCGAAACTCACTGGCGCGGCGAGAGCTAAGACTTTCTAATTTTTGTTTCTTAAATGCAGTTCGAAATACTTCTAAGGTGTCATTGTCTGAACTTGACGGCACGCCGGTGCCGTGGTTTAGTTGGTTAAAGCGCTTGTCACAGGAGATCATGACTTCAAAACTCACTGGTGCCGCGAGAGTCAAGACTTTCTATTTTTTTTTCTTAAATACAGTTCGAAATACTTGTAAAGGTGTCACTGCCTGAACATGACGGCACGCCGGCGCCGTGGTTCAGTTGGTTAAAGGGCTTGTCACAATAGATCATGACTTCGAAACTCACCGGTGCCGCGAGAGTCAAGACTTTCTATTTTTGTGTTTGTTAAATGCAGTTCGAAATACTTTAATGGTGTCACTGCCTGAACATGACGGCACGCCGGCGCCGTGGCTTAGTTGGTTAAAGCACTTGTCACAGGAAATCATGAGTTCGAAACTCACTGGTGCCGAGAGAGTCAAGACTTTCTATTTTTTTTCTTAAATACAGTTCGAAATACTTCTAAAGGTGTCACTGTCTGAACATGGCGGCACGCCAGCGCCGTGGTTCAGTTGATTAAAGCACTTGTCACAGGAGATCATGAGTTCGAAACTCACCGGCGCCGCGAGAGTCAAGACTTTCTATTTTTGTGTTTGTTAAATGCAGTTCAAAATACTTTAATGGTGTCACTGCCTGAACAAGACGGCACGCCGGCGCCGTGGTTCAGTTGGTTAAAGGGCTTGTCACAGGAGATCATGACTTCGAAACTCACCGGTGCCGCGAGAGTCAAGACTTTCTATTTTTTTTCTTAAATACAGTTCGAAATACTTCTAAAGGTGTCACTGCCTGAACATGACGGCACGCCGGCGCCGTGGTTCAGTTGGTTAAAGGGCTTGTCACAGGAGATCATGACTTCGAAACTCACCGGTGCCGCGAGAGTCAGGACTTTCTATTTTTGTGTTTGTTAAATGCAGTTCGAAATACTTTAATGGTGTCACTGCCTGAACAGAACGGCACGCCGGCGCCGTGGCTTACTTGATTAAAGCACTTGTCACAGGAGATCATGAGTTCGAAACTCATCGGTGCCGCGAGAGTCAAGACTTTCTATTTTTTTGTTTCTTATATGCAGTTCGAAATGCTTTAATGGTGTCACTGCCTGAACATGACGGCCCGCCGGCGCCGTGGCTTACTTGATTAAAGCACTTGTCACAGGAGATCACGAGTTCGAAACTCACCGGTGCCGCGAGAGTCAAGACTTTCTATTTTTGTGTTTGTTAAATGCAGTTCGAAATACTTTAATGGTGTCACTGCCTGAACATGACGGCACGCCGGCGCCGTGGCTTAGTTGGTTAAAGCACTTGTCACAGGAGATCATGAGTTCGAAACTCACCGGTGCCGCGAGAGTCAAGACTTTCTATTTTTTTCTTAAATACAGTTCGAAATACTTCTAAAGGTGTCACTCTCTGAACATGACGGCACGCCAGCGCCGTGGTTCAGTTGATTAAAGCACTTGTCACAGGAGATCCTGAGCTTGAAACTCACCGGTGCCGCGAGAGTGAAGACTTTCTATTTTTTTGTTTCTTAAATACAGTTCGAAATACTTTAATGGTGTCACTGCCTGAACATGACGGCGCGCCGGCGCCGTGGCTTACTTGATTAAAGCACTTGTCACAGGAGATCATGAGTTCGAAACTCACCGGTGCCGCGAGAGTCAAGACTTTCTATTTTTTGTTTCTTAAATGCAGTTCGAAATACTTTAATGGTGTCACTGTCTGAACATGACGGCACGCCGGCGCCGTGTCTAGGTAATTAAAGCACTTGTCACAGGAGATCATGACTTCGAAACTCACCGGTGCCGCGAGAGTCAAGACCAACGTCTCTATATTTTGTTTTTAAAATATAGCTCAAAATACTCCCAGTGGTGTCGCAGCCTGAACATGACGAAAGCCCGGTGCCATGGCTTAGTTGGTCAAAGCGCCTGTCTAGTAAATGGCGGATCATGAGTTCGAATCTCACCAGTGCCTCGGGAGTCAAGACTTTCAATTTTTGTATTTGTTAAATGCAGTTCAAAATACTTTAATGGTGTCACTGCCTGAACATGACGGCACGCCGGCGCCGTGGCTTAGTTGATGAAAGCACTTGTCACAGGAGATCGTGAGTTCGAAACTCAACGGTGCCGCGAGAGTCAAGACTTTCTATTTTTTTGTTTCTTAAATGCAGTTCGAAATACTTTAATGGTGTCACTGCCTGAACATGACGGCACGGCGGCGCCGTGGCTTAGTTGATTAAAGCACTTGTCACAGGAGATCATGAGTTCGAAACTCACCGGTTGCGCGAGAGTCAAGACTTTATATTTTTTTGTTTCGTAAATGCAGTTCGAAATACTTTAATGGTGTAACTGCCTGAACATGACGGCACGCCGGCACCGTGGCTTAGTTGATTAAAGCACTTGTCACAAGAGATCATGAGTTCGAAACTCACCGATGCCGCGAGAGTCAAGACTTTCTATTTTTTTGTTTCTTAAATGCAGTTCGAAATACTTTAATGGTGTCACTGCCTGAACATGACGGCACGCCGGCGCCGTGGCTTAGTTGGTTAAAGCACTTGTCACAGGAGATCATGAGTTCGAAACTCACCGGCGCCGCAAGAGTCAAGACTTTTTATTTTTGTGTTTGTTAAATGCAGTTCAAAATACTTTAATGGTGTCACTGTCTGAACAAGACGGCACGCCGGCGCCGTGGTTTAGTTGGTTAAAGCGCTTGTCACAGGAGATCATGACTTCGAAACTCACCGGTGCCGCGAGAGTCAAGACTTTCTATTTTTGTGTTTGTTATATGCAGTTCGAAATACTTTAATGGTGTCACTGTCTGAACATGACGTCACGCCGGCGCCGTGGCTTAGTTGGTTAAAGCACTTGTCACAGGAGATCATGAGTTCGAAACTCACCGGTGCCGCGAGAGTCAAGACTTTCTATTTTTTTCTAAATACAGTTCGAAATACTTCTAAAGGTGTCACTGCCTGAACATGACGGCACGCCAGCGCCGTGGTTCAGTTGAATTAAGCACTTGTCACAGGAGATTATGAGTTCGAAACTCACCGGCGCCGCGAGAGTCAAGACTTTCTATTTTTGTGTTTGTTAAATGCAGTTCAAAATACTTTAATGGTGTCACTGCCTGAACATGATGGCACGCCGGCGCCGTGGCTCAGTTGGTTAAAGCACTTGTCACAGGAGATCATGAGTTCGAAACTCAACGGTGCCGCGAGAGTCAAGACTTTCTATTTTTTTGTTTCTTAAATGCAGTTCGAAATACTTTATTGGTGTCACTGCCTGAACATGACGGCACGCCGGCGCCGTGGCTTAGTTGAATAAAGCACTTGTCACAGGAGATCATGAGTTCGAAACTCACCGGTTGCGCGAGAGTCAAGACTTTCTATTTTTTTTCGTAAATGCAGTTCGAAATACTTTAATGGTGTAACTGCCTGAACATGACGGCACGCCGGCACCGTGGCTTAGTTGATTAAAGCACTTGTCACAGGAGATCATGAGTTCGAAACTCACCGATGCCGCGAGAGTCAAGACTTTCTATTTTTTTGTTTCTTAAATGCAGTTCAAAATACTTTAATGGTGTCACTGCCTGAACATGACGGCACGCCGGCGCCGTGGCTTAGTTGGTTAAAGCACTTGTCACAGGAGATCATGAGTTCGAAACTCACCGGTGCCGCGATAGTCAAGACTTTCTATTTTTGTGTTTGTTAAATGCAGTTCGAAATACTTTAATGGTGTCACTGCCTGAACATGATGGCACGCCGGCGCCGTGGCTTAGTTGGTTAAAGCACTTGTCACAGGAGATCATGAGTTCGAAACTCACAGGTGCCGCGAGAGTCAAGACTTTCTACTTTTTTGTTTCTAAATACAGTTCGAAATACTTTAATGGTGTCAGTGCCTGAACATGACGGCACGCCGGCGCCGTGGCTTACTTGATTAAAGCACTTGTCACAGGAGATCATGAGTTCGAAACTCACCGGTTGCGCGAGAGTAAAGACTTTCTATTTTTTTGTTTCGTAAATGCAGTTCGAAATACTTTAATGGTGTAACTGCCTGAACATGACGGCACGCCGGCGCCGTGGCTTAGTTGATTAAAGCACTTGTCACAGGAGATCATGAGTTCGAAACTCACCGGTTGCGCGAGAGTAAAGACTCTATTTTTTTGTTTCGTAAATGCAGTTCGAAATACTTTAATGGTGTAACTGCCTGAACATGACGGCACGCCGGCGCCGTGGCTTAGTTGATTAAAGCACTTGTCACATGAGATCATGAGTTCGAAACTCAACGGTGCCGCGAGAGTCAAGACTTTCTATTTTTTGTTTCTTAAATGCAGTTTGAAATACTTTAATGGTGTCACTGCCTGAACATGACGGCACGCCGGCGCCGTGGCTTAGTTGATTAAAGCACTTGTCACAGGAAATCATGAGTTCGAAACTCACCGGTTGCGCGAGAGTAAAGACTCTATTTTTTTGTTTCGTAAATGCAGTTCGAAATACTTTAATGGTGTAACTGCCTGAACATGACGGCACGCCGGCGCCGTGGCTTAGTTGATTAAAGCACTTGTCACATGAGATCATGAGTTCGAAACTCAACGGTGCCGCGAGAGTCAAGACTTTCTATTTTTTGTTTCTTAAATGCAGTTTGAAATACTTTAATGGTGTCACTGCCTGAACATGACGGCACGCCGGCGCCGTGGCTTAGTTGATTAAAGCACTTGTCACAGGAATTCATGAGTTCGAAACTCACCGATGCCGCGAGAGTCAAGACTTTCTATTTTTTTGTTTCTTAAATGCAGTTCGAAATACTTTAATGGTGTCACTGCCTGAACATGACGGCACGCCGGCGCCGTGGCTTACTTGATTAAAGCACTTGTCACAGGAGATCATGAGTTCGAAACTCATCGGTGCCGCGAGAGTCAAGACTTTCTATTTTTTTGTTTCTTATATGCAGTTCGAAATGCTTTAATGGTGTCACTGCCTGAACATGACGGCCCGCCGGCGCCGTGGCTTACTTGATTAAAGCACTTGTCACAGGAGATCACGAGTTTGAAACTCACCGGTGCCGCGAGAGTCAAGATTTTCTTTTTTCTTTGTTTCTTAAATGCAGTTCGAAATACTTCTAATGGTGTCACTGCCTGAACATGACAGCACGCCGGCGCCGTAGCTTACTTGAATAAAGCACTTGTCACAGGAGATCATGAGCTTGAAACTCACCGGTGCCGTGAGAGTGAAGACTCTATTTTTTTGTTTCTTAAATACAGTTCGAAATACTTTAATGGTGTCACTGCCTGAACATGACGGCGCGCCGGCGCCGTGGCTTACTTGATTAAAGCACTTGTCAAAGGAGATCATGAGTTCGAAACTCACCGGTGCCGCGAGAGTCAAGACTTTCTATTTTTTGTTTCTTAAATACAGTTCGAAATACTTGTAATGGTGTCACTGCCTGAACATGACGGCACGCAGGCGCCGTGGCTTACTTGATTAAAGCACTTGTCACAGGAGATCATGAGTTCGAAACTCACCGGTGCCGCGAGAGTCAAGACTTTCTATTTTTTTTCTTAAATACAGTTCGAAATACTTCTAAAGGTGTCACTGCCTGAACATGACGGCACGCCGGCGCCGTGGTTCAGTTGGTTAAAGGGCTTGTCACAGGAGATCATGACTTCGAAACTCACCGGTGCCGCGAGAGTCAAGACTTTCTATTTTTGTGTTTGTTAAATGCAGTTCGAAATACTTTAATGGTGTCAGTGCCTGAACATGACGGCACGCCGGCGCCGTGGTTTAGTTGGTTAAAGGGCTTGTCACAGGAGATCATGACTTCGAAACTCACCGGTGCCGCGAGAGTCAAGACTTTCTATTTCTGTGTTTGTTAAATGCAGTTCGAAATACTTTAATGGTGTCACTGCCTGAACATGACGGCACGCCGGCGCCGTGGCTTACTTGATTAAAGCACTTGTCACAGGAGATCGTGAGTTGGAAACTCAACGGTGCCGCGAGAGTCAAGACTTTCTATTTTTTGTTTCTTAAATGCAGTTCGAAATACTTTAATGGTGTCACTGCCTGAACATGACGGCACGCCGGCGCCGTGGCTTAGTTGATTAAAGCACTTGTCACAGGAGATCGTGAGTTCGAAACTCTATGGTGCCGCGAGAGTCAAGACTTTCTATTTTTTTGTTTCTTAAATGCAGTTCAAAATACTTTAATGGTGTCACTGCCTGAACATGACGGCCCGCCGGCGCCGTGGCTTACTTGATTAAAGCACTTGTCACAGGAGATCACGAGTTCGAAACTCACCGGTGCCGCGAGAGTCAAGACTTTCTATTTTCTTTGTTTCTTAAATGCAGTTCGAAATACTTTAATGGTGTAACTGCCTGAACATGACGGCACACCGGCGCCGTGACTTACTTCATTAAAGCACTTGTCACAGGAGATCATGAGCTTGAAACTCACCGGTGCCGTGAGAGTGAAGACTTTCTATTTTTTGTTTCTTAAATGCAGTTCGAAATTTTTTAATGGTGTCACTGCCTGAACATGACGGCACGCCGGCGCCGTGGCTTAGTTGGTTAAAGCACTTGTCACAGGAGATCATGAGTTCGAAACTCACCGGTGCCGCGAGAGTCAAGACTTTCTATTTTTTTGTTTCTTAAATACAGTTCGAAATACTTTAATGGTGTCACTGCCTGAACATGACGGCACGCCGGCGCCGTGGCTTAGTTGGTTAAAGCGCCTGTCACAGGAGATCACGATTTCAAAACTCACTGGCGCCGCGAGAGTGAAGACTTTCTAATTTTTGTTTCTTAAATGAAGTTCGAAATACTTCTAAGGTGTCACTGTCTGAACATGACGGCACGCCGGTTCCGTGGTTTAGTTGGTTAAAGCGCTTGTCACAGGAGATCATGACTTCGAAACTCACCGGTGCCGCGAGAGTCAAGACTTTCTATTTTTGTGTTTGTTAAATGCAGTTCGAAATATTTTAATGGTGTCACTGCCTGAACATGACGGCACGCCGGCGCCGTGGCTTAGTTGGTTAAAGCACTTGTCACAGGAGATCATGAGTTCGAAACTCACCAGTGCCGCGAGAGTCAAGACTTTCTATTTTTTTTCTTAAATACAGTTCGAAATACTTCTAAAGGTGTCACTCTCTGAACATGACGGCACGCCAGCGCCGTGGTTCAGTTGATTAAAGCACTTGTCACAGGAGATCATGAGTTCGAAACTCACCGGCGCCGCGAGAGTCAAGACTTTCTATTTTTGTGTTTGTTAAATGCAGTTCAAAATACTTTAATGGTGTCACTGTCTGAACAAGACGGCACGCCGGCGCCGTGGTTTAGTTGGTTAAAGCGCTTGTCACAGGAGATCATGACTTCGAAACTCACCGGTGCCGCGAGAGTCAAGACTTTCATTTTTGTGTTTGTTAAATGCAGTTCGAAATACTTTAATGGTTTCACTGTCTGAACTTGACAGCACGCCGGCGCCGTGGCTTAGTTGGTTAAAGCACTTGTCACAGGAGATCATGAGTTCGAAACTCACCGGTGCCGCGAGAGTCAAGACTTTCTATTTTTTTCCTAAATACAGTTCGAAATACTTCTAAAGGTGTCACTGCCTGAACATGACGGCACGCCAGCGCCGTGGTTCAGTTGATTAAACCACTTGTCACAGGAGATTATGAGTTCAAAACTCACCGGCGCCGCGAGAGTCAAGACTTTCTATTTTTGTGTTTGTTAAATGCAGTTCAAAATACTTTTATGGTGTCACTGCCTGAACATGACGGCACGCCGGCGCCGTGGCTTACTTGATTAAAGCACTTGTCACAGGAGATCACGAGTTCGAAACTCACCGGTGCCGCGAGAGTCAAGACTTTCTATTTTCTTTGTTTCTTAAATGCAGTTCGAAATACTTTAATGGTGTAACTGCCTGAACATGACGGCACACCGGCGCCGTGACTTACTTCATTAAAGCACTTGTCACAGGAGATCATGAGCTTGAAACTCACCGGTGCCGTGAGAGTGAAGACTTTCTATTTTTTGTTTCTTAAATGCAGTTCGAAATTTTTTAATGGTGTCACTGCCTGAACATGACGGCACGCCGGCGCCGTGGCTTAGTTGGTTAAAGCACTTGTCACAGGAGATCATGAGTTCGAAACTCACCGGTGCCGCGAGAGTCAAGACTTTCTACTTATTTGTTTCTTAAATACAGTTCAAAATACTTTAATGGTGTCACTGCCTAAACATGACGGCATGCCGGCGCCGTGGCTTAGTTGGTTAAAGCGCCTGTCACAGGAGATCACGACTTCGAAACTCACTGGCGCGGCGAGAGCTAAGACTTTCTAATTTTTGTTTCTTAAATGCAGTTCGAAATACTTCTAAGGTGTCATTGTCTGAACTTGACGGCACGCCGGTGCCGTGGTTTAGTTGGTTAAAGCGCTTGTCACAGGAGATCATGACTTCAAAACTCACTGGTGCCGCGAGAGTCAAGACTTTCTATTTTTTTTTCTTAAATACAGTTCGAAATACTTGTAAAGGTGTCACTGCCTGAACATGACGGCACGCCGGCGCCGTGGTTCAGTTGGTTAAAGGGCTTGTCACAATAGATCATGACTTCGAAACTCACCGGTGCCGCGAGAGTCAAGACTTTCTATTTTTGTGTTTGTTAAATGCAGTTCGAAATACTTTAATGGTGTCACTGCCTGAACATGACGGCACGCCGGCGCCGTGGCTTAGTTGGTTAAAGCACTTGTCACAGGAAATCATGAGTTCGAAACTCACTGGTGCCGAGAGAGTCAAGACTTTCTATTTTTTTTCTTAAATACAGTTCGAAATACTTCTAAAGGTGTCACTGTCTGAACATGGCGGCACGCCAGCGCCGTGGTTCAGTTGATTAAAGCACTTGTCACAGGAGATCATGAGTTCGAAACTCACCGGCGCCGCGAGAGTCAAGACTTTCTATTTTTGTGTTTGTTAAATGCAGTTCAAAATACTTTAATGGTGTCACTGCCTGAACAAGACGGCACGCCGGCGCCGTGGTTCAGTTGGTTAAAGGGCTTGTCACAGGAGATCATGACTTCGAAACTCACCGGTGCCGCGAGAGTCAAGACTTTCTATTTTTTTTCTTAAATACAGTTCGAAATACTTCTAAAGGTGTCACTGCCTGAACATGACGGCACGCCGGCGCCGTGGTTCAGTTGGTTAAAGGGCTTGTCACAGGAGATCATGACTTCGAAACTCACCGGTGCCGCGAGAGTCAGGACTTTCTATTTTTGTGTTTGTTAAATGCAGTTCGAAATACTTTAATGGTGTCACTGCCTGAACAGAACGGCACGCCGGCGCCGTGGCTTACTTGATTAAAGCACTTGTCACAGGAGATCATGAGTTCGAAACTCATCGGTGCCGCGAGAGTCAAGACTTTCTATTTTTTTGTTTCTTATATGCAGTTCGAAATGCTTTAATGGTGTCACTGCCTGAACATGACGGCCCGCCGGCGCCGTGGCTTACTTGATTAAAGCACTTGTCACAGGAGATCACGAGTTCGAAACTCACCGGTGCCGCGAGAGTCAAGACTTTCTATTTTTGTGTTTGTTAAATGCAGTTCGAAATACTTTAATGGTGTCACTGCCTGAACATGACGGCACGCCGGCGCCGTGGCTTAGTTGGTTAAAGCACTTGTCACAGGAGATCATGAGTTCGAAACTCACCGGTGCCGCGAGAGTCAAGACTTTCTATTTTTTTCTTAAATACAGTTCGAAATACTTCTAAAGGTGTCACTCTCTGAACATGACGGCACGCCAGCGCCGTGGTTCAGTTGATTAAAGCACTTGTCACAGGAGATCCTGAGCTTGAAACTCACCGGTGCCGCGAGAGTGAAGACTTTCTATTTTTTTGTTTCTTAAATACAGTTCGAAATACTTTAATGGTGTCACTGCCTGAACATGACGGCGCGCCGGCGCCGTGGCTTACTTGATTAAAGCACTTGTCACAGGAGATCATGAGTTCGAAACTCACCGGTGCCGCGAGAGTCAAGACTTTCTATTTTTTGTTTCTTAAATGCAGTTCGAAATACTTTAATGGTGTCACTGTCTGAACATGACGGCACGCCGGCGCCGTGTCTAGGTAATTAAAGCACTTGTCACAGGAGATCATGACTTCGAAACTCACCGGTGCCGCGAGAGTCAAGACCAACGTCTCTATATTTTGTTTTTAAAATATAGCTCAAAATACTTCCAGTGGTGTCGCAGCCTGAACATGACGAAAGCCCGGTGCCATGGCTTAGTTGGTCAAAGCGCCTGTCTAGTAAATGGCGGATCATGAGTTCGAATCTCACCAGTGCCTCGGGAGTCAAGACTTTCAATTTTTGTATTTGTTAAATGCAGTTCAAAATACTTTAATGGTGTCACTGCCTGAACATGACGGCACGCCGGCGCCGTGGCTTAGTTGATTAAAGCACTTGTCACAGGAGATCGTGAGTTCGAAACTCAACGGTGCCGCGAGAGTCAAGACTTTCTATTTTTTTGTTTCTTAAATGCAGTTCGAAATACTTTAATGGTGTCACTGCCTGAACATGACGGCACGGCGGCGCCGTGGCTTAGTTGATTAAAGCACTTGTCACAGGAGATCATGAGTTCGAAACTCACCGGTTGCGCGAGAGTCAAGACTTTCTATTTTTTTGTTTCGTAAATGCAGTTCGAAATACTTTAATGGTGTAACTGCCTGAACATGACGGCACGCCGGCACCGTGGCTTAGTTGATTAAAGCACTTGTCACAAGAGATCATGAGTTCGAAACTCACCGATGCCGCGAGAGTCAAGACTTTCTATTTTTTTGTTTCTTAAATGCAGTTCGAAATACTTTAATGGTGTCACTGCCTGAACATGACGGCACGCCGGCGCCGTGGCTTAGTTGGTTAAAGCACTTGTCACAGGAGATCATGAGTTCGAAACTCACCGGCGCCGCAAGAGTCAAGACTTTTTATTTTTGTGTTTGTTAAATGCAGTTCAAAATACTTTAATGGTGTCACTGTCTGAACAAGACGGCACGCCGGCGCCGTGGTTTAGTTGGTTAAAGCGCTTGTCACAGGAGATCATGACTTCGAAACTCACCGGTGCCGCGAGAGTCAAGACTTTCTATTTTTGTGTTTGTTATATGCAGTTCGAAATACTTTAATGGTGTCACTGTCTGAACATGACGTCACGCCGGCGCCGTGGCTTAGTTGGTTAAAGCACTTGTCACAGGAGATCATGAGTTCGAAACTCACCGGTGCCGCGAGAGTCAAGACTTTCTATTTTTTTCTAAATACAGTTCGAAATACTTCTAAAGGTGTCACTGCCTGAACATGACGGCACGCCAGCGCCGTGGTTCAGTTGAATTAAGCACTTGTCACAGGAGATTATGAGTTCGAAACTCACCGGCGCCGCGAGAGTCAAGACTTTCTATTTTTGTGTTTGTTAAATGCAGTTCAAAATACTTTAATGGTGTCACTGCCTGAACATGATGGCACGCCGGCGCCGTGGCTCAGTTGGTTAAAGCACTTGTCACAGGAGATCATGAGTTCGAAACTCAACGGTGCCGCGAGAGTCAAGACTTTCTATTTTTTCGTTTCTTAAATGCAGTTCGAAATACTTTATTGGTGTCACTGCCTGAACATGACGGCACGCCAGCGCCGTGGCTTAGTTGAATAAAGCACTTGTCACAGGAGATCATGAGTTCGAAACTCACCGGTTGCGCGAGAGTCAAGACTTTCTATTTTTTTTCGTAAATGCAGTTCGAAATACTTTAATGGTGTAACTGCCTGAACATGACGGCACGCCGGCACCGTGGCTTAGTTGATTAAAGCACTTGTCACAGGAGATCATGAGTTCGAAACTCACCGATGCCGCGAGAGTCAAGACTTTCTATTTTTTTGTTTCTTAAATGCAGTTCAAAATACTTTAATGGTGTCACTGCCTGAACATGACGGCACGCCGGCGCCGTGGCTTAGTTGGTTAAAGCACTTGTCACAGGAGATCATGAGTTCGAAACTCACCGGTGCCGCGATAGTCAAGACTTTCTATTTTTGTGTTTGTTAAATGCAGTTCGAAATACTTTAATGGTGTCACTGCCTGAACATGATGGCACGCCGGCGCCGTGGCTTAGTTGGTTAAAGCACTTGTCACAGGAGATCATGAGTTCGAAACTCACAGGTGCCGCGAGAGTCAAGACTTTCTACTTTTTTGTTTCTAAATACAGTTCGAAATACTTTAATGGTGTCAGTGCCTGAACATGACGGCACGCCGGCGCCGTGGCTTACTTGATTAAAGCACTTGTCACAGGAGATCATGAGTTCGAAACTCACCGGTTGCGCGAGAGTAAAGACTTTCTATTTTTTTGTTTCGTAAATGCAGTTCGAAATACTTTAATGGTGTAACTGCCTGAACATGACGGCACGCCGGCGCCGTGGCTTAGTTGATTAAAGCACTTGTCACAGGAGATCATGAGTTCGAAACTCACCGGTTGCGCGAGAGTAAAGACTCTATTTTTTTGTTTCGTAAATGCAGTTCGAAATACTTTAATGGTGTAACTGCCTGAACATGACGGCACGCCGGCGCCGTGGCTTAGTTGATTAAAGCACTTGTCACATGAGATCATGAGTTCGAAACTCAACGGTGCCGCGAGAGTCAAGACTTTCTATTTTTTGTTTCTTAAATGCAGTTTGAAATACTTTAATGGTGTCACTGCCTGAACATGACGGCACGCCGGCGCCGTGGCTTAGTTGATTAAAGCACTTGTCACAGGAAATCATGAGTTCGAAACTCACCGGTTGCGCGAGAGTAAAGACTCTATTTTTTTGTTTCGTAAATGCAGTTCGAAATACTTTAATGGTGTAACTGCCTGAACATGACGGCACGCCGGCGCCGTGGCTTAGTTGATTAAAGCACTTGTCACATGAGATCATGAGTTCGAAACTCAACGGTGCCGCGAGAGTCAAGACTTTCTATTTTTTGTTTCTTAAATGCAGTTTGAAATACTTTAATGGTGTCACTGCCTGAACATGACGGCACGCCGGCGCCGTGGCTTAGTTGATTAAAGCACTTGTCACAGGAATTCATGAGTTCGAAACTCACCGATGCCGCGAGAGTCAAGACTTTCTATTTTTTTGTTTCTTAAATGCAGTTCGAAATACTTTAATGGTGTCACTGCCTGAACATGACGGCACGCCGGCGCCGTGGCTTACTTGATTAAAGCACTTGTCACAGGAGATCATGAGTTCGAAACTCATCGGTGCCGCGAGAGTCAAGACTTTCTATTTTTTTTGTTTCTTATATGCAGTTCGAAATGCTTTAATGGTGTCACTGCCTGAACATGACGGCCCGCCGGCGCCGTGGCTTACTTGATTAAAGCACTTGTCACAGGAGATCACGAGTTTGAAACTCACCGGTGCCGCGAGAGTCAAGATTTTCTTTTTTCTTTGTTTCTTAAATGCAGTTCGAAATACTTCTAATGGTGTCACTGCCTGAACATGACAGCACGCCGGCGCCGTAGCTTACTTGAATAAAGCACTTGTCACAGGAGATCATGAGCTTGAAACTCACCGGTGCCGTGAGAGTGAAGACTCTATTTTTTTGTTTCTTAAATACAGTTCGAAATACTTTAATGGTGTCACTGCCTGAACATGACGGCGCGCCGGCGCCGTGGCTTACTTGATTAAAGCACTTGTCAAAGGAGATCATGAGTTCGAAACTCACCGGTGCCGCGAGAGTCAAGACTTTCTATTTTTTGTTTCTTAAATACAGTTCGAAATACTTGTAATGGTGTCACTGCCTGAACATGACGGCACGCAGGCGCCGTGGCTTACTTGATTAAAGCACTTGTCACAGGAGATCATGAGTTCGAAACTCACCGGTGCCGCGAGAGTCAAGACTTTCTATTTTTTTTCTTAAATACAGTTCGAAATACTTCTAAAGGTGTCACTGCCTGAACATGACGGCACGCCGGCGCCGTGGTTCAGTTGGTTAAAGGGCTTGTCACAGGAGATCATGACTTCGAAACTCACCGGTGCCGCGAGAGTCAAGACTTTCTATTTTTGTGTTTGTTAAATGCAGTTCGAAATACTTTAATGGTGTCAGTGCCTGAACATGACGGCACGCCGGCGCCGTGGTTTAGTTGGTTAAAGGGCTTGTCACAGGAGATCATGACTTCGAAACTCACCGGTGCCGCGAGAGTCAAGACTTTCTATTTCTGTGTTTGTTAAATGCAGTTCGAAATACTTTAATGGTGTCACTGCCTGAACATGACGGCACGCCGGCGCCGTGGCTTACTTGATTAAAGCACTTGTCACAGGAGATCGTGAGTTGGAAACTCAACGGTGCCGCGAGAGTCAAGACTTTCTATTTTTTGTTTCTTAAATGCAGTTCGAAATACTTTAATGGTGTCACTGCCTGAACATGACGGCACGCCGGCGCCGTGGCTTAGTTGATTAAAGCACTTGTCACAGGAGATCGTGAGTTCGAAACTCTATGGTGCCGCGAGAGTCAAGACTTTCTATTTTTTTGTTTCTTAAATGCAGTTCAAAATACTTTAATGGTGTCACTGCCTGAACATGACGGCCCGCCGGCGCCGTGGCTTACTTGATTAAAGCACTTGTCACAGGAGATCACGAGTTCGAAACTCACCGGTGCCGCGAGAGTCAAGACTTTCTATTTTCTTTGTTTCTTAAATGCAGTTCGAAATACTTTAATGGTGTAACTGCCTGAACATGACGGCACACCGGCGCCGTGACTTACTTCATTAAAGCACTTGTCACAGGAGATCATGAGCTTGAAACTCACCGGTGCCGTGAGAGTGAAGACTTTCTATTTTTTGTTTCTTAAATGCAGTTCGAAATTTTTTAATGGTGTCACTGCCTGAACATGACGGCACGCCGGCGCCGTGGCTTAGTTGGTTAAAGCACTTGTCACAGGAGATCATGAGTTCGAAACTCACCGGTGCCGC
The DNA here is from genome assembly GCF_043290135.1 of Rhipicephalus microplus. Lineage (NCBI taxonomy): Eukaryota > Metazoa > Arthropoda > Arachnida > Ixodida > Ixodidae > Rhipicephalus > Rhipicephalus microplus. The sequence continues at coordinate 785,402 of NW_027464635.1, forward strand.
GAGAGTCAAGACTTTCTATTTTTTTGTTTCTTAAATACAGTTCGAAATACTTTAATGGTGTCACTGCCTGAACATGACGGCACGCCGGCGCCGTGGCTTAGTTGGTTAAAGCGCCTGTCACAGGAGATCACGATTTCAAAACTCACTGGCGCCGCGAGAGTGAAGACTTTCTAATTTTTGTTTCTTAAATGAAGTTCGAAATACTTCTAAGGTGTCACTGTCTGAACATGACGGCACGCCGGTTCCGTGGTTTAGTTGGTTAAAGCGCTTGTCACAGGAGATCATGACTTCGAAACTCACCGGTGCCGCGAGAGTCAAGACTTTCTATTTTTGTGTTTGTTAAATGCAGTTCGAAATATTTTAATGGTGTCACTGCCTGAACATGACGGCACGCCGGCGCCGTGGCTTAGTTGGTTAAAGCACTTGTCACAGGAGATCATGAGTTCGAAACTCACCGGTGCCGCGAGAGTCAAGACTTTCTATTTTTTTTCTTAAATACAGTTCGAAATACTTCTAAAGGTGTCACTCTCTGAACATGACGGCACGCCAGCGCCGTGGTTCAGTTGATTAAAGCACTTGTCACAGGAGATCATGAGTTCGAAACTCACCGGCGCCGCGAGAGTCAAGACTTTCTATTTTTGTGTTTGTTAAATGCAGTTCAAAATACTTTAATGGTGTCACTGTCTGAACAAGACGGCACGCCGGCGCCGTGGTTTAGTTGGTTAAAGCGCTTGTCACAGGAGATCATGACTTCGAAACTCACCGGTGCCGCGAGAGTCAAGACTTTCATTTTTGTGTTTGTTAAATGCAGTTCGAAATACTTTAATGGTTTCACTGTCTGAACTTGACAGCACGCCGGCGCCGTGGCTTAGTTGGTTAAAGCACTTGTCACAGGAGATCATGAGTTCGAAACTCACCGGTGCCGCGAGAGTCAAGACTTTCTATTTTTTTCCTAAATACAGTTCGAAATACTTCTAAAGGTGTCACTGCCTGAACATGACGGCACGCCAGCGCCGTGGTTCAGTTGATTAAACCACTTGTCACAGGAGATTATGAGTTCAAAACTCACCGGCGCCGCGAGAGTCAAGACTTTCTATTTTTGTGTTTGTTAAATGCAGTTCAAAATACTTTAATGGTGTCACTGCCTCAACATGACGGCACGCCGGCGCCGTGGCTTAGTTGATTAAAGCACTTGTCACAGGAGATCGTGAGTTCGAAACTCTATGGTGCCGCGAGAGTCAAGACTTTCTATTTTTTTGTTTCTTAAATGCAGTTCAAAATACTTTAATGGTGTCACTGTCTGAACATGACGGCACGCCGGCGCCGTGGCTTAGTTGATTAATGCTTTTGTCACAGGAGATCATGAGTTCGAAACTCACCGGTTGCGCGAGAGTCAAGACTTTCTATTTTTTTTGTTTCTTAAATGCAGTTCGAAATACTTCTAACGGTGTCACTGCCTGAACATGACGGCACGCCGGCGCCGTCGCTTACTTGATTAAAGCACTTGTCACAGAAGATCATGAGCTTGAAACTCACCGGTGCCGCGAGAGTGAAGACTTTCTATTTTTTTTGTTTCTTAAATACAGTTCGAAATACTTTAATGGTGTCACTGCCTGAACATGACGGCGCGCCGGCGCCGTGGCTTACTTGATTAAAGCACTTGTCACAGGAGATCATGAGATCGAAACTCACCGGTGCCGCGAGAGTCAAGACTTTCTATTTTTTGTTTCTTAAATACAGTTCGAAATACTTATAATGGTGTCACTGCCTGAACATGACGGCACGCCGGTGCCGTGGATTACTTGATTAAAGCACTTGTCACAGGAGATCATGAGTTCGAAACTCACCGGTGTCGCGAGAGTCAAGACTTTCTACTTATTTGTTTCTTAAATACAGTTCAAAATACTTTAATGGTGTCACTGCCTAAACATGACGGCATGCCGGCGCCGTGGCTTAGTTGGTTAAAGCGCCTGTCACAGGAGATCACGACTTCGAAACTCACTGGCGCGGCGAGAGCTAAGACTTTCTAATTTTTGTTTCTTAAATGCAGTTCGAAATACTTCTAAGGTGTCATTGTCTGAACTTGACGGCACGCCGGTGCCGTGGTTTAGTTGGTTAAAGCGCTTGTCACAGGAGATCATGACTTCAAAACTCACTGGTGCCGCGAGAGTCAAGACTTTCTATTTTTTTTTCTTAAATACAGTTCGAAATACTTGTAAAGGTGTCACTGCCTGAACATGACGGCACGCCGGCGCCGTGGTTCAGTTGGTTAAAGGGCTTGTCACAATAGATCATGACTTCGAAACTCACCGGTGCCGCGAGAGTCAAGACTTTCTATTTTTGTGTTTGTTAAATGCAGTTCGAAATACTTTAATGGTGTCACTGCCTGAACATGACGGCACGCCGGCGCCGTGGCTTAGTTGGTTAAAGCACTTGTCACAGGAAATCATGAGTTCGAAACTCACTGGTGCCGAGAGAGTCAAGACTTTCTATTTTTTTTCCTAAATACAGTTCGAAATACTTCTAAAGGTGTCACTGTCTGAACATGGCGGCACGCCAGCGCCGTGGTTCAGTTGATTAAAGCACTTGTCACAGGAGATCATGAGTTCGAAACTCACCGGCGCCGCGAGAGTCAAGACTTTCTATTTTTGTGTTTGTTAAATGCAGTTCAAAATACTTTAATGGTGTCACTGCCTGAACAAGACGGCACGCCGGCGCCGTGGTTCAGTTGGTTAAAGGGCTTGTCACAGGAGATCATGACTTCGAAACTCACCGGTGCCGCGAGAGTCAAGACTTTCTATTTTTTTTCTTAAATACAGTTCGAAATACTTCTAAAGGTGTCACTGCCTGAACATGACGGCACGCCGGCGCCGTGGTTCAGTTGGTTAAAGGGCTTGTCACAGGAGATCATGACTTCGAAACTCACCGGTGCCGCGAGAGTCAGGACTTTCTATTTTTGTGTTTGTTAAATGCAGTTCGAAATACTTTAATGGTGTCACTGCCTGAACAGAACGGCACGCCGGCGCCGTGGCTTACTTGATTAAAGCACTTGTCACAGGAGATCATGAGTTCGAAACTCATCGGTGCCGCGAGAGTCAAGACTTTCTATTTTTTTGTTTCTTATATGCAGTTCGAAATGCTTTAATGGTGTCACTGCCTGAACATGACGGCCCGCCGGCGCCGTGGCTTACTTGATTAAAGCACTTGTCACAGGAGATCACGAGTTCGAAACTCACCGGTGCCGCGAGAGTCAAGACTTTCTATTTTTGTGTTTGTTAAATGCAGTTCGAAATACTTTAATGGTGTCACTGCCTGAACATGACGGCACGCCGGCGCCGTGGCTTAGTTGGTTAAAGCACTTGTCACAGGAGATCATGAGTTCGAAACTCACCGGTGCCGCGAGAGTCAAGACTTTCTATTTTTTTCTTAAATACAGTTCGAAATACTTCTAAAGGTGTCACTCTCTGAACATGACGGCACGCCAGCGCCGTGGTTCAGTTGATTAAAGCACTTGTCACAGGAGATCCTGAGCTTGAAACTCACCGGTGCCGCGAGAGTGAAGACTTTCTATTTTTTTGTTTCTTAAATACAGTTCGAAATACTTTAATGGTGTCACTGCCTGAACATGACGGCGCGCCGGCGCCGTGGCTTACTTGATTAAAGCACTTGTCACAGGAGATCATGAGTTCGAAACTCACCGGTGCCGCGAGAGTCAAGACTTTCTATTTTTTGTTTCTTAAATACAGTTCGAAATACTTATAATGGTGTCACTGCCTGAACATGACGGCACGCCGGCGCCATGGATTACTTGATTAAAGCACTTGTCACAGGAGATCATGAGTTCGAAACTCACCGGTGCCGCGAGAGTCAAGACTTTCTACTTAATTGTTTCTTAAATACAGTTCGAAATACTTTAATGGTGTCACTGCCTAAACATGACGGCATGCCGGCGCCGTGGCTTAGTTGGTTAAAGCGCCTGTCACAGGAGATCACGACTTCGAAACTCACCGGTGCCGCGAGAGTCAAGACTTTCTATTTTTGTGTTTGTTAAATGCAGTTCGAAATACTTTAATGGTGTCACTGCCTGAACATGACGGCACGCCGGCGCCGTGGCTTAGTTGGTTAAAGCACTTGTCACAGGAGATCATGAGTTCGAAACTCACCGGTGCCGCGAGAGTCAAGACTTTCTATTTTTTTCCTAAATACAGTTCGAAATACTTCTAAAGGTGTCACTCTCTGAACATGACGGCACGCCAGCGCCGTGGTTAAGTTGATTAAAGCACTTGTCACAGGAGATCATGAGTTCGAAACTCACCGGCGCCGCGAGAGTCAAGACTTTCTATTTTTGTGTTTGTTAAATGCAGTTCAAAATACTTTAATGGTGTCACTGTCTGAACAAGACGGCACGCCGGCGCCGTGGTTTAGTTGGTTAAAGCGCTTGTCACAGGAGATCATGACTTCGAAACTCACCGGTGCCGCGAGAGTCAAGACTTTCATTTTTGTGTTTGTTAAATGCAGTTCGAAATTCTTTAATGGTGTCACTGTCTGAACATGACGGCACGCCGGCGCCGTGGCTTAGTTGGTTAAAGCACTTGTCACAGGAGATCATGAGTTCGAAACTCACCGGTGCCGCGAGAGTCAAGACTTTCTATTTTTTTCCTAAATACAGTTCGAAATACTTCTAAATGTGTCACTGCCTGAACATGACGGCACGCCAGCGCCGTGGTTCAGTTGATTAAACCACTTGTCACAGGAGATTATGAGTTCGAAACTCACCGGCGCCGCGAGAGTCAAGACTTTCTATTTTTGTGTTTGTTAAATGCAGTTCAAAATACTTTAATGGTGTCACTGCCTGAACATGACGGCACGCCGGCGCCGTGGCTTAGTTGATTAAAGCACTTGTCACAGGAGATCGTGAGTTCGGAACTCAATGGTGCCGCGAGAGTCAAGACTTTCTATTTTTTTGTTTCTTAAATGCAGTTCAAAATACTTTAATGGTGTCACTGCCTGAACATGACGGCACGCCGGCACCGTGGCTTAGTTGATTAATGCTTTTGTCACAGGAGATCATGAGTTCGAAACTCACCGGTTGCGCGAGAGTCAAGACTTTCTATTTTTTTGTTTCGTAAATGCAGTTCGAAATACTTTAATGGTGTAACTGCCTGAACATGACGGCACGCCGGCACCGTGGCTTAGTTGATTAAAGCACTTGTCACATGAGATCGTGAGTTCGAAACTCAACGGTGCCGCGAGAGTCAAGACTTTCTATTTTTTGTTTCTTAAATGCAGTTTGAAATACTTTAATGGTGTCACTGCCTGAACATGACGGCACGCCGGCGCCGTGGCTTAGTTGATTAAAGCACTTGTCACAGGAGATCATGAGTTCGAAACTCACTGATGCCGCGAGAGTCAAGACTTTCTATTTTTTGTTTCTTAAATGCAGTTCGAAATACTTTAATGGTGTCACTGCCTGAACATGACGGCACGCCGGCGCCGTGGCTTAGTTGGTTAAAGCACTTGTCACAGGAGATCATGAGTTCGAAACTCACCGGTGCCGCGAGAGTCAAGACTTTCTATTTTTGTGTTTGTTAAATGCAGTTCGAAATACTTTAATGGTGTCACTGCCTGAACATGATGGCACGCCGGCGCCGTGGCTTAGTTGGTTAAAGCACTTGTCACAGGAGATCATGAGGCCGAAACTCACCGGTGCCGCGAGAGTCAAGACTTTCCACTTTTTTGTTTCTTGAATACAGTTCGAAATACTTTAATGGTGTCAGTGCCTGAACATGACGGCACGCCGGCGCCGTGGCTTACTTGATTAAAGCACTTGTCACAGGAGATCATGAGTTCGAAACTCACCGGCGCCGCGAGAGTCAAGATTTTCTATTTTTGTGTTTGTTAAATGCAGTTCAAAATACTTTAATGGTGTCACTGCCTGAACATGACGGCACGCCGGCGCCGTGGTTTAGTTGGTTAAAGCGCTTGTCACAGGGGATCATGACTTCGAAACTCACCGGTGCCGCGAGAGTCAAGACTTTCTATTTTTGTGTTTGTTAAATGCAGTTCGAAATACTTTAATGGTGTCACTGCCTGAACATGACGGCACGCCGGCGCCGTGGCTTAGTTGATTAAAGCACTTGTCACAGGAGATCGTGAGTTGGAAACTCAACGGTGCCGCGAGAGTCAAGACTTTCTATTTTTTTGTTTCTTAAATGCAGTTCGAAATACTTTAATGGTGTCACTGCCTGAACATGACGGCACGCCGGCGCCGTGGCTTAGTTGATTAAAGCACTTGTCACGGGAGATCATGAGTTCAAAACTCACCGGTTGCGCGAGAGTCAAGACTTTCTATTTTTTGTTTCGTAAATGCAGTTCGAAATACTTTAATGGTGTAACTGCCTGAACATGACGGCACGCCGGCGCCGTGGCTTAGTTGGTTAAAGCGCCTGTCACAGGAGATCACGACTTCGAAACTCACCGGTGCCGCGAGAGTCAAGACTTTCTATTTTTGTGTTTGTTAAATGCAGTTCGAAATACTTTAATGGTGTCACTGCCTGAACATGACGGCACGCCGGCGCCGTGGCTTAGTTGGTTGAAGCACTTGTCACAGGAGATCATGAGTTCGAAACTCACCGGTGCCGCGAGAGTCAAGACTTTCTATTTTTTTCTTAAATACAGTTCGAAATACTTCTAAAGGTGTCACTCTCTGAACATGACGGCACGCCAGCGCCGTGGTTAAGTTGATTAAAGCACTTGTCACAGGAGATCATGAGTTCGAAACTCACCGGCGCCGCGAGAGTCAAGACTTTCTATTTTTGTGTTTGTTAAATGCAGTTCAAAATACTTTAATGGTGTCACTGTCTGAACAAGACGGCACGCCGGCGCCGTGGTTTAGTTGGTTAAAGCGCTTGTCACAGGAGATTATGACTTCGAAACTCACCGGTGCCGCGAGAGTCAAGACTTTCATTTTTGTGTTTGTTAAATGCAGTTCGAAATACTTTAATGGTGTCACTGTCTGAACATGACGGCACGCCGGCGCCGTGGCTTAGTTGGTTAAAGCACTTGTCACAGGAGATCATGAGTTCGAAACTCACCGGTGCCGCGAGAGTCAAGACTTTCTATTTTTTTTCCTAAATACAGTTCGAAATACTTCTAAAGGTGTCACTGCCTGAACATGACGGCACGCCAGCGCCGTGGTTCAGTTGATTAAACCACTTGTCACAGGAGATTATGAGTTCGAAACTCACCGGCGCCGCGAGAGTCAAGACTTTCTATTTTTGTGTTTGTTAAATGCAGTTCAAAATACTTTAATGGTGTCACTGCCTGAACATGACGGCACGCCGGCGCCGTGGCTTAGTTGATTAAAGCACTTGTCACAGGAGATCGTGAGTTCGGAACTCAATGGTGCCGCGAGAGTCAAGACTTTCTATTTTTTTGTTTCTTAAATGCAGTTCAAAATACTTTAATGGTGTCACTGCCTGAACATGACGGCACGCCGGCACCGTGGCTTAGTTGATTAATGCTTTTGTCACAGGAGATCATGAGTTCGAAACTCACCGGTTGCGCGAGAGTCAAGACTTTCTATTTTTTTTGTTTCGTAAATGCAGTTCGAAATACTTTAATGGTGTAACTCTCTGAACATGACGGCACGCCGGCACCGTGGCTTAGTTGATTAAAGCACTTGTCACATGAGATCGTGAGTTCGAAACTCAACGGTGCCGCGAGAGTCAAGACTTTCTATTTTTTGTTTCTTAAATGCAGTTTGAAATACTTTAATGGTGTCACTGCCTGAACATGACGGCACGCCGGCGCCGTGGCTTAGTTGATTAAAGCACTTGTCACAGGAGGTCATGAGTTCGAAACTCACTGATGCCGCGAGAGTCAAGACTTTCTATTTTTTGTTTCTTAAATGCAGTTCGAAATACTTTAATGGTGTCACTGCCTGAACATGACGGCACGCCGGCGCCGTGGCTTAGTTGGTTAAAGCACTTGTCACAGGAGATCATGAGTTCGAAACTCACCGGTGCCGCGAGAGTCAAGACTTTCTATTTTTGTGTTTGTTAAATGCAGTTCGAAATACTTTAATGGTGTCACTGCCTGAACATGATGGCACGCCGGCGCCGTGGCTTAGTTGGTTAAAGCACTTGTCACAGGAGATCATGAGTTCGAAACTCACCGGTGCCGCGAGAGTCAAGACTTTCCACTTTTTTGTTTCTTGAATACAGTTCGAAATACTTTAATGGTGTCAGTGCCTGAACATGACGGCACGCCGGCGACGTGGCTTACTTGATTAAAGCACTTGTCACAGGAGATCATGAGTTCGAAACTCACCGGCGCCGCGAGAGTCAAGATTTTCTATTTTTGTGTTTGTTAAATGCAGTTCAAAATACTTTAATGGTGTCACTGCCTGAACATGACGGCACGCCGGCGCCATGGTTTAGTTGGTTAAAGCGCTTGTCACAGGGGATCATGACTTCGAAACTCACCGGTGCCGCGAGAGTCAAGACTTTCTATTTTTGTGTTTGTTAAATGCAGTTCGAAATACTTTAATGGTGTCACTGCCTGAACATGACGGCACGCCGGCGCCGTGGCTTAGTTGATTAAAGCACTTGTCACAGGAGATCGTGAGTTGGAAACTCAACGGTGCCGCGAGAGTCAAGACTTTCTATTTTTTTGTTTCTTAAATGCAGTTCGAAATACTTTAATGGTGTCACTGCCTGAACATGACGGCACGCCGGCGCCGTGGCTTAGTTGATTAAAGCACTTGTCACAGGAGATCATGAGTTCGAAACTCACCGGTTGCGCGAGAGTCAAGACTTTCTATTTTTTGTTTCGTAAATGCAGTTCGAAATACTTTAATGGTGTAACTGCCTGAACATGACGGCACGCCGGCGCCGTGGCTTAGTTGATTAAAGCACTTGTAACATGAGATCATGACTTCGAAACTCACCGGTGCCGCGAGAGTCAAGACTTTCTTTTTTTTCTGAAATACAGTTCGAAATACTTCTAAAGGTGTCACTGCCTGAACATGACAGCACGCCGGCGCCGTGGTTCAGTTGGTTAAAGCGCTTGTCACAGGAGATCTTGACTTCGGAACTCACCGGTGCCGCGAGAGTCAAGACTTTCTATTTTTGTGTTTGTTAAATGCAATTCGAAATACTTTAATGGTGTCACTGCCTGAACATGACGGAACGCCGGCGCCGTGGCTTAGTTGGTTAAAGCACTTGTCACAGGAGATCATGGGTTCGAAACTCACCGGTGCCGCGAGAGTCAAGACTTTCTATTTTTGTGTTTGTTAAATGCAGTTCGAAATACTTTAATGGTGTCACTGCCTGAACATGATGGCACGCCGGCGCCGTGGCTTAGTTGGTTAAAGCACTTGTCACAGGAGATCATGAGTTCGAAACTCACCGGTGCCGCGAGAGTCAAGACTTTCCACTTTTTTGTTTCCTGAATACAGTTCGAAATACTTTAATGGTGTCAGTGCCTGAACATGACGGCACGCCGGCGCCGTGGCTTACTTGATTAAAGCACTTGTCACAGGAGATCATGAGTTCGAAACTCACCGGCGCCGCGAGAGTCAAGATTTTCTATTTTTGTGTTTGTTAAATGCAGTTCAAAATACTTTAATGGTGTCACTGCCTGAACATGACGGCACGCCGGCGCCGTGGTTTAGTTGGTTAAAGCGCTTGTCACAGGGGACCATGACTTCGAAACTCACCGGTGCCGCGAGAGTCAAGACTTTCTATTTTTGTGTTTGTTAAATGCAGTTCGAAATACTTTAATGGTGTCACTGCCTGAACATGACGGCACGCCGGCGCCGTGGCTTAGTTGATTAAAGCACTTGTCACAGGAGATCGTGAGTTGGAAACTCAACGGTGCCGCGAGAGTCAAGACTTTCTATTTTTTTGTTTCTTAAATGCAGTTCGAAATACTTTAATGGTGTCACTGCCTAAACATGATGGCATGCCGGCGCCGTGGCTTAGTTGGTTAAAGCGCCTGTCACAGGAGATCACGATTTCAAAACTCACTGGCGCCGCGAGAGTGAAGACTTTCTAATTTTTGTTTCTTAAATGCAGTTCGAAATACTTCTAAGGTGTCAATGTCTGAACATGACGGCACGCCGGTTCCGTGGTTTAGTTGGTTAAAGCGCTTGTCACAGGAGATCATGACTTCGAAACTCACCGGTGCCGCGAGAGTCAAGACTTTCTTTTTTTTCTGAAATACAGTTCGAAATACTTCTAAAGGTGTCACTGCCTGAACATGACAGCACGCCGGCGCCGTGGTTCAGTTGGTTAAAGCGCTTGTCACAGGAGATCATGACTTCGAAACTCACCGGTGCCGCGAGAGTCAAGACTTTCTATTTTTGTGTTTGTTAAATGCAGTTCGAAATACTTTAATGGTGACACTGCCTGAACATGACGACACGCCGGCGCCGTGGCTTAGTTGGTTAAAGCACTTGTCACAGGAGATCATGAGTTCGAAACTCACGGGTGCCGCGAGAGTCAAGACTTTCTATTTTTTTTCCTAAATACAGTTCGAAATACTTCTAAAGGTGTCACTCTCTGAACATGACGGCACGCCAGCGCCGTGGTTCAGTTGATTAAAGCACTTGTCACAGGAGATCATGAGTTCGAAACTCACCGGTGCCGCGAGAGTCAAGACTTTCTACTTAATTGTTTCTTAAATACAGTTCGAAATACTTTAATGGTGTCACTGCCTAAACATGACGGCATGCCGGCGCCGTGGCTTAGTTGGTTAAAGCGCCTGTCACAGGAGATCACGACTTCGAAACTCACCGGTGCCGCGAGAGTCAAGACTTTCTATTTTTGTGTTTGTTAAATGCAGTTCGAAATACTTTAATGGTGTCACTGCCTGAACATGACGGCACGCCGGCGCCGTGGCTTAGTTGGTTGAAGCACTTGTCACAGGAGATCATGAGTTCGAAACTCACCGGTGCCGCGAGAGTCAAGACTTTCTATTTTTTTCTTAAATACAGTTCGAAATACTTCTAAAGGTGTCACTCTCTGAACATGACGGCACGCCAGCGCCGTGGTTAAGTTGATTAAAGCACTTGTCACAGGAGATCATGAGTTCGAAACTCACCGGCGCCGCGAGAGTCAAGACTTTCTATTTTTGTGTTTGTTAAATGCAGTTCAAAATACTTTAATGGTGTCACTGTCTGAACAAGACGGCACGCCGGCGCCGTGGTTTAGTTGGTTAAAGCGCTTGTCACAGGAGATCATGACTTCGAAACTCACCGGTGCCGCGAGAGTCAAGACTTTCATTTTTGTGTTTGTTAAATGCAGTTCGAAATACTTTAATGGTGTCACTGTCTGAACATGACGGCACGCCGGCGCCGTGGCTTAGTTGGTTAAAGCACTTGTCACAGGAGATCATGAGTTCGAAACTCACCGGTGCCGCGAGAGTCAAGACTTTCTATTTTTTTCCTAAATACAGTTCGAAATACTTCTAAAGGTGTCACTGCCTGAACATGACGGCACGCCAGCGCCGTGGTTCAGTTGATTAAACCACTTGTCACAGGAGATTATGAGTTCGAAACTCACCGGCGCCGCGAGAGTCAAGACTTTCTATTTTTGTGTTTGTTAAATGCAGTTCAAAATACTTTAATGGTGTCACTGCCTGAACATGACGGCACGCCGGCGCCGTGGCTTAGTTTATTAAAGCACTTGTCACAGGAGATCGTGAGTTCGGAACTCAATGGTGCCGCGAGAGTCAAGACTTTCTATTTTTTTGTTTCTTAAATGCAGTTCAAAATACTTTAATGGTGTCACTGCCTGAACATGACGGCACGCCGGCACCGTGGCTTAGTTGATTAATGCTTTTGTCACAGGAGATCATGAGTTCGAAACTCACCGGTTGCGCGAGAGTCAAGACTTTCTATTTTTTTTGTTTCGTAAATGCAGTTCGAAATACTTTAATGGTGTAACTGCCTGAACATGACGGCACGCCGGCACCGTGGCTTAGTTGATTAAAGCACTTGTCACATGAGATCGTGAGTTCGAAACTCAACGGTGCCGCGAGAGTCAAGACTTTCTATTTTTTGTTTCTTAAATGCAGTTTGAAATACTTTAATGGTGTCACTGCCTGAACATGACGGCACGCCGGCGCCGTGGCTTAGTTGATTAAAGCACTTGTCACAGGAGATCATGAGTTCGAAACTCACTGATGCCGCGAGAGTCAAGACTTTCTATTTTTTGTTTCTTAAATGCAGTTCGAAATACTTTAATGGTGTCACTGCCTGAACATGACGGCACGCCGGCGCCGTGGCTTAGTTGGTTAAAGCACTTGTCACAGGAGATCATGAGTTCGAAACTCACCGGTGCCGCGAGAGTCAAGACTTTCCACTTTTTTGTTTCTTGAATACAGTTCGAAATACTTTAATGGTGTCAGTGCCTGAACATGACGGCACGCCGGCGCCGTGGCTTACTTGATTAAAGCACTTGTCACAGGAGATCATGAGTTCGAAACTCACCGGCGCCGCGAGAGTAAAGATTTTCTATTTTTGTGTTTGTTAAATGCAGTTCAAAATACTTTAATGGTGTCACTGCCTGAACATGACGGCACGCCGGCGCCGTGGTTTAGTTGGTTAAAGCGCTTGTCACAGGGGATCATGACTTCGAAACTCACCGGTGCCGCGAGAGTCAAGACTTTCTATTTTTGTGTTTGTTAAATGCAGTTCGAAATACTTTAATGGTGTCACTGCCTGAACATGACGGCACGCCGGCGCCGTGGCTTAGTTGATTAAAGCACTTGTCACAGGAGATCGTGAGTTGGAAACTCAACGGTGCCGCGAGAGTCAAGACTTTCTATTTTTTGTTTCTTAAATGCAGTTCGAAATACTTTAATGGTGTCACTGCCTGAACATGACGGCACGCCGGCGCCGTGGCTTAGTTGAATAAAGCACTTGTCACAGGAGATCATGAGTTCGAAACTCACCGGTTGCGCGAGAGTCAAGACTTTCTATTTTTTGTTTCGTAAATGCAGTTCGAAATACTTTAATGGTGTAACTGCCTGAACATGACGGCACGCCGGCGCCGTGGCTTAGTTGATTAAAGCACTTGTAACATGAGATCATGACTTCGAAACTCACCGGTGCCGCGAGAGTCAAGACTTTCTTTTTTTTCTGAAATACAGTTCGAAATACTTCTAAAGGTGTCACTGCCTGAACATGACAGCACGCCGGCGCCGTGGTTCAGTTGGTTAAAGCGCTTGTCACAGGAGATCTTGACTTCGGAACTCACCGGTGCCGCGAGAGTCAAGACTTTCTATTTTTGTGTTTGTTAAATGCAATTCGAAATACTTTAATGGTGTCACTGCCTGAACATGACGGAACGCCGGCGCCGTGGCTTAGTTGGTTAAAGCACTTGTCACAGGAGATCATGGGTTCGAAACTCACCGGTGCCGCGAGAGTCAAGACTTTCTATTTTTGTGTTTGTTAAATGCAGTTCGAAATACTTTAATGGTGTCACTGCCTGAACATGATGGCACGCCGGCGCCGTGGCTTAGTTGGTTAAAGCACTTGTCACAGGAGATCATGAGTTCGAAACTCACCGGTGCCGCGAGAGTCAAGACTTTCCACTTTTTTGTTTCCTGAATACAGTTCGAAATACTTTAATGGTGTCAGTGCCTGAACATGACGGCACGCCGGCGCCGTGGCTTACTTGATTAAAGCACTTGTCACAGGAGATCATGAGTTCGAAACTCACCGGCGCCGCGAGAGTCAAGATTTTCTATTTTTGTGTTTGTTAAATGCAGTTCAAAATACTTTAATGGTGTCACTGCCTGAACATGACGGCACGCCGGCGCCGTGGTTTAGTTGGTTAAAGCGCTTGTCACAGGGGACCATGACTTCGAAACTCACCGGTGCCGCGAGAGTCAAGACTTTCTATTTTTGTGTTTGTTAAATGCAGTTCGAAATACTTTAATGGTGTCACTGCCTGAACATGACGGCACGCCGGCGCCGTGGCTTAGTTGATTAAAGCACTTGTCACAGGAGATCGTGAGTTGGAAACTCAACGGTGCCGCGAGAGTCAAGACTTTCTATTTTTTGTTTCTTAAATGCAGTTCGAAATACTTTAATGGTGTCACTGCCTAAACATGATGGCATGCCGGCGCCGTGGCTTAGTTGGTTAAAGCGCCTGTCACAGGAGATCACGATTTCAAAACTCACTGGCGCCGCGAGAGTGAAGACTTTCTAATTTTTGTTTCTTAAATGCAGTTCGAAATACTTCTAAGGTGTCAATGTCTGAACATGATGGCACGCCGGTTCCGTGGTTTAGTTGGTTAAAGCGCTTGTCACAGGAGATCATGACTTCGAAACTCACCGGTGCCGCGAGAGTCAAGACTTTCTTTTTTTTCTGAAATACAGTTCGAAATACTTCTAAAGGTGTCACTGCCTGAACATGACAGCACGCCGGCGCCGTGGTTCAGTTGGTTAAAGCGCTTGTCACAGGAGATCATGACTTCGAAACTCACCGGTGCCGCGAGAGTCAAGACTTTCTATTTTTGTGTTTGTTAAATGCAGTTCGAAATACTTTAATGGTGACACTGCCTGAACATGACGACACGCCGGCGCCGTGGCTTAGTTGGTTAAAGCACTTGTCACAGGAGATCATGAGTTCGAAACTCACGGGTGCCGCGAGAGTCAAGACTTTCTATTTTTTTTCCTAAATACAGTTCGAAATACTTCTAAAGGTGTCACTCTCTGAACATGACGGCACGCCAGCGCTGTGGTTCAGTTGATTAAAGCACTTGTCACAGGAGATCATGAGTTCGAAACTCACCGGTGCCGCGAGAGTCAAGACTTTCTACTTAATTGTTTCTTAAATACAGTTCGAAATACTTTAATGGTGTCACTGCCTAAACATGACGGCATGCCGGCGCCGTGGCTTAGTTGGTTAAAGCGCCTGTCACAGGAGATCACGACTTCGAAACTCACCGGTGCCGCGAGAGTCAAGACTTTCTATTTTTGTGTTTGTTAAATGCAGTTCGAAATACTTTAATGGTGTCACTGCCTGAACATGACGGCACGCCGGCGCCGTGGCTTAGTTGGTTGAAGCACTTGTCACAGGAGATCATGAGTTCGAAACTCACCGGTGCCGCGAGAGTCAGGACTTTCTATTTTTTTCTTAAATACAGTTCGAAATACTTCTAAAGGTGTCACTCTCTGAACATGACGGCACGCCAGCGCCGTGGTTAAGTTGATTAAAGCACTTGTCACAGGAGATCATGAGTTCGAAACTCACCGGCGCCGCGAGAGTCAAGACTTTCTATTTTTGTGTTTGTTAAATGCAGTTCAAAATACTTTAATGGTGTCACTGTCTGAACAAGACGGCACGCCGGCGCCGTGGTTTAGTTGGTTAAAGCGCTTGTCACAGGAGATCATGACTTCGAAACTCACCGGTGCCGCGAGAGTCAAGACTTTCATTTTTGTGTTTGTTAAATGCAGTTCGAAATACTTTAATGGTGTCACTGTCTGAACATGACGGCACGCCGGCGCCGTGGCTTAGTTGGTTAAAGCACTTGTCACAGGAGATCATGAGTTCGAAACTCACCGGTGCCGCGAGAGTCAAGACTTTCTATTTTTTTCCTAAATACAGTTCGAAATACTTCTAAAGGTGTCACTGCCTGAACATGACGGCACGCCAGCGCCGTGGTTCAGTTGATTAAACCACTTGTCACAGGAGATTATGAGTTCGAAACTCACCGGCGCCGCGAGAGTCAAGACTTTCTATTTTTGTGTTTGTTAAATGCAGTTCAAAATACTTTAATGGTGTCACTGCCTGAACATGACGGCACGCCGGCGCCGTGGCTTAGTTTATTAAAGCACTTGTCACAGGAGATCGTGAGTTCGGAACTCAATGGTGCCGCGAGAGTCAAGACTTTCTATTTTTTTGTTTCTTAAATGCAGTTCAAAATACTTTAATGGTGTCACTGCCTGAACATGACGGCACGCCGGCACCGTGGCTTAGTTGATTAATGCTTTTGTCACAGGAGATCATGAGTTCGAAACTCACCGGTTGCGCGAGAGTCAAGACTTTCTATTTTTTTTTTGTTTCGTAAATGCAGTTCGAAATACTTTAATGGTGTAACTGCCTGAACATGACGGCACGCCGGCACCGTGGCTTAGTTGATTAAAGCACTTGTCACATGAGATCGTGAGTTCGAAACTCAACGGTGCCGCGAGAGTCAAGACTTTCTATTTTTTGTTTCTTAAATGCAGTTTGAAATACTTTAATGGTGTCACTGCCTGAACATGACGGCACGCCGGCGCCGTGGCTTAGTTGATTAAAGCACTTGTCACAGGAGATCATGAGTTCGAAACTCACTGATGCCGCGAGAGTCAAGACTTTCTATTTTTTGTTTCTTAAATGCAGTTCGAAATACTTTAATGGTGTCACTGCCTGAACATGACGGCACGCCGGCGCCGTGGCTTAGTTGGTTAAAGCACTTGTCACAGGAGATCATGAGTTCGAAACTCACCGGTGCCGCGAGAGTCAAGACTTTCCACTTTTTTGTTTCTTGAATACAGTTCGAAATACTTTAATGGTGTCAGTGCCTGAACATGACGGCACGCCGGCGCCGTGGCTTACTTGATTAAAGCACTTGTCACAGGAGATCATGAGTTCGAAACTCACCGGCGCCGCGAGAGTAAAGATTTTCTATTTTTGTGTTTGTTAAATGCAGTTCAAAATACTTTAATGGTGTCACTGCCTGAACATGACGGCACGCCGGCGCCGTGGTTTAGTTGGTTAAAGCGCTTGTCACAGGGGATCATGACTTCGAAACTCACCGGTGCCGCGAGAGTCAAGACTTTCTATTTTTGTGTTTGTTAAATGCAGTTCGAAATACTTTAATGGTGTCACTGCCTGAACATGACGGCACGCCGGCGCCGTGGCTTAGTTGATTAAAGCACTTGTCACAGGAGATCGTGAGTTGGAAACTCAACGGTGCCGCGAGAGTCAAGACTTTCTATTTTTTGTTTCTTAAATGCAGTTCGAAATACTTTAATGGTGTCACTGCCTGAACATGACGGCACGCCGGCGCCGTGGCTTAGTTGATTAAAGCACTTGTCACAGGAGATCATGAGTTCGAAACTCACCGGTTGCGCGAGAGTCAAGACTTTCTATTTTTTGTTTCGTAAATGCAGTTCGAAATACTTTAATGGTGTAACTGCATGAACATGACGGCACGCCGGCGCCGTGGCTTAGTTTATTAAAGCACTTGTAACATGAGATCATGACTTCGAAACTCACCGGTGCCGCGAGAGTCAAGACTTTCTTTTTTTTCTGAAATACAGTTCGAAATACTTCTAAAGGTGTCACTGCCTGAACATGACAGCACGCCGGCGCCGTGGTTCAGTTGGTTAAAGCGCTTGTCACAGGAGATCTTGACTTCGGAACTCACCGGTGCCGCGAGAGTCAAGACTTTCTATTTTTGTGTTTGTTAAATGCAGTTCGAAATACTTTAATGGTGTCACTGCCTGAACATGACGGAACGCCGGCGCCGTGGCTTAGTTGGTTAAAGCACTTGTCACAGGAGATCATGGGTTCGAAACTCACCGGTGCCGCGAGAGTCAAGACTTTCTATTTTTGTGTTTGTTAAATGCAGTTCGAAATACTTTAATGGTGTCACTGCCTGAACATGATGGCACGCCGGAGCTGTGGCTTAGTTGGTTAAAGCACTTGTCACAGGAGATCATGAGTTCGAAACTCACCGGTGCCGCGAGAGTCAGGACTTTCCACTTTTTTGTTTCCTGAATACAGTTCGAAATACTTTAATGGTGTCAGTGCCTGAACATGACGGCACGCCGGCGCCGTGGCTTACTTGAATAAAGCACTTGTCACAGGAGATCATGAGTTCGAAACTCACCGGCGCCGCGAGAGTCAAGATTTTCTATTTTTGTGTTTGTTAAATGCAGTTCAAAATACTTTAATGGTGTCACTGCCTGAACATGACGGCACGCCGGCGCCGTGGTTTAGTTGGTTAAAGCGCTTGTCACAGGGGACCATGACTTCGAAACTCACCGGTGCCGCGAGAGTCAAGACTTTCTATTTTTGTGTTTGTTAAATGCAGTTCGAAATACTTTAATGGTGTCACTGCCTGAACATGACGGCACGCCGGCGCCGTGGCTTAGTTGATTAAAGCACTTGTCACAGGAGATCGTGAGTTGGAAACTCAACGGTGCCGCGAGAGTCAAGACTTTCGAGAGAGCCGTAGCATTTACAAGAACGCAGCGCCCGTAAGAGAACGCTGGTGGTGGAAGCGGACAAGGTGTCTTCGGAAGCGGTCAGCGCTACTGGGAATCAAGTGAGCAGAACCGGGAACAACGCCCCCTGAAATACGTCACAGCTCTGCTATAAAACCACCGCTCCAGCGAGGATCAGCCGTCATTTCACGGGCAGTCCAGGCAGCAAGAGAGCCGTAGCATTTACAAGAACGCAGCGCCCGTAAGAGAACGCTGGTGGTGGAAACGCTGGTGGTAGCAGCGAGGTTCAGCCGTCATTTCACGGGCAGTCCAGGCAGCGAGAGAGCCGTAGCATTTACAAGAACGCAGCGCCCGTAAGAGAACGCTGGTGGTGGAAGCGGGCAAGGTGTCTTCGGAAGCGGTCAGCGCTACTAGGAATCAAGTGGGCAGAACCGGGAACAACGCCCCCTGAAATACGCCACAGCTCTGCTATAAAACCACCGCTCCAGCGAGGGTCAGCCGTCATTTCACGGGCAGTACAGGCAGCAACGAGGCTGAACGGCAGCAAAAAATTTACCTTGCTTTACGCAGGTACGTGAACGACTTATACTTTGGCTTCTTTGTTCCTGGACTGCTCAGTGAGTGACGGGTATTATGGGTGATAAGCCGCCCACTACTGTGAAGGAACTAGTTAAGGCCTTGTCAGATTTTTCTGCTAGAATTGATACCAAACATGATGAGCTAAAGAAAGACATCACAAAGGTTATTGAAGGCGAACTACAAACTCTTAGACAGTCAATCAACTTCATGAATGAGCAATTTGAGCAATTCAGGGTGGAACTTGGCGAAACAAAGAAAGAACTTGCTGCGGTGCGAGCAGAAAACCACGCGATTAAAAGCGAAAACAGTCGCCTCGTTAAAAATATTAAGGAAATAAAACAGGAACTCACTGCTCAGCAACAATATAGTAGACAGAATAACCTAGAAATAAAGGGAGTTCCTGTGATGGAGGGGGAAAACTTGGTCTCCACAATGCAACAGCTTGCCAGCTACCTGAAAGTTGAAATCAAAGAAACAGATATAGACGTCGTGCACCGAGTGCCATCAAGGAACGCGTCAACACCTAACATCATAGTTAGGTTTCTTTCGAGAGCTGTGAAAGATAATGTTCTGAAGACTGCTAAGAAGCAACGACTTAACACGACAGCTTTAGGTTTTCAGGGCATCGCATCTCCAGTGTACATAAATGAGCACTTGTGTCCGGCAAACAAGGAATTGCTAACAGCCGCTCTAAAGACAAAGCGGGAAAAAAAGTGGAAGTACACCTGGGTAACTGGTGGAAAGATTTTGATGCGGAAGGCGGATAATTCACGTGTGCTTCACGTCACATGTGCTGAGGATCTTTCCAAAGTTGTTTGAGGATTGCCTGCTTGTTTCTGTAACCTGGAGTTTCCTATACTTTTAAATGGCGTTTTCTTTTTCTGAGGTTGAAAACATATGGCTGCAGCAGGATCATTTCGCAGTATTACATTGTAATATTCGCAGCATAAAAAAGAACTTCGATCATCTGCTTTCGTACTTATCACAGCACTCGTTTAAATATGATGTCATCGCTATAACTGAAACTTGGCTTCGAGAAAGCGAATCAGTTCATTTACCCGGCTACGTCATGCTTTCGCAACCTAGAAACAGTGCTACACGAGGAGGGGGTGTGGCGCTATTTATCAAAGACTGCTTTAGTTTCGTTCACCTTAGCAATAGCTCATGCTGCAGTTCATCGGCAGAGACTCTTTTTATTCATCTTCAGAATGGTGTCATCATCGGTGTAATATATCGTCCACCAATTTCCAGTGTGGCTGATTTCATTACTGTGATGGAAAGTACCATGATACCCATTGTGGCCTCTAAAGCACCTATTATTGTCTGCGGTGATATTAACATAGACGTGTCTGGAGATACATGCGATGATTACGTGTTTTTGCTACAATCAGTTAATCTGAGAAATGTTATTTCATCACCCACTCGCATAACAGACCACTCGGAGTCGATTATTGATCACGTGTTGTGTAACGCTGACCTGGATGTATCGGCAGGCGTATACGCTGTTGCTATTGCGGATCACAATCCCACCTTTCTATTTTTACCCCAGAAATACATTTGTGCTCCTGCCATACCTGCCATTAAACGAACAACACGTGTCGACTATAATTCCGTGCAAAAACTACTACAAGGAACGAATTTTGATGCCCTCTATGATGAAGACGTGGACGTCGAGTGTGATAACATTGTAAAATGCATTATGGATGTCATTGAACGATCAACGCGTAGCTGTTCGCGCCGAAATTATGACAATGCCATATGTCCATGGATGAATAGAAATATACTTGAGGTTTTGAAGCTGAAAGATTTTTACTACGACAAATGGAAAAATAACAGGAGCAATGAATACTACCATCAAAATTTTAAGCTTTACAGAAACAAGTCAGTAGCAATGATAAGAAAATCCAAGAAGTGCTACTATACCAACCTAGTGAAAAAAAATGATGGTAACACGAAGAAAATATGGCAGATTGTTAAAGACGTCACTGGCATGGGTAGCAAAGAACGCATTACACCTGATAATCCAACTCGTGAAGTGGCCGACAACTTTAACGATTACTTTACTAATATTGGTCTCAGCCTTGCGAGGAAGTTCCCTACTCATATGCAGAATTTAAATGCACCCTGTACTGTTACCAATAATTTTGATTTATGTGATGTAACTGAGGATGACATCCGACAAGTAATTAATAAGTTACCAGGGAACAAGGCAGCTGGACATGACGCCATATCATCAAGGATTTTAAAGGAGAATATTGATGTATTGTGTGGTCCCTTATGCCATATATTTAATCATGCATTTTCCTCTAAAACTTATCCTAGTATACTTAAGACCGCCAAAGTAATACCAGTGTACAAATCTGGTGATCGGAATCTTCCGGACAGCTACAGACCAATATCTGTTCTGAGTAGTATTAACACTACGCTTGAAAAACTAATATCGTCGCAATTAAGGCGCTTCCTGGGTGAACAGAATGTACTTTGTCCCCAGCAACACGGCTTTGTTGCAAACAGGTCCACTTCAACTGCTGTTTCGATGCTTACGCAATATATTAATTCCGCGCTACATGAAAACAACATAGCAATAGCAGTATTTTTAGACATACGAAAGGCATTTGATGCTATTAGTCATTCCATTTTACTGGAAAAAATGCAATCTTATGGGATAAAAGGTAACTCGCTTGATTTTTTTTTCTAGTTATCTATCGGCACGCCAACAAAAGGTAGTCATTGGTGACATCAAATCATCCTACGGTTATATTAAATGCGGGGTGCAACAGGGTTCAGTTTTGGGCCCTATATTGTTCTCTCTTTATATTAATGATGTCCCGCGATCCCTACAAAGGTCAAGGGCACTGATGTACGCGGACGACACTGTTTTAGTTTTCACAGGACACTCCTTAGCAGATTTACAAAATGACGCGATGACCGATTTATCGAACATTTCGGAATGGTTTGCCAGGAATCAGCTGACTGTTAACTGTACTAAAACAAAGTATATGGTGTTTCACTCTCGTATTAAACATATTGACGCTGAATCTCTTAACCTAACAATAAACAACACTCCTATTCAACAAGTTCCTTGTTTTAAATATTTAGGCGTCACTTTTGATGAACACTTACACTGGCATGAGCAAGTACAAAGTGTGTGCGCAAAGCTAGCCTATGGCTGCTATTCTCTAATAAAAGCTCGCCAATATTTTCCACAAGCTATTCTCCGCACACTCTACTTTTCATTGTGTCATTGTCACATAGGTTACTGTCTGGAATCGTGGGGTGTGACGTACAACAGTTATCTAAAAACTCTTGAGCGACTTCAAAAGCGTACACTGAAAATCATAAGCCAAGGTGAATCAGTAAGTAATATTTTCCAATCACAACGCATTCTCTCAGTTCCGATGTTGCGTGACTACAAAATTGCTGTTTCAGTAAATAACATAATTAATAGAAATTCACCTTTGCCTGCTGATCTTTTTTCAATTCCTAAACGCAATACGCGACATGCTTCGAATGGTAATTTCAATCTGCCCAAATGTTTTAATGTTTACGGAGAAAGACTGATACAGTTTAGTGGAACAAAAATATGGAACACGGTCCCCCTAGAGATTAAAACGGCACGTAATTTCAGCATGGCATGTAAATCATTTTTTCTGTGGAGTCAAGACATGTAAGCATGTGTGTGTGATTCGATTTTCATTGTATTTTTTAATAAGTGCCTATGTATAGAAACTAGCTGCAAGCTAATAAGTATGCATATCTGCAAGAAAAAATGTATTACTGTGTTATCTGTATCACATGATTTTTTTTTTATGTTGTTACCTCAGAGCTGACCTGTACACTTTTTTATGTTGCACATTGTATTGGACCGTCCACTAGCCACTTTAGGCTATCGGTCCAAATAATCCCTGTAATTGCATATATCTATTTATGAAAATAAAGCTTCATTGATTGATTGATTGATTGATTGATTGACTTTCTAATTTTTTGTTTCTTAAATGCAGTTCGAAATACTTTAATGGTGTCACTGCCTAAACATGACGGCATGCCGGCGCCGTGGCTTAGTTGGTTAAAGCGCCTGTCACAGGAGATCACGATTTCAAAACTCACTGGCGCCGCGAGAGTGAAGACTTTCTAATTTTTGTTTCTTAAATGCAGTTCGACATACTTCTAAGGTGTCACTGTCTGAACATGACGGCACGCCGGTTCCGTGGTTTAGTTGGTTAAAGCGCTTGTCAAAGGAGATCATGGCTTCGAAACTCACCGGTGCCGCGAGAGTCAAGACTTTCTTTTTTTTCTGAAATACAGTTCGAAATACTTCTAAAGGTGTCACTGCCTGAACATGACAGCACGCCGGCGCCGTGGTTCAGTTGGTTAAAGCGCTTGTCACAGGAGATCATGACTTCGAAACTCACCGGTGCCGCGAGAGTCAAGACTTTCTATTTTTGTGTTTGTTAAATGCAGTTCAAAATACTTTAATGGTGTCACTGCCTGAACATGACGGCACGCCGGCGCCGTGGCTTAGTTGATTAAAGCACTTGTCACAGGAGATCGTGAGTTCGAAACACTATGGTGCCGCGAGAGTCAAGACTTTCTATTTTTTTGTTTCTTAAATGCAGTTCAAAATACTTTAATGGTGTCACTGCCTGAACATGACGGCACGCCGGCGCCGTGGCTTAGTTGATTAATGCTTTTGTCACAGGAGATCATGAGTTCGAAACTCACCGGTTGCGCGAGAGTCAAGACTTTCTATTTTTTTTGTTTCTTAAATGCAGTTCGAAATACTTCTAACGGTGTCACTGCCTGAACATGACGGCACGCCGGCGCCGTCGCTTACTTGATTAAAGCACTTGTCACAGAAGATCATGAGCTTGAAACTCACCGGTGCCGCGAGAGTGAAGACTTTCTATTTTTTTTGTTTCTTAAATACAGTTCGAAATACTTTAATGGTGTCACTGCCTGAACATGACGGCGCGCCGGCGCCGTGGCTTACTTGATTAAAGCACTTGTCACAGGAGATCATGAGATCGAAACTCACCGGTGCCGCGAGAGTCAAGACTTTCTATTTTTTGTTTCTTAAATACAGTTCGAAATACTTATAATGGTGTCACTGCCTGAACATGACGGCACGCCGGTGCCGTGGATTACTTGATTAAAGCACTTGTCACAGGAGATCATGAGTTCGAAACTCACCGGTGTCGCGAGAGTCAAGACTTTCTACTTATTTGTTTCTTAAATACAGTTCAAAATACTTTAATGGTGTCACTGCCTAAACATGACGGCATGCCGGCGCCGTGGCTTAGTTGGTTAAAGCGCCTGTCACAGGAGATCACGACTTCGAAACTCACTGGCGCGGCGAGAGCTAAGACTTTCTAATTTTTGTTTCTTAAATGCAGTTCGAAATACTTCTAAGGTGTCATTGTCTGAACTTGACGGCACGCCGGTGCCGTGGTTTAGTTGGTTAAAGCGCTTGTCACAGGAGATCATGACTTCAAAACTCACTGGTGCCGCGAGAGTCAAGACTTTCTATTTTTTTTTCTTAAATACAGTTCGAAATACTTGTAAAGGTGTCACTGCCTGAACATGACGGCACGCCGGCGCCGTGGTTCAGTTGGTTAAAGGGCTTGTCACAATAGATCATGACTTCGAAACTCACCGGTGCCGCGAGAGTCAAGACTTTCTATTTTTGTGTTTGTTAAATGCAGTTCGAAATACTTTAATGGTGTCACTGCCTGAACATGACGGCACGCCGGCGCCGTGGCTTAGTTGGTTAAAGCACTTGTCACAGGAAATCATGAGTTCGAAACTCACCGGTGCCGAGAGAGTCAAGACTTTCTATTTTTTTTCTTAAATACAGTTCGAAATACTTCTAAAGGTGTCACTGTCTGAACATGACGGCACGCCAGCGCCGTGGTTCAGTTGATTAAAGCACTTGTCACAGGAGATCATGAGTTCGAAACTCACCGGCGCCGCGAGAGTCAAGACTTTCTATTTTTGTGTTTGTTAAATGCAGTTCAAAATACTTTAATGGTGTCACTGCCTGAACAAGACGGCACGCCGGCGCCGTGGTTCAGTTGGTTAAAGGGCTTGTCACAGGAGATCATGACTTCGAAACTCACCGGTGCCGCGAGAGTCAAGACTTTCTATTTCTGTGTTTGTTAAATGCAGTTCGAAATACTTTAATGGTGTCACTGCCTGAACATGACGGCACGCCGGCGCCGTGGCTTAGTTGATTAAAGCACTTGTCACAGGAGATCGTGAGTTGGAAACTCAACGGTGCCGCGAGAGTCAAGACTTTCTATTTTTTTGTTTCTTAAATGCAGTTCGAAATACTTTAATGGTGTCACTGCCTGAACATGACGGCACGCCGGCGCCGTGGCTTAGTTGATTAAAGCACTTGTCACAGGAGATCATGAGTTCGAAACTCACCGGTTGCGCGAGAGTCAAGACTTTCTATTTTTTTGTTTCGTAAATGCAGTTCGAAATACTTTAATGGTGTAACTGCCTGAACATGACGGCACGCCGGTGCCGTGGCTTAGTTGAATAAAGCACTTGTCACATGAGATCATGAGTTCGAAACTCAACGATGCCGCGAGAGTCAAGACTTTCTATTTTTTGTTTCTTAAATGCAGTTTGAAATACTTTAATGGTGTCACTGCCTGAACATGACGGCACGCCGGCGCCGTGGCTTAGTTGATTAAAGCACTTGTCACAGGAGATCATGAGTTCGAAACTCACCGATGCCGCGAGAGTCAAGACTTTCTATTTTTTTGTTTCTTAAATGCAGTTCGAAATACTTTAATGGTGTCACTGCCTGAACATGACAACACGCCGGCGCCGTGGCTTACTTGATTAAAGCACTTGTCACAGGAGATCATGAGTTCGAAACTCATCGGTGCCGCGAGAGTCAAGACTTTCTATTTTTTTGTTTCTTATATGCAGTTCGAAATGCTTTATTGGTGTCAATGCCTGAACATGACGGCCCGCCGGCGCCGTGGCTTACTTGAATAAAGCACTTGTCACAGGAGATCACGAGTTCGAAACTCACCGGTGCCGCGAGAGTCAAGACTTTCTATTTTCTTTGTTTCTTAAATGCAGTTCGAAATACTTTAATGATGTAACTGCCTGAATATGACGGCACGCCGGCGCCGTGACTTACTTCATTTAAGCACTTGTCACAGTAGATCATGAGCTTGAAACTCACCGGTGCCGCGAGAGTGAAGACTTTCTATTTTTTTGTTTCTTAAATACAGTTCGAAATACTTTAATGGTGTCACTGCCTGAACATGACGGCGCGCCGGCGCCGTGGCTTACTTGATTAAAGCACTTGTCACAGGAGATCATGAGTTCGAAACTCACCGGTGCCGCGAGAGTCAAGACTTTCTATTTTTTGTTTCTTAAATACAGTTCGAAATACTTATAATGGTGTCACTGCCTGAACATGACGGCACGCCGGCGCCGTGGATTACTTGATTAAAGCCATTGTCACAGGAGATCATGAGTTCGAAACTCACCGGTGCCGCGAGAGTCAAGACTTTCTACTTACTTGTTTCTTAAATACAGTTCGAAATACTTTAATGGTGTCACTGCCTAAACATGACGGCATGCCGGCGCCGTGGCTTAGTTGGTTGAAGCGCCTGTCTCAGGAGATCACGACTTCGAAACTCACTGGCGCGGCGAGAGCGAAGACTTTTTAATTTTTGTTTCTTAAATTCGGTTCGAAATACTTCTAAGGTGTCACTGTCTGAACTTGACGGCACGCCGGTGTCCTGGTTTAGTTGGTTAGATCGCTTGTCAAAGGAGATCATGACTTCGAAACTCACCGGTGCCGCGAGAGTCAAGACTTTCTATTTTTTTTCTTAAATACAGTTCGAAATACTTCTAAAGGTGTCACTGCCTGAACATGACGGCACGCCGGCGCCGTGGTTCAGTTGGTTAAAGCACTTGTCACAGGAGATCATGAGTTCGAAACTCACCGGTGCCGCGAGAGTCAAGACTTTCTATTTTTTTCTTAAATACAGTTCGAAATACTTCTAAAGGTGTCACTCTCTGAACATGACGGCACGCCAGCGCCGTGGTTCAGTTGATTAAAGCACTTGTCACAGGAGATCCTGAGCTTGAAACTCACCGGTGCCGCGAGAGTGAAGACTTTCTATTTTTTTGTTTCTTAAATACAGTTCGAAATACTTTAATGGTGTCACTGCCTGAACATGACGGCGCGCCGGCGCCGTGGCTTACTTGATTAAAGCACTTGTCACAGGAGATCATGAGTTCGAAACTCACCGGTGCCGCGAGAGTCAAGACTTTCTATTTTTTGTTTCTTAAATACAGTTCGAAATACTTATAATGGTGTCACTGCCTGAACATGACGGCACGCCGGCGCCATGGATTACTTGATTAAAGCACTTGTCACAGGAGATCATGAGTTCGAAACTCACCGGTGCCGCGAGAGTCAAGACTTTCTACTTAATTGTTTCTTAAATACAGTTCGAAATACTTTAATGGTGTCACTGCCTAAACATGACGGCATGCCGGCGCCGTGGCTTAGTTGGTTAAAGCGCCTGTCACAGGAGATCACGACTTCGAAACTCACC
The DNA here is from genome assembly GCF_043290135.1 of Rhipicephalus microplus. Taxonomy (NCBI): domain Eukaryota; kingdom Metazoa; phylum Arthropoda; class Arachnida; order Ixodida; family Ixodidae; genus Rhipicephalus; species Rhipicephalus microplus. Next base: position 812,804 of record NW_027464635.1, read on the forward strand.
GGTGCCGCGAGAGTCAAGACTTTCTATTTTTGTGTTTGTTAAATGCAGTTCAAAATACTTTAATGGTGTCACTGTCTGAACAAGACGGCACGCCGGCGCCGTGGTTTAGTTGGTTAAAGCGCTTGTCACAGGATATCATGACTTCGAAACTCACCGGTGGCGCGAGAGTCAAGACTTTCATTTTTGTGTTTGTTAAATGCAGTTCGAAATTCTTTAATGGTGTCACTGTCTGAACATGACGGCACGCCGGCGCCGTGGCTTAGTTGGTTAAAGCACTTGTCACAGGAGATCATGAGTTCGAAACTCACCGGTGCCGCGAGAGTCAAGACTTTCTATTTTTTTCCTAAATACAGTTCGAAATACTTCTAAAGGTGTCACTGCCTGAACATGACGGCACGCCAGCGCCGTGGTTCAGTTGATTAAACCACTTGTCACAGGAGATTATGAGTTCGAAACTCACCGGCGCCGCGAGAGTCAAGACTTTCTATTTTTGTGTTTGTTAAATGCAGTTCAAAATACTTTAATGGTGTCACTGCCTGAACATGACGGCACGCCGGCGCCGTGGCTTAGTTGATTAAAGCACTTGTCACAGGAGATCGTGAGTTCGGAACTCAATGGTGCCGCGAGAGTCAAGACTTTCTATTTTTTTGTTTCTTAAATGCAGTTCAAAATACTTTAATGGTGTCACTGCCTGAACATGACGGCACGCCGGCACCGTGGCTTAGTTGATTAATGCTTTTGTCACAGGAGATCATGAGTTCGAAACTCACCGGTTGCGCGAGAGTCAAGACTTTCTATTTTTTTTGTTTCGTAAATGCAGTTCGAAATACTTTAATGGTGTAACTGCCTGAACATGACGGCACGCCGGCACCGTGGCTTAGTTGATTAAAGCACTTGTCACATGAGATCGTGAGTTCGAAACTCAACGGTGCCGCGAGAGTCAAGACTTTCTATTTTTTGTTTCTTAAATGCAGTTTGAAATACTTTAATGGTGTCACTGCCTGAACATGACGGCACGCCGGCGCCGTGGCTTAGTTGATTAAAGCACTTGTCACAGGAGATCATGAGTTCGAAACTCACTGATGCCGCGAGAGTCAAGACTTTCTATTTTTTGTTTCTTAAATGCAGTTCGAAATACTTTAATGGTGTCACTGCCTGAACATGACGGCACGCCGGCGCCGTGGCTTAGTTGGTTAAAGCACTTGTCACAGGAGATCATGAGTTCGAAACTCACCGGTGCCGCGAGAGTCAAGACTTTCTATTTTTGTGTTTGTTAAATGCAGTTCGAAATACTTTAATGGTGTCACTGCCTGAACATGATGGCACGCCGGCGCCGTGGCTTAGTTGGTTAAAGCACTTGTCACAGGAGATCATGAGGCCGAAACTCACCGGTGCCGCGAGAGTCAAGACTTTCCACTTTTTTGTTTCTTGAATACAGTTCGAAATACTTTAATGGTGTCAGTGCCTGAACATGACGGCAACCGGCGCCGTGGCTTACTTGATTAAAGCACTTGTCACAGGAGATCATGAGTTCGAAACTCACCGGCGCCGCGAGAGTCAAGATTTTCTATTTTTGTGTTTGTTAAATGCAGTTCAAAATACTTTAATGGTGTCACTGCCTGAACATGACGGCACGCCGGCGCCGTGGTTTAGTTGGTTAAAGCGCTTGTCACAGGGGATCATGACTTCGAAACTCACCGGTGCCGCGAGAGTCAAGACTTTCTATTTTTGTGTTTGTTAAATGCAGTTCGAAATACTTTAATGGTGTCACTGCCTGAACATGACGGCACGCCGGCGCCGTGGCTTAGTTGATTAAAGCACTTGTCACAGGAGATCGTGAGTTGGAAACTCAACGGTGCCGCGAGAGTCAAGACTTTCTATTTTTTTGTTTCTTAAATGCAGTTCGAAATACTTTAATGGTGTCACTGCCTGAACATGACGGCACGCCGGCGCCGTGGCTTAGTTGATTAAAGCACTTGTCACGGGAGATCATGAGTTCAAAACTCACCGGTTGCGCGAGAGTCAAGACTTTCTATTTTTTGTTTCGTAAATGCAGTTCGAAATACTTTAATGGTGTAACTGCCTGAACATGACGGCACGCCGGCGCCGTGGCTTAGTTGGTTAAAGCGCCTGTCACAGGAGATCACGACTTCGAAACTCACCGGTGCCGCGAGAGTCAAGACTTTCTATTTTTGTGTTTGTTAAATGCAGTTCGAAATACTTTAATGGTGTCACTGCCTGAACATGACGGCACGCCGGCGCCGTGGCTTAGTTGGTTAAAGCACTTGTCACAGGAGATCATGAGTTCGAAACTCACCGGTGCCGCGAGAGTCAAGACTTTCTATTTTTTTCTTAAATACAGTTCGAAATACTTCTAAAGGTGTCACTCTCTGAACGTGACGGCACGCCAGCGCCGTGGTTAAGTTGATTAAAGCACTTGTCACAGGAGATCATGAGTTCGAAACTCACCGGCGCCGCGAGAGTCAAGACTTTCTATTTTTGTGTTTGTTAAATGCAGTTCAAAATACTTTAATGGTGTCACTGTCTGAACAAGACAGCACGCCGGCGCCGTGGTTTAGTTGGTTAAAGCGCTTGTCACAGGAGATCATGACTTCGAAACTCACCGGTGCCGCGAGAGTCAAGACTTTCATTTTTGTGTTTGTTAAATGCAGTTCGAAATACTTTAATGGTGTCACTGTCTGAACATGACGGCACGCCGGCGCCGTGGCTTAGTTGGTTAAAGCACTTGTCACAGGAGATCATGAGTTCGAAACTCACCGGTGCCGCGAGAGTCAAGACTTTCTATTTTTTTTCCTAAATACAGTTCGAAATACTTCTAAAGGTGTCACTGCCTGAACATGACGGCACGCCAGCGCCGTGGTTCAGTTGATTAAACCACTTGTCACAGGAGATTATGAGTTCGAAACTCACCGGCGCCGCGAGAGTCAAGACTTTCTATTTTTGTGTTTGTTAAATGCAGTTCAAAATACTTTAATGGTGTCACTGCCTGAACATGACGGCACGCCGGCGCCGTGGCTTAGTTGATTAAAGCACTTGTCACAGGAGATCGTGAGTTCGGAACTCAATGGTGCCGCGAGAGTCAAGACTTTCTATTTTTTTGTTTCTTAAATGCAGTTCAAAATACTTTAATGGTGTCACTGCCTGAACATGACGGCACGCCGGCACCGTGGCTTAGTTGATTAATGCTTTTGTCACAGGAGATCATGAGTTCGAAACTCACCGGTTGCGCGAGAGTCAAGACTTTCTATTTTTTTTGTTTCGTAAATGCAGTTCGAAATACTTTAATGGTGTAACTCTCTGAACATGACGGCACGCCGGCACCGTGGCTTAGTTGATTAAAGCACTTGTCACATGAGATCGTGAGTTCGAAACTCAACGGTGCCGCGAGAGTCAAGACTTTCTATTTTTTGTTTCTTAAATGCAGTTTGAAATACTTCAATGGTGTCACTGCCTGAACATGACGGCACGCCGGCGCCGTGGCTTAGTTGATTAAAGCACTTGTCACAGGAGGTCATGAGTTCGAAACTCACTGATGCCGCGAGAGTCAAGACTTTCTATTTTTTGTTTCTTAAATGCAGTTCGAAATACTTTAATGGTGTCACTGCCTGAACATGACGGCACGCCGGCGCCGTGGCTTAGTTGGTTAAAGCACTTGTCACAGGAGATCATGAGTTCGAAACTCACCGGTGCCGCGAGAGTCAAGACTTTCTATTTTTGTGTTTGTTAAATGCAGTTCGAAATACTTTAATGGTGTCACTGCCTGAACATGATGGCACGCCGGCGCCGTGGCTTAGTTGGTTAAAGCACTTGTCACAGGAGATCATGAGTTCGAAACTCACCGGTGCCGCGAGAGTCAAGACTTTCCACTTTTTTGTTTCTTGAATACAGTTCGAAATACTTTAATGGTGTCAGTGCCTGAACATGACGGCACGCCGGCGACGTGGCTTACTTGATTAAAGCACTTGTCACAGGAGATCATGAGTTCGAAACTCACCGGCGCCGCGAGAGTCAAGATTTTCTATTTTTGTGTTTGTTAAATGCAGTTCAAAATACTTTAATGGTGTCACTGCCTGAACATGACGGCACGCCGGCGCCGTGGTTTAGTTGGTTAAAGCGCTTGTCACAGGGGATCATGACTTCGAAACTCACCGGTGCCGCGAGAGTCAAGACTTTCTATTTTTGTGTTTGTTAAATGCAGTTCGAAATACTTTAATGGTGTCACTGCCTGAACATGACGGCACGCCGGCGCCGTGGCTTAGTTGATTAAAGCACTTGTCACAGGAGATCGTGAGTTGGAAACTCAACGGTGCCGCGAGAGTCAAGACTTTCTATTTTTTTGTTTCTTAAATGCAGTTCGAAATACTTTAATGGTGTCACTGCCTGAACATGACGGCACGCCGGCGCCGTGGCTTAGTTGATTAAAGCACTTGTCACAGGAGATCATGAGTTCGAAACTCACCGGTTGCGCGAGAGTCAAGACTTTCTATTTTTTGTTTCGTAAATGCAGTTCGAAATACTTTAATGGTGTAACTGCCTGAACATGACGGCACGCCGGCGCCGTGGCTTAGTTGATTAAAGCACTTGTAACATGAGATCATGACTTCGAAACTCACCGGTGCCGCGAGAGTCAAGACTTTCTTTTTTTTCTGAAATACAGTTCGAAATACTTCTAAAGGTGTCACTGCCTGAACATGACAGCACGCCGGCGCCGTGGTTCAGTTGGTTAAAGCGCTTGTCACAGGAGATCTTGAATTCGGAACTCACCGGTGCCGCGAGAGTCAAGACTTTCTATTTTTGTGTTTGTTAAATGCAATTCGAAATACTTTAATGGTGTCACTGCCTGAACATGACGGAACGCCGGCGCCGTGGCTTAGTTGGTTAAAGCACTTGTCACAGGAGATCATGGGTTCGAAACTCACCGGTGCCGCGAGAGTCAAGACTTTCTATTTTTGTGTTTGTTAAATGCAGTTCGAAATACTTTAATGGTGTCACTGCCTGAACATGATGGCACGCCGGCGCCGTGGCTTAGTTGGTTAAAGCACTTGTCACAGGAGATCATGAGTTCGAAACTCACCGGTGCCGCGAGAGTCAAGACTTTCCACTTTTTTGTTTCCTGAATACAGTTCGAAATACTTTAATGGTGTCAGTGCCTGAACATGACGGCACGCCGGCGCCGTGGCTTACTTGATTAAAGCACTTGTCACAGGAGATCATGAGTTCGAAACTCACCGGCGCCGCGAGAGTCAAGATTTTCTATTTTTGTGTTTGTTAAATGCAGTTCAAAATACTTTAATGGTGTCACTGCCTGAACATGACGGCACGCCGGCGCCGTGGTTTAGTTGGTTAAAGCGCTTGTCACAGGGGACCATGACTTCGAAACTCACCGGTGCCGCGAGAGTCAAGACTTTCTATTTTTGTGTTTGTTAAATGCAGTTCGAAATACTTTAATGGTGTCACTGCCTGAACATGACGGCACGCCGGCGCCGTGGCTTAGTTGATTAAAGCACTTGTCACAGGAGATCGTGAGTTGGAAACTCAACGGTGCCGCGAGAGTCAAGACTTTCTATTTTTTGTTTCTTAAATGCAGTTCGAAATACTTTAATGGTGTCACTGCCTAAACATGATGGCATGCCGGCGCCGTGGCTTAGTTGGTTAAAGCGCCTGTCACAGGAGATCACGATTTCAAAACTCACTGGCGCCGCGAGAGTGAAGACTTTCTAATTTTTGTTTCTTAAATGCAGTTCGAAATACTTCTAAGGTGTCACTGTCTGAACATGACGGCACGCCGGTTCCGTGGTTTAGTTGGTTAAAGCGCTTGTCACAGGAGATCATGACTTCGAAACTCACCGGTGCCGCGAGAGTCAAGACTTTCTTTTTTTTTCTGAAATACAGTTCGAAATACTTCTAAAGGTGTCACTGCCTGAACATGACAGCACGCCGGCGCCGTGGTTCAGTTGGTTAAAGCGCTTGTCACAGGAGATCATGACTTCGAAACTCACCGGTGCCGCGAGAGTCAAGACTTTCTATTTTTGTGTTTGTTAAATGCAGTTCGAAATACTTTAATGGTGACACTGCCTGAACATGACGACACGCCGGCGCCGTGGCTTAGTTGGTTAAAGCACTTGTCACAGGAGATCATGAGTTCGAAACTCACGGGTGCCGCGAGAGTCAAGACTTTCTATTTTTTTTCCTAAATACAGTTCGAAATACTTCTAAAGGTGTCACTCTCTGAACATGACGGCACGCCAGCGCCGTGGTTCAGTTGATTAAAGCACTTGTCACAGGAGATCATGAGTTCGAAACTCACCGGTGCCGCGAGAGTCAAGACTTTCTACTTAATTGTTCCTAAATACAGTTCGAAATACTTTAATGGTGTCACTGCCTAAACATGACGGCATGCCGGCGCCGTGGCTTAGTTGGTTAAAGCGCCTGTCACAGGAGATCACGACTTCGAAACTCACCGGTGCCGCGAGAGTCAAGACTTTCTATTTTTGTGTTTGTTAAATGCAGTTCGAAATACTTTAATGGTGTCACTGCCTGAACATGACGGCACGCCGGCGCCGTGGCTTAGTTGGTTAAAGCACTTGTCACAGGAGATCATGAGTTCGAAACTCACCGGTGCCGCGAGAGTCAAGACTTTCTATTTTTTTCTTAAATACAGTTCGAAATACTTCTAAAGGTGTCACTCTCTGAACATGACGGCACGCCAGCGCCGTGGTTAAGTTGATTAAAGCACTTGTCACAGGAGATCATGAGTTCGAAACTCACCGGCGCCGCGAGAGTCAAGACTTTCTATTTTTGTGTTTGTTAAATGCAGTTCAAAATACTTTAATGGTGTCACTGTCTGAACAAGACGGCACGCCGGCGCCGTGGTTTAGTTGGTTAAAGCGCTTGTCACAGGAGATCATGACTTCGAAACTCACCGGTGCCGCGAGAGTCAAGACTTTCATTTTTGTGTTTGTTAAATGCAGTTCGAAATACTTTAATGGTGTCACTGTCTGAACATGACGGCACGCCGGCGCCGTGGCTTAGTTGGTTAAAGCACTTGTCACAGGAGATCATGAGTTCGAAACTCACCGGTGCCGCGAGAGTCAAGACTTTCTATTTTTTTTCCTAAATACAGTTCGAAATACTTCTAAAGGTGTCACTGCCTGAACATGACAGCACGCCGGCGCCGTGGTTCAGTTGGTTAAAGCGCTTGTCACAGGAGATCATGACTTCGAAACTCACCGGTGCCGCGAGAGTCAAGACTTTCTATTTTTGTGTTTGTTAAATGCAGTTCGAAATACTTTAATGGTGACACTGCCTGAACATGACGACACGCCGGCGCCGTGGCTTAGTTGGTTAAAGCACTTGTCACAGGAGATCATGAGTTCGAAACTCACGGGTGCCGCGAGAGTCAAGACTTTCTATTTTTTTTCCTAAATACAGTTCGAAATACTTCTAAAGGTGTCACTCTCTGAACATGACGGCACGCCAGCGCCGTGGTTCAGTTGATTAAAGCACTTGTCACAGGAGATCATGAGTTCGAAACTCACCGGTGCCGCGAGAGTCAAGACTTTCTACTTAATTGTTCCTAAATACAGTTCGAAATACTTTAATGGTGTCACTGCCTAAACATGACGGCATGCCGGCGCCGTGGCTTAGTTGGTTAAAGCGCCTGTCACAGGAGATCACGACTTCGAAACTCACCGGTGCCGCGAGAGTCAAGACTTTCTATTTTTGTGTTTGTTAAATGCAGTTCGAAATACTTTAATGGTGTCACTGCCTGAACATGACGGCACGCCGGCGCCGTGGCTTAGTTGGTTAAAGCACTTGTCACAGGAGATCATGAGTTCGAAACTCACCGGTGCCGCGAGAGTCAAGACTTTCTATTTTTTTCTTAAATACAGTTCGAAATACTTCTAAAGGTGTCACTCTCTGAACATGACGGCACGCCAGCGCCGTGGTTAAGTTGATTAAAGCACTTGTCACAGGAGATCATGAGTTCGAAACTCACCGGCGCCGCGAGAGTCAAGACTTTCTATTTTTGTGTTTGTTAAATGCAGTTCAAAATACTTTAATGGTGTCACTGTCTGAACAAGACGGCACGCCGGCGCCGTGGTTTAGTTGGTTAAAGCGCTTGTCACAGGAGATCATGACTTCGAAACTCACCGGTGCCGCGAGAGTCAAGACTTTCATTTTTGTGTTTGTTAAATGCAGTTCGAAATACTTTAATGGTGTCACTGTCTGAACATGACGGCACGCCGGCGCCGTGGCTTAGTTGGTTAAAGCACTTGTCACAGGAGATCATGAGTTCGAAACTCACCGGTGCCGCGAGAGTCAAGACTTTCTATTTTTTTTCCTAAATACAGTTCGAAATACTTCTAAAGGTGTCACTGCCTGAACATGACGGCACGCCAGCGCCGTGGTTCAGTTGATTAAACCACTTGTCACAGGAGATTATGAGTTCGAAACTCACCGGCGCCGCGAGAGTCAAGACTTTCTATTTTTGTGTTTGTTAAAGGCAGTTCAAAATACTTTAATGGTGTCACTGCCTGAACATGACGGCACGCCGGCGCCGTGGCTTAGTTTATTAAAGCACTTGTCACAGGAGATCGTGAGTTCGGAATTCAATGGTGCCGCGAGAGTCAAGACTTTCTATTTTTTTGTTTCTTAAATGCAGTTCAAAATACTTTAATGGTGTCACTGCCTGAACATGACGGCACGCCGGCACCGTGGCTTAGTTGATTAATGCTTTTGTCACAGGAGATCATGAGTTCGAAACTCACCGGTTGCGCGAGAGTCAAGACTTTCTATTTTTTTTGTTTCGTAAATGCAGTTCGAAATACTTTAATGGTGTAACTGCCTGAACATGACGGCACGCCGGCACCGTGGCTTAGTTGATTAAAGCACTTGTCACATGAGATCGTGAGTTCGAAACTCAACGGTGCCGCGAGAGTCAAGACTTTCTATTTTTTGTTTCTTAAATGCAGTTTGAAATACTTTAATGGTGTCACTGCCTGAGCATGACGGCACGCCGGCGCCGTGGCTTAGTTGATTAAAGCACTTGTCACTGGAGATCATGAGTTCGAAACTCACTGATGCCGCGATAGTCAAGACTTTCTATTTTTTGTTTCTTAAATGCAGTTCGAAATACTTTAATGGTGTCACTGCCTGAACATGACGGCACGCCGGCGCCGTGGCTTAGTTGGTTAAAGCACTTGTCACAGGAGATCATGAGTTCGAAACTCACCGGTGCCGCGAGAGTCAAGACTTTCCACTTTTTTGTTTCTTGAATACAGTTCGAAATACTTTAATGGTGTCAGTGCCTGAACATGACGGCACGCCGGCGCCGTGGCTTACTTGATTAAAGCACTTGTCACAGGAGATCATGAGTTCGAAACTCACCGGCGCCGCGAGAGTAAAGATTTTCTATTTTTGTGTTTGTTAAATGCAGTTCAAAATACTTTGATGGTGTCACTGCCTGAACATGACGGCACGCCGGCGCCGTGGTTTAGTTGGTTAAAGCGCTTGTCACAGGGGATCATGACTTCGAAACTCACCGGTGCCGCGAGAGTCAAGACTTTCTATTTTTGTGTTTGTTAAATGCAGTTCGAAATACTTTAATGGTGTCACTGCCTGAACATGACGGCACGCCGGCGCCGTGGCTTAGTTGATTAAAGCACTTGTCACAGGAGATCGTGAGTTGGAAACTCAACGGTGCCGCGAGAGTCAAGACTTTCTATTTTTTTGTTTCTTAAATGCAGTTCGAAATACTTTAATGGTGTCACTGCCTGAACATGACGGCACGCCGGCGCCGTGGCTTAGTTGATTAAAGCACTTGTCACAGGAGATCATGAGTTCGAAACTCACCGGTTGCGCGAGAGTCAAGACTTTCTATTTTTTGTTTCGTAAATGCAGTTCGAAATACTTTAATGGTGTAACTGCCTGAACATGACGGCACGCCGGCGCCGTGGCTTAGTTGATTAAAGCACTTGTAACATGAGATCATGACTTCGAAACTCACCGGTGCCGCGAGAGTCAAGACTTTCTTTTTTTTCTGAAATACAGTTCGAAATACTTCTAAAGGTGTCACTGCCTGAACATGACAGCACGCCGGCGCCGTGGTTCAGTTGGTTAAAGCGCTTGTCACAGGAGATCTTGACTTCGGAACTCACCGGTGCCGCGAGAGTCAAGACTTTCTATTTTTGTGTTTGTTAAATGCAGTTCGAAATACTTTAATGGTGTCACTGCCTGAACATGACGGAACGCCGGCGCCGTGGCTTAGTTGGTTAAAGCACTTGTCACAGGAGATCATGGGTTCGAAACTCACCGGTGCCGCGAGAGTCAAGACTTTCTATTTTTGTGTTTGTTAAATGCAGTTCGAAATACTTTAATGGTGTCACTGCCTGAACATGATGGCACGCCGGAGCCGTGGCTTAGTTGGTTAAAGCACTTGTCATAGGAGATCATGAGTTCGAAACTCACCGGTGCCGCGAGAGTCAAGACTTTCCACTTTTTTGTTTCCTGAATACAAATCGAAATACTTTAATGGTGTCAGTGCCTGAACATGACGGCACGCCGGCGCCGTGGCTTACTTGAATAAAGCACTTGTCACAGGAGATCATGAGTTCGAAACTCACCGGCGCCGCGAGAGTCAAGATTTTCTATTTTTGTGTTTGTTAAATGCAGTTCAAAATACTTTAATGGTGTCACTGCCTGAACATGACGGCACGCCGGCGCCGTGGTTTAGTTGGTTAAAGCGCTTGTCACAGGGGACCATGACTTCGAAACTCACCGGTGCCGCGAGAGTCAAGACTTTCTATTTTTGTGTTTGTTAAATGCAGTTCGAAATACTTTAATGGTGTCACTGCCTGAACATGACGGCACGTCGGCGCCGTGGCTTAGTTGATTAAAGCACTTGTCACAGGAGATCGTGAGTTGGAAACTCAACGGTGCCGCGAGAGTCAAGACTTTCGAGAGAGCCGTAGCATTTACAAGAACGCAGCGCCCGTAAGAGAACGCTGGTGGTGGAAGCGGACAAGGTGTCTTCGGAAGCGGTCAGCGCTACTGGGAATCAAGTGAGCAGAACCGGGAACAACGCCCCCTGAAATACGTCACAGCTCTGCTATAAAACCACCGCTCCAGCGAGGATCAGCCGTCATTTCACGGGCAGTCCAGGCAGCAAGAGAGCCGTAGCATTTACAAGAACGCAGCGCCCGTAAGAGAACGCTGGTGGTGGAAACGCTGGTGGTAGCAGCGAGGTTCAGCCGTCATTTCACGGGCAGTCCAGGCAGCGAGAGAGCCGTAGCATTTACAAGAACGCAGCGCCCGTAAGAGAACGCTGGTGGTGGAAGCGGGCAAGGTGTCTTCGGAAGCGGTCAGCGCTACTAGGAATCAAGTGGGCAGAACCGGGAACAACGCCCCCTGAAATACGCCACAGCTCTGCTATAAAACCACCGCTCCAGCGAGGGTCAGCCGTCATTTCACGGGCAGTACAGGCAGCAACGAGGCTGAACGGCAGCAAAAAATTTACCTTGCTTTACGCAGGTACGTGAACGACTTATACTTTGGCTTCTTTGTTCCTGGACTGCTCAGTGAGTGACGGGTATTATGGGTGATAAGCCGCCCACTACTGTGAAGGAACTAGTTAAGGCCTTGTCAGATTTTTCTGCTAGAATTGATACCAAACATGATGAGCTAAAGAAAGACATCACAAAGGTTATTGAAGGCGAACTACAAACTCTTAGACAGTCAATCAACTTCATGAATGAGCAATTTGAGCAATTCAGGGTGGAACTTGGCGAAACAAAGAAAGAACTTGCTGCGGTGCGAGCAGAAAACCACGCGATTAAAAGCGAAAACAGTCGCCTCGTCAAAAATATTAAGGAAATAAAACAGGAACTCACTGCTCAACAACAATATAGTAGACAGAATAACCTAGAAATAAAGGGAGTTCCTGTGATGGAGGGGGAAAACTTGGTCTCCACAATGCAACAGCTTGCCAGCTACCTGAAAGTTGAAATCAAAGAAACAGATATAGACGTCGTGCACCGAGTGCCATCAAGGAACGCGTCAACACCTAACATCATAGTTAGGTTTCTTTCGAGAGCTGTGAAAGATAATGTTCTGAAGACTGCTAAGAAGCAACGACTTAACACGACAGCTTTAGGTTTTCAGGGCATCGCATCTCCAGTGTACATAAATGAGCACTTGTGTCCGGCAAACAAGGAATTGCTAACAGCCGCTCTAAAGACAAAGCGGGAAAAAAAGTGGAAGTACACCTGGGTAACTGGTGGAAAGATTTTGATGCGGAAGGCGGATAATTCACGTGTGCTTCACGTCACATGTGCTGAGGATCTTTCCAAAGTTGTTTGAGGATTGCCTGCTTGTTTCTGTAACCTGGAGTTTCCTATACTTTTAAATGGCGTTTTCTTTTTCTGAGGTTGAAAACATATGGCTGCAGCAGGATCATTTCGCAGTATTACATTGTAATATTCGCAGCATAAAAAAGAACTTCGATCATCTGCTTTCGTACTTATCACAGCACTCGTTTAAATATGATGTCATCGCTATAACTGAAACTTGGCTTCGAGAAAGCGAATCAGTTCATTTACCCGGCTACGTCATGCTTTCGCAACCTAGAAACAGTGCTACACGAGGAGGGGGTGTGGCGCTATTTATCAAAGACTGCTTTAGTTTCGTTCACCTTAGCAATAGCTCATGCTGCAGTTCATCGGCAGAGACTCTTTTTATTCATCTTCAGAATGGTGTCATCATCGGTGTAATATATCGTCCACCAATTTCCAGTGTGGCTGATTTCATTACTGTGATGGAAAGTACCATGATACCCATTGTGGCCTCTAAAGCACCTATTATTGTCTGCGGTGATATTAACATAGACGTGTCTGGAGATACATGCGATGATTACGTGTTTTTGCTACAATCAGTTAATCTGAGAAATGTTATTTCATCACCCACTCGCATAACAGACCACTCGGAGTCGATTATTGATCACGTGTTGTGTAACGCTGACCTGGATGTATCGGCAGGCGTATACGCTGTTGCTATTGCGGATCACAATCCCACCTTTCTATTTTTACCCCAGAAATACATTTGTGCTCCTGCCATACCTGCCATTAAACGAACAACACGTGTCGACTATAATTCCGTGCAAAAACTACTACAAGGAACGAATTTTGATGCCCTCTATGATGAAGACGTGGACGTCGAGTGTGATAACATTGTAAAATGCATTATGGATGTCATTGAACGATCAACGCGTAGCTGTTCGCGCCGAAATTATGACCATGCCATATGTCCATGGATGAATAGAAATATACTTGAGGTTTTGAAGCTGAAAGATTTTTACTACGACAAATGGAAAAATAACAGGAGCAATGAATACTACCATCAAAATTTTAAGCTTTACAGAAACAAGTCAGTAGCAATGATAAGAAAATCCAAGAAGTGCTACTATACCAACCTAGTGAAAAAAAATGATGGTAACACGAAGAAAATATGGCAGATTGTTAAAGACGTCACTGGCATGGGTAGCAAAGAACGCATTACACCTGATAATCCAACTCGTGAAGTGGCCGACAACTTTAACGATTACTTTACTAATATTGGTCTCAGCCTTGCGAGGAAGTTCCCTACTCATATGCAGAATTTAAATGCACCCTGTACTGTTACCAATAATTTTGATTTATGTGATGTAACTGAGGATGACATCCGACAAGTAATTAATAAGTTACCAGGGAACAAGGCAGCTGGACATGACGCCATATCATCAAGGATTTTAAAGGAGAATATTGATGTATTGTGTGGTCCCTTATGCCATATATTTAATCATGCATTTTCCTCTAAAACTTATCCTAGTATACTTAAGACCGCCAAAATAATACCAGTGTACAAATCTGGTGATCGGAATCTTCCGGACAGCTACAGACCAATATCTGTTCTGAGTAGTATTAACACTACGCTTGAAAAACTAATATCGTCGCAATTAAGGCGCTTCCTGGGTGAACAGAATGTACTTTGTCCCCAGCAACACGGCTTTGTTGCAAACAGGTCCACTTCAACTGCTGTTTCGATGCTTACGCAATATATTAATTCCGCGCTACATGAAAACAACATAGCAATAGCAGTATTTTTAGACATACGAAAGGCATTTGATGCTATTAGTCATTCCATTTTACTGGAAAAAATGCATTCTTATGGGATAAAAGGTAACTCGCTTGATTTTTTTTCTAGTTATCTATCGGCACGCAAACAAAAGGTAGTCATTGGTGACATCAAATCATCCTACGGTTATATTAAATGCGGGGTGCCACAGGGTTCAGTTTTGGGCCCTATATTGTTCTCTCTTTATATTAATGATGTCCCGCGATCCCTACAAAGGTCAAGGGCACTGATGTACGCGGACGACACTGTTTTAGTTTTCACAGGACACTCCTTAGCAGATTTACAAAATGACGCGATGACCGATTTATCGAACATTTCGGAATGGTTTGCCAGGAATCAGCTGACTGTTAACTGTACTAAAACAAAGTATATGGTGTTTCACTCTCGTAGGAAACATATTGACGCTGAATCTCTTAACCTAACAATAAACAACACTCCTATTCAACAAGTTCCTTGTTTTAAATATTTAGGCGTCACTTTTGATGAACACTTACACTGGCATGAGCAAGTACAAAGTGTGTGCGCAAAGCTAGCCTATGGCTGCTATTCTCTAATAAAAGCTCGCCAATATTTTCCACAAGCTATTCTCCGCACACTCTACTTTTCATTGTGTCATTGTCACATAGGTTACTGTCTGGTATCGTGGGGTGTGACGTACAACAGTTATCTAAAAACTCTTGAGCGACTTCAAAAGCGTACACTGAAAATCATAAGCCAAGGTGAATCAGTAAGTAATATTTTCCAATCACAACGCATTCTCTCAGTTCCGATGTTGCGTGACTACAAAATTGCTGTTTCAGTAAATAACATAATTAATAGAAATTCACCTTTGCCTGCTGATCTTTTTTCAATTCCTAAACGCAATACGCGACATGCTTCGAATGGTAATTTCAATCTGCCCAAATGTTTTAATGTTTACGGAGAAAGACTGATACAGTTTAGTGGAACAAAAATATGGAACACGGTCCCCCTAGAGATTAAAACGGCACGTAATTTCAGCATGGCATGTAAATCATTTTTTCTGTGGAGTCAAGACATGTAAGCATGTGTGTGTGATTCGATTTTCATTGTATTTTTTAATAAGTGCCTATGTATAGAAACTAGCTGCAAGCTAATAAGTATGCATATCTGCAAGAAAAAATGTATTACTGTGTTATCTGTATCACATGATTGTTTTTTTTTTATGTTGTTACCTCAGAGCTGACCTGTACACTTTTTTATGTTGCACATTGTATTGGACCGTCCACTAGCCACTTTAGGCTATCGGTCCAAATAATCCCTGTAATTGCATATATCTATTTATGAAAATAAAGCTTCATTGATTGATTGATTGATTGATTGATATACTTTCTAATTTTTTGTTTCTTAAATGCAGTTCGAAATACTTTAATGGTGTCACTGCCTAAACATGACGGCATGCCGGCGCCGTGGCTTAGTTGGTTAAAGCGCCTGTCACAGGAGATCACGATTTCAAAACTCACTGGCGCCGCGAGAGTGAAGACTTTCTAATTTTTGTTTCTTAAATGCAGTTCGACATACTTCTAAGGTGTCACTGTCTGAACATGACGGCACGCCGGTTCCGTGGTTTAGTTGGTTAAAGCGCTTGTCACAGGAGATCATGACTTCGAAACTCACCGGTGCCGCGAGAGTCAAGACTTTCTTTTTTTTCTGAAATACAGTTCGAAATACTTCTAAAGGTGTCACTGCCTGAACATGACAGCACGCCGGCGCCGTGGTTCAGTTGGTTAAAGCGCTTGTCACAGGAGATCATGACTTCGAAACTCACCGGTGCCGCGAGAGTCAAGACTTTCTATTTTTGTGTTTGTTAAATGCAGTTCGAAATACTTTAATGGTGACACTGCCTGAACATGACGACACGCCGGCGCCGTGGCTTAGTTGGTTAAAGCACTTGTCACAGGAGATCATGAGTTCGAAACTCACGGGTGCCGCGAGAGTCAAGACTTTCTATTTTTTTTTCTTAAATACAGTTCGAAATACTTCTAAAGGTGTCACTCTCTGAACATGACGGCACGCCAGCGCCGTGGTTCAGTTGATTAAAGCACTTGTCACAGGAGATCATGAGTTCGAAACTCACCGGCGCCGCGAGAGTCAAGACTTTCTATTTTTGTGTTTGTTAAATGCAGTTCAAAATACTTTAATGGTGTCACTGCCTGAACATGACGGCACGCCGGCGCCGTGGCTTAGTTGATTAAAGCACTTGTCACAGGAGATCGTGAGTTCGAAACTCAACGGTGCCGCGAGAGTCAAGACTTTCTATTTTTTTGTTTCCTAAATGCAGTTCGAAATACTTTAATGGTGTCACTGCCTGAACATGACGGCACGCCGGCGCCGTGGCTTAGTTGATAAAAGCACTTGTCACAGGAGATCATGAGTTCGAAACTCACCGGTGCCGCGAGAGTCAAGACTTTCTACTTAATTGTTTCTTAAATACAGTTCGAAATACTTTAATGGTGTCACTGCCTAAACATGACGGCATGCCGGCGCCGTGGCTTAGTTGGTTAAAGCGCCTGTCACAGGAGATCACGACTTCGAAACTCACCGGTGCCGCGAGAGTCAAGACTTTCTATTTTTGTGTTTGTTAAATGCAGTTCGAAATACTTTAATGGTGTCACTGTCTGAACATGACGGGACGCCGGCGCCGTGGCTTAGTTGGTTAAAGCACTTGTCACAGGAGATCATGAGTTCGAAACTCACCGGTGCCGCGAGAGTCAAGACTTTCTATTTTTTTTCCTAAATACAGTTCGAAATACTTCTAAAGGTGTCACTGCCTGAACATGACGGCACGCCAGCGCCGTGGTTCAGTTGATTAAACCACTTGTCACAGGAGATTATGAGTTCGAAACTCACCGGCGCCGCGAGAGTCAAGACTTTCTATTTTTGTGTTTGTTAAATGCAGTTCAAAATACTTTAATGGTGTCACTGCCTGAACATGACGGCACGCCGGCGCCGTGGCTTAGTTTAATAAAGCACTTGTCACAGGAGATCGTGAGTTCGGAACTCAATGGTGCCGCGAGAGTCAAGACTTTCAATTTTTTAGTTTCTTAAATGCAGTTCAAAATACTTTAATGGTGTCACTGCCTGAACATGACGGCACGCCGGCACCGTGGCTTAGTTGATTAATGCTTTTGTCACAGGAGATCATGAGTTCGAAACTCACCGGTTGCGCGAGAGTCAAGACTTTCTATTTTTTTTGTTTCGTAAATGCAGTTCGAAATACTTTAATGGTGTAACTGCCTGAACATGACGGCACGCCGGCACCGTGGCTTAGTCGATTAAAGCACTTGTCACATGAGATCGTGAGTTCGAAACTCAACGGTGCCGCGAGAGTCAAGACTTTCTATTTTTTGTTTCTTAAATGCAGTTTGAAATACTTTAATGGTGTCACTGCCTGAACATGACGGCACGCCGGCGCCGTGGCTTAGTTGATTAAAGCACTTGTCACAGGAGATCATGAGTTCGAAACTCACTGATGCCGCGAGAGTCAAGACTTTCTATTTTTTGTTTCTTAAATGCAGTTCGAAATACTTTAATGGTGTCACTGCCTGAACATGACGGCACGCCGGCGCCGTGGCTTAGTTGGTTAAAGCACTTGTCACAGGAGATCATGAGTTCGAAACTCACCGGTGCCACGAGAGTCAAGACTTTCCACTTTTTTGTTTCTTGAATACAGTTCGAAATACTTTAATGGTGTCAGTGCCTGAACATGACGGCACGCCGGCGCCGTGGCTTACTTGATTAAAGCACTTGTCACAGGAGATCATGAGTTCGAAACTCACCGGCGCCGCGAGAGTAAAGATTTTCTATTTTTGTGTTTGTTAAATGCAGTTCAAAATACTTTAATGGTGTCACTGCCTGAACATGACGGCACGCCGGCGCCGTGGTTTAGTTGGTTAAAGCGCTTGTCACAGGGGATCATGACTTCGAAACTCACCGGTGCCGCGAGAGTCAAGACTTTCTATTTTTGTGTTTGTTAAATGCAGTTCGAAATACTTTAATGGTGTCACTGCCTGAACATGACGGCACGCCGGCGCCGTGGCTTAGTTGATTAAAGCACTTGTCACAGGAGATCGTGAGTTGGAAACTCAACGGTGCCGCGAGAGTCAAGACTTTCTATTTTTTTGTTTCTTAAATGCAGTTCGAAATACTTTAATGGTGTCACTGCCTGAACATGACGGCACGCCGGCGCCGTGGCTTAGTTGATTAAAGCACTTGTCACAGGAGATCATGAGTTCGAAACTCACCGGTTGCGCGAGAGTCAAGACTTTCTATTTTTTGTTTCGTAAATGCAGTTCGAAATACTTTAATGGTGTAACTGCCTGAACATGACGGCACGCCGGCGCCGTGGCTTAGTTGATTAAAGCACTTGTAACATGAAATCATGACTTCGAAACTCACCGGTGCCGCGAGAGTCAAGACTTTCTTTTTTTTCTGAAATACAGTTCGAAATACTTCTAAAGGTGTCACTGCCTGAACATGACAGCACGCCGGCGCCGTGGTTCAGTTGGTTAAAGCGCTTGTCACAGGAGATCTTGACTTCGGAACTCACCGGTGCCGCGAGAGTCAAGACTTTCTATTT
Source organism: Rhipicephalus microplus (assembly GCF_043290135.1). Lineage (NCBI taxonomy): Eukaryota > Metazoa > Arthropoda > Arachnida > Ixodida > Ixodidae > Rhipicephalus > Rhipicephalus microplus. The sequence goes on from NW_027464635.1 coordinate 831,591, forward strand.
TTGTGTTTGTTAAATGCAGTTCGAAATACTTTAATGGTGTCACTGCCTGAACATGATGGCACGCCGGAGCCGTGGCTTAGTTGGTTAAAGCACTTGTCACAGGAGATCATGAGTTCGAAACTCACCGGTGCCGCGAGAGTCAAGACTTTCCACTTTTTTGTTTCCTGAATACAGTTCGAAATACTTTAATGGTGTCAGTGCCTGAACATGACGGCACGCCGGCGCCGTGGCTTACTTGAATAAAGCACTTGTCACAGGAGATCATGAGTTCGAAACTCACCGGCGCCGCGAGAGTCAAGATTTTCTATTTTTGTGTTTGTTAAATGCAGTTCAAAATACTTTAATGGTGTCACTGCCTGAACATGACGGCACGCCGGCGCCGTGGTTTAGTTGGTTAAAGCGCTTGTCACAGGGGACCATGACTTCGAAACTCACCGGTGCCGCGAGAGTCAAGACTTTCTATTTTTGTGTTTGTTAAATGCAGTTCGAAATACTTTAATGGTGTCACTGCCTAAACATGACGGCATGCCGGCGCCTTGGCTTAGTTGGTTAAAGCGCCTGTCGCAGGAGATCACGATTTCAAAACTCACTGGCGCCGCGAGAGTGAAGACTTTCTAATTTTTGTTTCTTAAATGCAGTTCGACATACTTCTAAGGTGTCACTGCCTGAACATGACGGCACGCCGGTTCCGTGGTTTAGTTGGTTAAAGCGCTTGTCACAGGAGATCATGACTTCGAAACTCACCGGTGCCGCGAGAGTCAAGACTTTCTTTTTTTTCTGAAATACAGTTCGAAATACTTCTAAAGGTGTCACTGCCTGAACATGACGGCACGCCAGCGCCGTGGTTCAGTTGATTAAAGCACTTGTCACAGGAGATCATGAGTTCGAAACTCACCGGCGCCGCGAGAGTCAAGACTTTCTATTTTTGTGTTTGTTAAATGCAGTTCAAAATACTTTAATGGTGTCACTGCCTGAACATGACGGCACGCCGGCGCCGTGGCTTAGTTGATTAAAGCACTTGTCACAGGAGATCGTGAGTTCGAAATTCAACGGTGCCGCGAGAGTCAAGACTTTCTATTTTTTGTTTCCTAAATGCAGTTCGAAATACTTTAATGGTGTCACTGCCTGAACATGACGGCACGCCGGCGCCGTGGCTTAGTTGATTAAAGCACTTGTCACAGGAGATCATGAGTTCGAAACTCACCGGTTGCGCGAGAGTCAAGACTTTCTATTTTTTTGTTTCGTAAATGCAGTTCGAAATACTTTAATGGTGTCACTGTCTGAACAAGACGGCACGCCGGCGCCGTGGTTTAGTTGGTTAAAGCGCTTGTCACAGGAGATCATGACTTCGAAACTCACCGGTGCCGCGAGAGTCAAGACTTTCTATTTTTGTGTTTGTTAAATGCAGTTCGAAATACTTTAATGGTGTCACTGTCTGAACATGACGGCACGCCGGCGCCGTGGCTTAGTTGGTTAAAGCACTTGTCACAGGAGATCATGAGTTCGAAACTCACCGGTGCCGCGAGAGTCAAGACTTTCTATTTTTTTTCCTAAATACAGTTCGAAATACTTCTAAAGGTGTCACTGCCTGAACATGACGGCACGCCAGCGCCGTGGTTCAGTTGATTAAAGCACTTGTCACAGGAGATTATGAGTTCGAAACTCACCGGCGCCGCGAGAGTCAAGACTTTCTATTTTTGTGTTTGTTAAATGCAGTTCAAAATACTTTAATGGTGTCACTGCCTGAACATGATGGCACGCCGGCGCCGTGGCTTAGTTGGTTAAAGCACTTGTCACAGGAGATCATGAGTTCGAAACTCACCGGTTGCGCGAGAGTCAAGACTTTCTATTTTTTTTGTTTCGTAAATGCAGTTCGAAATACTTTAATGGTGTAACTGCCTGAACATGACGGCACGCCGGCACCGTGGCTTAGTTGATTAAAGCACTTGTCACAGGAGATCATGAGTTCGAAACTCACCGATGCCGCTATAGTCAAGACTTTCTATTTTTTTGTTTCTTAAATGCAGTTTAAATACTTTAATGGTGTCACTGCCTGAACATGACGGCACGCCGGCGCCGTGGCTTAGTTGGTTAAAGCACTTGTCACAGGAGATCATGAGTTCGAAACTCACCGGTGCCGCGAGAGTCAAGACTTTCTATTTTTGTGTTTGTTAAATGCAGTTCGAAATACTTTAATGGTGTCACTGCCTGAACATGATGGCACGCCGGCGCCGTGGCTTAGTTGGTTAAACCACTTGTCACAGGAGTTCATGAGTTCGAAACTCACAGGTGCCGCGAGAGTCAAGACTTTCTACTTTTTTGTTTCTTAAATACAGTTCGAAATACTTTAATGGTGTCAGTGCCTGAACATGACGGCACGCCGGCACCTTGGCTTACTTGATTAAAGCACTTGTCACAGGAGATCATGAGTTCGAAACTCACCGGTTGCGCGAGAGTAAAGACTTTCTATTTTTTTGTTTCGTAAATGCAGTTCGAAATACTTTAATGGTGTAACTGCCTTAACATGACGGCACGCCGGCGCCGTGGCTTACTTGATTAAAGCACTTGTCACAGGAGATCGTGAGTTGGAAACTCAACGGTGCCGCGAGAGTCAAGACTTTCTATTTTTTGTTTCGTAAATGCAGTTCGAAATACTTTAATGGTGTAACTGCCTGAACATGACGGCACGCCGGCGCCGTGGCTTAGTTGATTAAAGCACTTGTCATATGAGATCATGAGTTCGAAACTCAATGGTGCCACGAGAGTCAAGACTTTCTATTTTTTGTTTCTTAATTGCAGTTTGAAATACTTTAATGGTGTCACTGCCTGAACATGACGGCACGCCGGCGCCGTGGCTTAGTTGATTAAAGCACTTGTCACAGGAGATCATGAGTTCGAAACTCACCGATGCCGCGAGAGTCAAAACTTTCTATTTTTTTGTTTCTTAAATGCAGTTCGAAATACTTTAATGGTGTCACTGCCTGAACATGACGGCACGCCGGCGCCGTGGCTTACTTGATTAAAGCACTTGTCACAGGAGATCATGAGTTCAAAACTCATCGGTGCCGCGAGAGTCAAGACTTTCTATTTTTTTGTTTCTTATATGCAGTTCGAAATGCTTTAATGGTGTCACTGCCTGAACATGACGGCCCGCCGGCGCCGTGGCTTACTTGATTAAAGCACTTGTCATAGGAGATCACGAGTTCGAAACTCACCGGTGCCGCGAGAGTCAAGACTTTCTATTTTCTTTGTTTCTTAAATGCAGTTCGAAATACTTCTAATGGTGTCACTGCCTGAACATGACGGCACGCCGGCGCCGTGGCTTACTTGATTAAAGCACTTGTCACAGGAGATCATGAGCTTGAAACTCACTGGTGCCGCGAGAGTGAAGACTTTCTATTTTTTTGTTTCTTAAATACAGTTCGAAATACTTTAATGGTGTCACTGCCTGAACATGACGGCGCGCCGGCGCCGTGGCTTACTTGATTAAAGCACTTGTCACAGGAGATCATGAGATCGAAACTCACCGGTGCCGCGAGAGTCAAGACTTTCTATTTTTTGTTTCTTAAATACAGTTCGAAATACTTATAATGGTGTCACTACCTGAACATGACGGCACGCCGGCGCCGTGGATTACTTGATTAAAGCACTTGTCACAGGAGATCATGAGTTCGAAACTCACCGGTGCCGCGGGAGTCAAGACTTTCTACTTATTTGTTTCTTAAATGCAGTTCAAAATACTTTAATGGTGTCACTGCCTAAACATGACGGCCTGCCGGCACCGTGGCTTAGTTGGTTAAAGCGCCTGTCACAGGAGATCACGACTTCGAAACTCACTGGCGCAGCGAGAGCGAAGACTTTCTAATTTTTGTTTCTTAAATGCAGTTCGAAATACTTCTAAGGTGTCATTGTCTGAACTTGACGGCACGCCGGTGCCGTGGTTTAGTTGGTTAAAGCGCTTGTCACGGGAGATCATGACTTCAAAACTCACCGGTGCCGCGAGAGTCAAGACTTTCTATTTTTTTTTCTTAAATACAGTTCGAAATACTTCTAAAGGTGTCACTGCCTGAACATGACGGCACGCCGGCGCCGTGGTTCAGTTGGTTAAAGGTCTTGTCACAGGAGATCATGACTTCGAAACTCAACGGTGCCGCGAGAGTCAAGACTTTCTATTTTTGTGTTTGTTAAATGCAGTTCGAAATACTTTAATGGTGTCACTGCCTGAACATGACGGCACGCCGGCGCCGTGGCTTAGTTGGTTAAAGCACTTGTCACAGGAGATCATGAGTTCGAAACTCACCGGTGCCGCGAGAGTCAATACTTTCTATTTTTTTTCTTAAATACAGTTCGAAATACTTCTAAAGGTGTCACTGTCTGAACATGACGGCACGCCAGCGCCGTGGTTCAGTTGATTAAAGCACTTGTCACAGGAGATCATGAGTTCGAAACTCACCGGCGCCGCGAGAGTCAAGACTTTCTATTTTTGTGTTTGTTAAATGCAGTTCAAAATACTTTAATGGTGTCACTGCCCGAACAAGACGGCACGCCGGCGCCGTGGTTCAGTTGGTTAAAGGGCTTGTCACAGGAGATCATGACTTCGAAACTCACCGGTGCCGCGAGAGTCAAGACTTTCTATTTCTGTGTTTGCTAAATGCAGTTCGAAATACTTTAATGGTGTCACTGCCTGGACATGACGGCACGCCGGCACCGTGGCTTAGTTGATTAAAGCACTTGTCACAGGAGATCGTGAGTTGGAAACTCAACAGTGCCGCGAGAGTCAAGACTTTCTATTTTTTTGTTTCTTAAATGCAGTTCGAAATACTTTAATGGTGTCACTGCCTGAACATGACGGCACGCCGGCGCCGTGGCTTAGTTGATTAAAGCACTTGTCACAGGAGATCATGAGTTCGAAACTCACCGGTTGCGCGAGAGTCAAGACTTTCTATTTTTTTGTTTCGTAAATGCAGTTCGAAATACTTTAATGGTGTAACTGCCTGAACATGACGGCACGCCGGCGCCGTGGCTTAGTTGATTAAAGCACTTGTCACATGAGATCATGAGTTCGAAACTCAACGATGCCGCGAGAGTCAAGACTTTCTATTTTTTGTTTCTTAAATGCAGTTTGAAATAGTTTAATGGTGTCACTGCCTGAACATGTCGGCACGCCGGCGCCGTGGCTTACTTGATTAAAGCACTTGTCACAGGAGATCATGAGCTTGAAACTCACCGGTGCCGCGAGAGTGAAGACTTTCTATTTTTTTGTTTCTTAAATACAGTTCGAAATACTTTAATGGTGTCACTGCCTGAACATGACGGCGCGCCGGCGCCGTGGCTTACTTGATTAAAGCACTTGTCACAGGAGATCATGAGTTCGAAACTCACCGGTGCCGCGAGAGTCAAGACTTTCTATTTTTTGTTTCTTAAATACAGTTCGAAATACTTATAATGGTGTCACTGCCTGAACATGACGGCACGCCGGCGCCGTGGATTACTTGATTAAAGCACTTGTCACAGGAGATCGTGAGTTCGAAACTCACCGGTGCCGCGAGAGTCAAGACTTTCTACTTATTTGTTTCTTAAATACAGTTCGAAATACTTTAATGGTGTCACTGCCTAAACATGACGGCATGCCGGCGCCGTGGCTTAGTTGGTTAAAGCGCCTGTCTCAGGAGATCACGACTTCGAAACTCACTGGCGCGGCGAGAGCGAAGACTTTCTAATTTTTGTTTCTTAAATGCAGTTCGAAATACTTCTAAGGTGTCACTGTCTGAACTTGACGGCACGCCGGTGCCCTGGTTTAGTTGGTTAAAGCGCTTGTCACAGGAGATCATGACTTCGAATCTCACCGGTGCCGCGAGAGTCAAGACTTTCTATTTTTGTGTTTGTTAAATGCAGTTCGAAATACTTTAATGGTGTCACTGCCTGAACATGATGGCACGCCGGCGCCGTGGCTTAGTTGGTTAAAGCACTTGTCACAGGAGATCATGAGTTCGAAACTCACCGGTGCCGCGAGAGTCAAGACTTTCCACTTTTTTGTTTCCTGAATACAGTTCGAAATACTTTAATGGTGTCAGTGCCTGAACATGACGGCACGCCGGCGCCGTGGCTTACTTGATTAAAGCACTTGTCACAGGAGATCATGAGTTCGAAACTCACCGGCGCCGCGAGAGTCAAGATTTTCTATTTTTGTGTTTGTTAAATGCAGTTCAAAATACTTTAATGGTGTCACTGCCTGAACATGACGGCACGCCGGCGCCGTGGTTTAGTTGGTTAAAGCGCTTGTCACAGGGGACCATGACTTCGAAACTCACCGGTGCCGCGAGAGTCAAGACTTTCTATTTTTGTGTTTGTTAAATGCAGTTCGAAATACTTTAATGGTGTCACTGCCTGAACATGACGGCACGCCGGCGCCGTGGCTTAGTTGATTAAAGCACTTGTCACAGGAGATCGTGAGTTGGAAACTCAACGGTGCCGCGAGAGTCAAGACTTTCTATTTTTTTGTTTCTTAAATGCAGTTCGAAATACTTTAATGGTGTCACTGCCTAAACATGACGGCATGCCGGCGCCGTGGCTTAGTTGGTTAAAGCGCCTGTCACAGGAGATCACGATTTCAAAACTCACTGGCGCCGCGAGAGTGAAGACTTTCTAATTTTTGTTTCTTAAATGCAGTTCGACATACTTCTAAGGTGTCACTGTCTGAACATGACGGCACGCCGGTTCCGTGGTTTAGTTGGTTAAAGCGCTTGTCACAGGAGATCATGAGTTCGAAACTCACGGGTGCCGCGAGAGTCAAGACTTTCTATTTTTTTTCTTAAATACAGTTCGAAATACTTCTAAAGGTGTCACTCTCTGAACATGACGGCACGCCAGCGCCGTGGTTCAGTTGATTAAAGCACTTGTCACAGGAGATCATGAGTTCGAAACTCACCGGCGCCGCGAGAGTCAAGACTTTCTATTTTTGTGTTTGTTAAATGCAGTTCAAAATACTTTAATGGTGTCACTGCCTGAACATGACGGCACGCCGGCGCCGTGGCTTAGTTGATTAAAGCACTTGTCACAGGAGATCGTGAGTTCGAAACTCAACGGTGCCGCGAGAGTCAAGACTTTCTATTTTTTTTGTTTCCTAAATGCAGTTCGAAATACTTTAATGGTGTCACTGCCTGAACATGACGGCACGCCGGCGCCGTGGCTTAGTTGATTAAAGCACTTGTCACAGGAGATCATGAGTTCGAAACTCACCGGTTGCGCGAGAGTCAAGACTTTCTATTTTTTTGTTTCGTAAATGCAGTTCGAAATACTTTAATGGTGTAACTGCCTGAACATGACGGCACGCCGGCACCGTGGCTTAGTTGAATAAAGCACTTGTCACAAGAGATCATGAGTTCGAAACTCACCGATGCCGCGAGAGTCAAGACTTTCTATTTTTTTGTTTCTTAAATGCAGTTCGAAATACTTTAATGGTGTCACTGCCTGAACATGACGGCACGCCGGCGCCGTGGCTTAGTTGGTTAAAGCACTTGTCACAGGAGATCATGAGTTCGAAACTCACCGGCGCCGCAAGAGTCATGACTTTTTATTTTTGTGTTTGTTAAATGCAGTTCAAAATACTTTAATGGTGTCACTGTCTGAACAAGACGGCACGCCGGCGCCGTGGTTTAGTTGGTTAAAGCGCTTGTCACAGGAGATCATGACTTCGAAACTCACCGGTGCCGCGAGAGTCAAGACTTTCTATTTTTGTGTTTGTTAAATGCAGTTCGAAATACTTTAATGGTGTCACTGTCTGAACATGACGGCACGCCGGCGCCGTGGCTTAGTTGGTTAAAGCACTTGTCACAGGAGATCATGAGTTCGAAACTCACCGGTGCCGCGAGAGTCAAGACTTTCTATTTTTTTTCCTAAATACAGTTCGAAATACTTCTAAAGGTGTCACTGCCTGAACATGACGGCACGCCAGCGCCGTGGTTCAGTTGATTAAAGCACTTGTCACAGGAGATTATGAGTTCGAAACTCACCGGCGCCGCGAGAGTCAAGACTTTCTATTTTTGTGTTTGTTAAATGCAGTTCAAAATAATTTAATGGTGTCACTGCCTGAACATGATGGCACGCCGGCGCCGTGGCTTAGTTGGTTAAAGCACTTGTCACAGGAGATCATGAGTTCGAAACTCAACGGTGCCGCGAGAGTCAAGACTTTCTATTTTTTGTTTCTTAAATGCAGTTCGAAATACTTTAATGGTGTCACTGCCTGAACATGACGGCACGCCGGCGCCGTGGCTTCATTCTGCTTCCGGCAGTCGTGCTGAACGGATCGCAGGATCATGAGCTCCAGCGGAGCGGCGACAGCGGCCAATCTTAGCCGCGGAAACAGGAACGGAGATAGCGAATACCAGTTTATTTTGCCGCAAATGCCAAAAGGACGACTTGTTATCAACACCGTGTTTTTACACGGTGATGTACGAGCGAGGCCATACAAGGTCGAAGATTTCAGGGACGCATTGACGCCAACGGGCCTGCTGCCGGATGTGGTAAGCCTCGGTGCATACCAGGTTAACCACTTGTGGGCGGTGACATTCAATGATGCCGCTCCCACAAAACGCCTGCTCGCCTTGAAGGAGCTGCAGGTGAAGGGGCGGCGCTGCGTCGTCGTCGACCCACAGGACCAGCAGGTGCGGCTACGAATTCACTGGCTGCTTCACGGGGTGAGCGACGAAGAAGTACGGACGGCGCTGTCGGCTTTCGGCAAGGTCGTGGAGGTGAGCCGTGAGCGGTGGCGTGTCCCGGGCATGGCCGACAAGTGTTCGACCACGAGAACAGCTCTCCTGAAGCTGAAAAGCGGCGTCAGGGTCGAAGACCTTCCGCACCAGATCAGGATCGATGGAGAGCTGGCCTTGCTGGTTGTGCCTGGTCGGCCGATGCAATGCTTGCGCTGCCAAGGCAAAGGGCACGTCCGCCGAGAGTGCAAGGTTCCCCGTTGCTCGCGGTGCAAACGCTTCGGACACGTCGAGGCGGATTGCGTTCGAACGTACGCCAGTGCAATGGGGCCAGCGAAGAACGAGGCGATGGCTGATCACGTCATGGACGCGGCCGAGGCAGAGGACGCCGCCAAAGGGGTCGGAAGCCCAGTGGTCCCTGTGACTACTGGAGGGGCGGCGCAGGCAGACACACCCAAGTTTCCGGAGACTCGCCAGCTTTCGACTACACCGGCCAGCGCCCCGTCAGCGGCCGAGCCTGAGCGGGTCGAGACGGACGTGGTTCCAGTGGGGACAGCTGATACAACGGAGGGTCAGGGAGAGACGGCGGCGGACAGCGACGACGAGATGTGCGTGACCAGCGCCACGCTAAAGCGTCCACTCGACGACTCGGTAGAGCAGGACGGGGCGTCGTCCACCAGCAGCCAGGAGCCGCCTGCGAAGGCGCCGCAAGGGAGGCGGCGTAGTCTCAAACCTAAGCCGAAAGTCCCTACCGACCGGAGACTGGAGGACAAGGCAAAAGAAAACAGCGCTGGGAAGCAGGATGGTCCTGGAGGCGGCTAGCCGAGGGCTGGTCGTGAAGGGTAAGCGCCATGCTCCGGGCCTACTCCTTTAGCGAACAAGTCACTATGGAATTAACTCCGCCATTCAGTATAGCTACGCTTAACGTCAGAGGGTTGGCGGCTAGGCGTAGGCAAAGTCAGCTCTATCGGTTGCTCACAGACCAAGACATAGACGTCCTAGCCGTCCAGGAAACTAAGGTAGACGGAGAGGAGGAGACCGGGAGCATGGTGCGCCGTTTCACTGACCGATATTACGCGGTCGTAAGCCACTCGATAGGAACGTCCGCGGGTTGTGTTCTTTTTGTAAAAAAATTGCAAAGCCTTCTTGTGCAAAGTGTTTTTTCATGTCAGTCGGGCAGAATTGTTTATTGTGACTTTGTTTATGGTGCCACTGAATTCAGAGTTATATGCGTATACGCACCGAATAGTGTAGAAGAGCGTGCTCAGTTTTTTTCTAACCTGTTTCAGTGGACAAAGTGTAATAAGAGGGTGGTTTTGTTAGGTGATTTTAACTGTGTTTTAAGGGCTCGCGATAGAGTCAATAGCACTGGCGTTCGTGACAAAAGCAGTGACGTGCTAGGCAAATTAATAACCGAAAATGACTTGGAAGACGTGTATGAATGTGTGGCAGCAAATCGCGAAGTGATCTACACGCGATTTCATGGCAATAGCCATGCACGTTTAGACCGCATATACCTATCCCTAGATGTATTGCCTATGTGTCACGATTTTTCGGTTGAGCCAGTGTCGTTTTCAGATCACTGTTTGGTTGTGTGTCGCATAGGCATGAAGAAACAGCGTAAGGTTTTCAACTGGGATTTATGGAAACTGAACGCATTGTTACTAAAAGATGAACCATTTTTAGAAGCAGTGCACGAGACCATTAATGAAGTGCTTATGGAAAAAACGGAAACAGTAGCAGAGAAATGGGAGTGTTTAAAGCAGAAGGTGAAAATGAAAGCGCTTGACAGATCGAGCACGCTAAAATTCGAAGCGCAAATAAAAGAAAGAAGTCTTAAGAAAACACTGCAGCAGCTGATAGCCCTAGAAAGTCGGGAGCCTGGGACTTGCAAAGACGAGGTGCGCAGTGTCAAGGAAAAATTAGAACTGCATGACAGAGAGCGTTATCGAGGCGCCTGGGTTCGCGCGCGCGCAAATGATCTTGCCGCGGGTGAGACGCCCACAAAAAGGGCGCTTGGTCTCGAAAAAGCGCAAGGACGCCGAAACCACATCGATAAGGTCTATTGCAACGGGACTCTCGCGAGCGACAATGAAAGCATCGAACGGGCCTTTGTTGCGTATTATCAGTCACTTTTTGCAATTCGAAAAGCGAATGTACATGGTTTTAAAGAAGAGTTTCTCAAGCGCTTGCCGCGGCTTAGTGACGACACAAAAAAGCTTTTAGAAGGCAGAATAACGGAAGGTGAAGTGGAACGCGCGATTGGTCATCTGAACCCCGGAAAGTCACCGGGACCCGATGGCCTAACCGCAGCATGGTATAAGACGTTTAGAATAGAACTGTCCCCGGGGTTAGCTGAGCTGTTCAATGAGGCGTACGAACGGAAAACTCTGCCGCCCTCCTTCAGCAAAGCGCATACGATATTAATTCCTAAAACGGACGAAGGGGAAAAACTTAAACTGGTGACATCGTATAGGCCCATATCGCTGACCAATGTCGACTACAAGATTTTTATGAAGGTTCTGGCAGCGCGACTTCAAGGTGTCATTAAAGAAATTGTTGGAGAGCACCAAACTTGTGGAATCAAAGGCAGAACCATTAGCTCAAACATTCACAAGATGCGGTGTGTGCTAGAGTGTTGTGACGAAGATTCACTTGGCGTTGCTGTGCTCCAGATAGACCTGGAGAAAGCTTTTGATTGTGTTGCGCATGATATTTTGTTTGTCATCTTAGATCATATTAATGTCGGTTCCATCATCAAGGAGGGAGTGGCCTTGGCGTACCAGAACTGCACAACACGTTTAATTGTTAACAAGTCTTTGGGGGCCCCCATTCACGTAATGCGTTCTGTGCGTCAGGGCTGCCCCCTCAGTCCACTTTTGTTTTGTATTTACATCGAAGCGATGTGCTTAGCGATAAATGAAAATGAAAAAATTCGTGGCTTCAGCTTGGCGGCAGTGGAAGTTAAGCTGCTGGCATATGCAGACGACATTGCGGTGTGTTGTACGAACAAAGAAAGTGTAGAGGAAACGATAAGTGTTGTGAAACATTTTTGTAGCGTCACAGGAAGCCGCGTAAACTGGGCGAAATCTCTTGGGCTTTGGCACGGAAGGTGGCCTTCAAAGCCGGACCTTTTTGCGAATGTGCACTGGACGGAAACACCGACAAGGTACCTCGGTGTTCCCCTGGAATGTTATAACGGCAGCGAGGAGTATTGGTCGCGTCAAACAAAAGAGACGAAGGAAAAAGCAGACAGGTGGAAAGGCATGAACCTGTCTGTTTTCGCTAGGGCTACTGTGTGCAACATGTTTTTTATCGCTAAACTGTGGTATGTGATGCAGGTGTTACATTGTTCAAGGATCAACGTGCAAAGGCTGCACAGAGTGTTCGCAGTTTTTATATGGGGCTCGAAATGGGAAAGGTGCAGACGGACCAACTTGTTCAGGCGCGTGAAGGACGGAGGTCTTGGTTTGGCGCACCTATTTGTGAGACAAGTAGTAAATAGATTTTTGTTTTTCCGTGACGTCAGGGATCCGTTTTTACGTACGGTATGCCAGCTCAGGTTAGGCAGTGCCTTACCAGATTTTGTTGTTACTACGGATAGCCGGCCCGTGACGTTGCGTGGGTATCTCAAGGAAGTGGTAGACAGTGTACGTTTTTTATCTGTACGCTTTTCGATAGATTATCTAGCAAGTGTTAGAAGAAAAGAATTGTACAGAGATGTATGTGCTATGGTTTTGCCAGTACCATTGTACAGGGCCATATACAGTGGAAGACCGGGACAAAACGTACTGAAGCGGGTGAGAAACATGCAGGTACCTACAGGGGTGAAAACTTTTTTCTTCAAGTTACACACAGGAACACTATCAGTAAAGACTTTCACAGAGGAACGGGGTTTTTTTACACTATGGGGGTCACACTGCTTGATATGTAAGAAACCAGAAACAATAGACCATGTTTTTTTGCATTGTTGGGAAGGGGTACATTTTTGGGACATATTACAGAGGACAATAAAGAAGGATTTTCCACTAGACCCACACGGAATAAGTACCTCGCAGTAACAAATGATGATGGGGTCCCATTCGATGTAGTGATGTTGACCGGTCTCCACTGTATATGGCGTGCACGAATGGCCGGATACCATTTCGACCCGGACGCAAAACCAGCAGTAATTTATTTCAGGCAAAGCATGTCTGCATTCATTGAGTGTAGCAAAATAGAGGATATCGAGCCAGAATGGTTGGCAAGGGTTGAACCCCTGGCAAACCTTAAGTATTTTTAAGAGGACAACATCAGTACAAATGGGACTGATGGCAATGCTTGTTTTTTTTTCTTTTTCTTTTTCTTTGTATTGTAATATATGTGTGTGCAATGATTGCCCTGTACAATGTCCATGCCAGGCAATAAATAAAAAAAAAAAAAAAAAAGCCGGCGCCGTGGCTTAGTTGATTAAAGCACTTGTCACAGGAGATCATGAGTTCGAAACTCACCGGTTGCGCGAGAGTCAAGACTTTCTATTTTTTTTTGTTTCGTAAATGCAGTTCGAAATACTTTAATGGTGTAACTGCCTGAACATGACGGCACGCCGGCACCGTGGCTTAGTTGATTAAAGCACTTGTCACAGGAGATCATGAGTTCGAAACTCACCGATGCCGCAATAGTCAAGACTTTCTATTTTTTTGTTTCTTAAATGCAGTTTAAATACTTTAATGGTGTCACTGCCTGAACATGACGGCACGCCGGCGCCTTGGCTTAGTTGGTTAAAGCACTTGTCACAGGAGATCATGAGTTCGAAACTCACCGGTGCCGCGAGAGTCAAGACTTTCTATTTTTGTGTTTGTTAAATGCAGTTCGAAATACTTTAATGGTGTCACTGCCTGAACATGATGGCACGCCGGCGCCGTGGCTTAGTTGGTTAAACCACTTGTCACAGGAGATCATGAGTTCGAAACTCACAGGTGCCGCGAGAGTCAAGACTGTCTACTTTTTTGTTTCTTAAATACAGTTCGAAATACTTTAATGGTGTCAGTGCCTGAACATGACGGCACGCCGGCGCCGTGGCTTACTTGATTAAAGCACTTGTCACAGGAGATCATGAGTTCGAAACTCACCGGTTGCGCGAGAGTAAAGACTTTCTATTTTTTTGTTTCGTAAATGCAGTTCGAAATACTTTAATGGTGTAACTGCCTGAACATGACGGCACGCCGGCGCCGTGGCTTAGTTGATTAAAGCACTTGTCACATGAGATCATGAGCTCGAAACTCAACGGTGCCGCGAGAGTCAAGACTTTCTATTTTTTTGTTTCTTAAATACAGAGCGAAATACTTTAATGGTGTCACTGCCTGAACATGACGGCACGCCGGCGCCGTGGCTTACTTGATTAAAGCACTTGTCACAGGAGATCGTGAGTTGGAAACTGAACGGTGCCGCGAGAGTCAAGACTTTCTATTTTTTTGTTTCGTAAATGCAGTTCGAAATACTTTAATGGTGTAACTGCCTGAACATGACGGCACGCCGGCGCCGTGGCTTAGTTGATTAAAGCACTTGTCACATGAGATCATGAGTTCGAAACTCAATGGTGCCACGAGAGTCAAGACTTTCTATTTTTTGTTTCTTAAATGCAGTTTGAAATACTTTAATGGTGTCACTGCCTGAACATGACGGCACGCCGGCGCCGTGGCTTAGTTGATTAAAGCACTTGTCACAGGAGATCATGAGTTCGAAACTCACCGATGCCGCGAGAGTCAAAACTTTCTATTTTTTTGTTTCTTAAATGCAGTTCGAAATACTTTAATGGTGTCACTGCCTGAACATGACGGCACGCCGGCGCCGTGGCTTACTTGATTAAAGCACTTGTCACAGGAGATCATGAGTTCAAAACTCATCGGTGCCGCGAGAGTCAAGACTTTCTATTTTTTTGTTTCTTATATGCAGTTCGAAATGCTTTAATGGTGTCACTGCCTGAACATGACGGCCCGCCGGCGCCGTGGCTTACTTGATTAAAGCACTTGTCACAGGAGATCACGAGTTCGAAACTCACCGGTGCCGCGAGAGTCAAGACTTTCTATTTTCTTTGTTTCTTAAATGCAGTTCGAAATACTTCTAATGGTGTCACTGCCTGAACATGACGGCACGCCGGCGCCGTGGCTTACTTGATTAAAGCACTTGTCACAGGAGATCATGAGCTTGAAACTCACTGGTGCCGCGAGAGTGAAGACTTTCTATTTTTTTGTTTCTTAAATACAGTTCGAAATACTTTAATTGTGTCACTGCCTGAACATGACGGCGCGCCGGCGCCGTGGCTTACTTGATTAAAGCACTTGTCACAGGAGATCATGAGATCGAAACTCACCGGTGCCGCGAGAGTCAAGACTTTCTATTTTTTGTTTCTTAAATACAGTTCGAAATACTTATAATGGTGTCACTACCTGAACATGACGGCACGCCGGCGCCGTGGATTACTTGATTAAAGCACTTGTCACAGGAGATCATGAGTTCGAAACTCACCGGTGCCGCGGGAGTCAAGACTTTCTACTTATTTGTTTCTTAAATGCAGTTCAAAATACTTTAATGGTGTCACTGCCTAAACATGACGGCCTGCCGGCACCGTGGCTTAGTTGGTTAAAGCGCCTGTCACAGGAGATCACGACTTCGAAACTCACTGGCGCAGCGAGAGCGAAGACTTTCTAATTTTTGTTTCTTAAATGCAGTTCGAAATACTTCTAAGGTGTCATTGTCTGAACTTGACGGCACGCCGGTGCCGTGGTTTAGATGGTTAAAGCGCTTGTCACAGGAGATCATGACTTCAAAACTCACCGGTGCCGCGAGAGTCAAGACTTTCTATTTTTTTTTCTTAAATACAGTTCGAAATACTTCTAAAGGTGTCACTGCCTGAACATGACGGCACGCCGGCGCCGTGGTTCAGTTCGTTAAAGGTCTTGTCACAGGAGATCATGACTTCGAAACTCAACGGTGCCGCGAGAGTCAAGACTTTCTATTTTTGTGTTTGTTAAATGCAGTTCGAAATACTTTAATGGTGTCACTGCCTGAACATGACGGCACGCCGGCGCCGTGGCTTAGTTGGTTAAAGCACTTGTCACAGGAGATCATGAGTTCGAAACTCACCGGTGCCGCGAGAGTCAATACTTTCTATTTTTTTTTCTTAAATACAGTTCGAAATACTTCTAAAGGTGTCACTGTCTGAACATGACGGCACGCCAGCGCCGTGGTTCAGTTGATTAAAGCACTTGTCACAGGAGATCATGAGTTCGAAACTCACCGGCGCCGCGAGAGTCAAGACTTTCTATTTTTGTGTTTGTTAAATGCAGTTCAAAATACTTTAATGGTGTCACTGCCCGAACAAGACGGCACGCCGGCACCGTGGCTTAGTTGATTAAAGCACTTGTCACAGGAGATCGTGAGTTGGAAACTCAACAGTGCCGCGAGAGTCAAGACTTTCTATTTTTTTGTTTCTTAAATGCAGTTCGAAATACTTTAATGGTGTCACTGCCTGAACATGACGGCACGCCGGCGCCGTGGCTTAGTTGATTAAAGCACTTGTCACAGGAGATCATGAGTTCGAAACTCACCGGTTGCGCGAGAGTCAAGACTTTCTATTTTTTTGTTTCGTAAATGCAGTTCGAAATACTTTAATGGTGTAACTGCCTGAACATGACGGCACGCCGGCGCCGTGGCTTAGTTGATTAAAGCACTTGTCACATGAGATCATGAGTTCGAAACTCAACGATGCCGCGAGAGTCAAGACTTTCCACTTTTTTGTTTCCTGAATACAGTTCGAAATACTTTAATGGTGTCAGTGCCTGAACATGACGGCACGCCGGCGCCGTGGCTTACTTGATTAAAGCACTTGTCACAGGAGATCATGAGTTCGAAACTCACCGGCGCCGCGAGAGTCAAGATTTTCTATTTTTGTGTTTGTTAAATGCAGTTCAAAATACTTTAATGGTGTCACTGCCTGAACATGACGGCACGCCGGCGCCGTGGTTTAGTTGGTTAAAGCGCTTGTCACAGGGGACCATGACTTCGAAACTCACCGGTGCCGCGAGAGTCAAGACTTTCTATTTTTGTGTTTGTTAAATGCAGTTCGAAATACTTTAATGGTGTCACTGCCTGAACATGACGGCACGCCGGCGCCGTGGCTTAGTTGATTAAAGCACTTGTCACAGGAGATCGTGAGTTGGAAACTCAACGGTGCCGCGAGAGTCAAGACTTTCTATTTTTTTGTTTCTTAAATGCAGTTCGAAATACTTTAATGGTGTTACTGCCTAAACATGACGGCATGCCGGCGCCGTGGCTTAGTTGGTTAAAGCGCCTGTCACAGGAGATCACGATTTCAAAACTCACCGGTGCCGCGAGAGTGAAGACTTTCTAATTTTTGTTTCTTAAATGCAGTTCGACATACTTCTAAGGTGTCACTGTCTGAACATGACGGCACGCCGGTTCCGTGGTTTAGTTGGTTGAAGCGCTTGTCACAGGAGATCATGAGTTCGAAACTCACGGGTGCCGCGAGAGTCAAGACTTTCTATTTTTTTTCTTAAATACAGTTCGAAATACTTCTAAAGGTGTCACTCTCTGAACATGACGGCACGCCAGCGCCGTGGTTCAGTTGATTAAAGCACTTGTCACAGGAGATCATGAGTTCGAAACTCACCGGCGCCGCGAGAGTCAAGACTTTCTATTTTTGTGTTTGTTAAATGCAGTTCAAAATACAATAATGGTGTCACTGCCTGAACATGACGGCACGCCGGCGCCGTGGCTTAGTTGATTAAAGCACTTGTCACAGGAGATCGTGAGTTCGAAACTCAACGGTGCCGCGAGAGTCAAGACTTTCTATTTTTTTTGTTTCCTAAATGCAGTTCGAAATACTTTAATGGTGTCACTGCCTGAACATGACGGCACGCCGGCGCCGTGGCTTAGTTGATTAAAGCACTTGTCACAGGAGATCATGAGTTTGAAACTCACCGGTTGTGCGAGAGTCAAGACTTTCTATTTTTTTGTTTCGTAAATGCAGTTCGAAATACTTTAATGGTGTAACTGCCTGAACATGACGGCACGCCGGCACCGTGGCTTAGTTGAATAAAGCACTTGTCACAAGAGATCATGAGTTCGAAACTCACCGATGCCGCGAGAGTCAAGACTTTCTATTTTTTTGTTTCTTAAATGCAGTTCGAAATACTTTAATGGTGTCACTGCCTGAACATGACGGCACGCCGGCGCCGTGGCTTAGTTGGTTAAAGCACTTGTCACAGGAGATCATGAGTTCGAAACTCACCGGCGCCGCAAGAGTCATGACTTTTTATTTTTGTGTTTGTTAAATGCAGTTCAAAATACTTTAATGGTGTCACTGTCTGAACAAGACGGCACGCCGGCGCCGTGGTTTAGTTGGTTAAAGCGCTTGTCACAGGAGATCATGACTTCGAAACTCACCGGTGCCGCGAGAGTCAAGACTTTCTATTTTTGTGTTTGTTAAATGCAGTTCGAAATACTTTAATGGTGTCACTGTCTGAACATGACGGCACGCCGGCGCCGTGGCTTAGTTGGTTAAAGCACTTGTCACAGGAGATCATGAGTTCGAAACTCACCGGTGCCGCGAGAGTCAAGACTTTCTATTTTTTTTCCTAAATACAGTTCGAAATACTTCTAAAGGTGTCACTGCCTGAACATGACGGCACGCCAGCGCCGTGGTTCAGTTGATTAAAGCACTTGTCACAGGAGATTATGAGTTCGAAACTCACCGGCGCCGCGAGAGTCAAGACTTTCTATTTTTGTGTTTGTTAAATGCAGTTCAAAATAATTTAATGGTGTCACTGCCTGAACATGATGGCACGCCGGCGCCGTGGCTTAGTTGGTTAAAGCACTTGTCACAGGAGATCATGAGTTCGAAACTCAACGGTGCCGCGAGAGTCAAGACTTTCTATTTTTTGTTTCTTAAATGCAGTTCGAAATACTTTAATTGTGTCACTGCCTGAACATGACGGCACGCCGGCGCCGTGGCTTAGTTGATTAAAGCACTTGTCACAGGAGATCATGAGTTCGAAACTCACCGGTTGCGCGAGAGTCAAGACTTTCTATTTTTTTTGTTTCGTAAATGCAGTTCGAAATACTTTAATGGTGTAACTGCCTGAACATGACGGCACGCCGGCACCGTGGCTTAGTTGATTAAAGCACTTGTCACAGGAGATCATGAGTTCGAAACTCACCGATGCCGCAATAGTCAAGACTTTCTATTTTTTTGTTTCTTAAATGCAGTTTAAATACTTTAATGGTGTCACTGCCTGAACATGACGGCACGCCGGCGCCGTGGCTTAGTTGGTTAAAGCACTTGTCACAGGAGATCATGAGTTCGAAACTCACCGGTGCCGCGAGAGTCAAGACTTTCTATTTTTGTGTTTGTTAAATGCAGTTCGAAATACTTTAATGGTGTCACTGCCTGAACATGATGGCACGCCGGCGCCGTGGCTTAGTTGGTTAAACCACTTGTCACAGGAGATCATGAGTTCGAAACTCACAGGTGCCGCGAGAGTCAAGACTTTCTACTTTTTTGTTTCTTAAATACAGTTCGAAATACTTTAATGGTGTCAGTGCCTGAACATGACGGCACGCCGGCGCCGTGGCTTACTTGATTAAAGCACTTGTCACAGGAGATCATGAGTTCGAAACTCACCGGTTGCGCGAGAGTAAAGACTTTCTATTTTTTTGTTTCGTAAATGCAGTTCGAAATACTTTAATGGTGTAACTGCCTGAACATGACGGCACGCCGGCGCCGTGGCTTAGTTGATTAAAGCACTTGTCACATGAGATCATGAGCTCGAAACTCAACGGTGCCGCGAGAGTCAAGACTTTCTATTTTTTTGTTTCTTAAATACAGAGCGAAATACTTTAATGGTGTCACTGCCTGAACATGACGGCACGCCGGCGCCGTGGCTTACTTGATTAAAGCACTTGTCACAGGAGATCGTGAGTTGGAAACTCAACGGTGCCGCGAGAGTCAAGACTTTCTATTTTTTTGTTTCGTAAATGCAGTTCGAAATACTTTAATGGTGTAACTGCCTGAACATGACGGCACGCCGGCGCCGTGGCTTAGTTGATTAAAGCACTTGTCACATGAGATCATGAGTTCGAAACTCAATGGTGCCACGAGAGTCAAGACTTTCTATTTTTTGTTTCTTAAATGCAGTTTGAAATACTTTAATGGTGTCACTGCCTGAACATGACGGCACGCCGGCGCCGTGGCTTAGTTGATTAAAGCACTTGTCACAGGAGATCATGAGTTCGAAACTCACCGATGCCGCGAGAGTCAAAACTTTCTATTTTTTTGTTTCTTAAATGCAGTTCGAAATACTTTAATGGTGTCACTGCCTGAACATGACGGCACGCCGGCGCCGTGGCTTACTTGATTAAAGCACTTGTCACAGGAGATCATGAGTTCAAAACTCATCGGTGCCGCGAGAGTCAAGACTTTCTATTTTTTTGTTTCTTATATGCAGTTCGAAATGCTTTAATGGTGTCACTGCCTGAACATGACGGCCCGCCGGCGCCGTGGCTTACTTGATTAAAGCACTTGTCACAGGAGATCACGAGTTCGAAACTCACCGGTGCCGCGAGAGTCAAGACTTTCTATTTTCTTTGTTTCTTAAATGCAGTTCGAAATACTTCTAATGGTGTCACTGCCTGAACATGACGGCACGCCGGCGCCGTGGCTTACTTGATTAAAGCACTTGTCACAGGAGATCATGAGCTTGAAACTCACTGGTGCCGCGAGAGTGAAGACTTTCTATTTTTTTGTTTCTTAAATACAGTTCGAAATACTTTAATGGTGTCACTGCCTGAACATGACGGCGCGCCGGCGCCGTGGCTTACTTGATTAAAGCACTTGTCACAGGAGATCATGAGATCGAAACTCACCGGTGCCGCGAGAGTCAAGACTTTCTATTTTCTTTGTTTCCTAAATGCAGTTCGAAATACTTCTAATGGTGTCACTGCCCGAACATGACGGCACGCCGGCGCCGTGGCTTACTTGATTGAAGCACTTGTCACAGGAGATCATGAGCTTGAAACTCACCGGTGCCGCGAGAGTGAAGACTTTCTATTTTTTGTTTCTTGAATACAGTTCGAAATACTTTAATGGTGTCACTGCCTGAACATGACGGCGCGCCGGCGCCGTGGCTTACTTCATTAAAGCACTTGTCACAGGAGATCATGAGTTCGAAACTCACCGGTGCCGCGAGAGTAAGAACTTTCTATTTTTTGTTTCTTAAATACAGTTCGAAATACTTATAATGGTGTCACTGCCTGAACATGACGGCACGCCGGCGCCGTGGCTTACTTGATTAAAGCACTTGTCACAGGAGATCATGAGTTCGAAACTCACCGGTGCCGCGAGAGTCAAGACTTTCTACTTATTTGTTTCTTAAATACAGTTCGAAATACTTTATGGTGTCACTGCCTAAACATGACGGCATGCCGGCGCCGTGGCTTAGTTGGTTAAAGCGCCTGTCACAGGAGATCACGACTTCGAAACTCACTGGCGCGGCGAGAGCGAAGACTTTCTAATTTTTGTTTCTTAAATGCAGTTCGAAATACTTCTAAGGTGTCACTGTCTGAACTTGACGGCACGCCGGTGCCGTGGTTTAGTTGGTTAAAGCGCTTGTCACAGGAGATCATGACTTCGAAACTCACCGGTGCCGCGAGAGTCAAGACTTTCTATTTTTTTTCTTAAATACAGTTCGAAATACTTCTAAAGGTGTCACTGCCTGAACATGACGGCACGCCGGCGCCGTGGTTCAGTTGGTTAAAGGGCTTGTCACAGGAGATCATGACTTCGAAACTCACCGGTGCCGCGAGAGTCAAGACTTTCTATTTTTGTGTTTGTTAAATGCAGTTCGAAATACTTTAATGGTGTCACTGCCTGAACATGACGGCACGCCGGCGCCGTGGCTTAGTTGGTTAAAGCACTTGTCACAGGAGATCATGAGTTCGAAACTCACCGGTGCCGCGAGAGTCAAGACTTTCTATTTTTTTTCTTAAATACAGTTCGAAATACTTCTAAAGGTGTCACTGTCTGAACATGACGGCACGCCAGCGCCGTGGTTCAGTTGATTAAAGCACTTGTCACAGGAGATCATGAGTTCGAAACTCACCGGCGCCGCGAGAGTCAAGACTTTCTATTTTTGTGTTTGTTAAATGCAGTTCAAAATACTTTAATGGTGTCACTGCCTGAACAAGACGGCACGCCGGCGCCATGGTTCAGTTGGTTAAAGGGCTTGTCACAGGAGATCATGAGTTCGAAACTCACCGGTGCCGCGAGAGTCAAGACTTTCTATTTTTGTGTTTGTTAAATGCAGTTCGAAATACTTTAATGGTGTCACTGTCTGAACATGACGGCACGCCGGCGCCGTGGCTTAGTTGGTTAAAGCACTTGTCACAGGAGATCATGAGTTCGAAACTCACCGGTGCCGCGAGAGTCAAGACTTTCTATTTTTTTTCCTAAATACAGTTCGAAATACTTCTAAAGGTGTCACTGCCTGAACATGACGGCACGCCAGCGCCGTGGTTCAGTTGATTAAAGCACTTGTCACAGGAGATTATGAGTTCGAAACTCACCGGCGCCGCGAGAGTCAAGACTTTCTATTTTTGTGTTTGTTAAATGCAGTTCAAAATAATTTAATGGTGTCACTGCCTGAACATGATGGCACGCCGGCGCCGTGGCTTAGTTGGTTAAAGCACTTGTCACAGGAGATCATGAGTTCGAAACTCAACGGTGCCGCGAGAGTCAAGACTTTCTATTTTTTGTTTCTTAAATGCAGTTCGAAATACTTTAATGGTGTCACTGCCTGAACATGACGGCACGCCGGCGCCGTGGCTTAGTTGATTAAAGCACTTGTCACAGGAGATCATGAGTTCGAAACTCACCGGTTGCGCGAGAGTCAAGACTTTCTATTTTTTTTGTTTCGTAAATGCAGTTCGAAATACTTTAATGGTGTAACTGCCTGAACATGACGGCACGCCGGCACCGTGGCTTAGTTGATTAAAGCACTTGTCACAGGAGATCATGAGTTCGAAACTCACCGATGCCGCAATAGTCAAGACTTTCTATTTTTTTGTTTCTTAAATGCAGTTTAAATACTTTAATGGTGTCACTGCCTGAACATGACGGCACGCCGGCGCCGTGGCTTAGTTGGTTAAAGCACTTGTCACAGGAGATCATGAGTTCGAAACTCACCGGTGCCGCGAGAGTCAAGACTTTCTATTTTTGTGTTTGTTAAATGCAGTTCGAAATACTTTAATGGTGTCACTGCCTGAACATGATGGCACGCCGGCGCCGTGGCTTAGTTGGTTAAACCACTTGTCACAGGAGATCATGAGTTCGAAACTCACAGGTGCCGCGAGAGTCAAGACTTTCTACTTTTTTGTTTCTTAAATACAGTTCGAAATACTTTAATGGTGTCAGTGCCTGAACATGACGGCACGCCGGCGCCGTGGCTTACTTGATTAAAGCACTTGTCACAGGAGATCATGAGTTCGAAACTCACCGGTTGCGCGAGAGTAAAGACTTTCTATTTTTTTGTTTCGTAAATGCAGTTCGAAATACTTTAATGGTGTAACTGCCTGAACATGACGGCACGCCGGCGCCGTGGCTTAGTTGATTAAAGCACTTGTCACATGAGATCATGAGCTCGAAACTCAACGGTGCCGCGAGAGTCAAGACTTTCTATTTTTTTGTTTCTTAAATACAGAGCGAAATACTTTAATGGTGTCACTGCCTGAACATGACGGCACGCCGGCGCCGTGGCTTACTTGATTAAAGCACTTGTCACAGGAGATCGTGAGTTGGAAACTCAACGGTGCCGCGAGAGTCAAGACTTTCTATTTTTTTGTTTCGTGAATGCAGTTCGAAATACTTTAATGGTGTAACTGCCTGAACATGACGGCACGCCGGCGCCGTGGCTTAGTTGATTAAAGCACTTGTCACATGAGATCATGAGTTCGAAACTCAATGGTGCCACGAGAGTCAAGACTTTCTATTTTTTGTTTCTTAAATGCAGTTTGAAATACTTTAATGGTGTCACTGCCTGAACATGACGGCACGCCGGCGCCGTGGCTTAGTTGATTAAAGCACTTGTCACAGGAGATCATGAGTTCGAAACTCACCGATGCCGCGAGAGTCAAAACTTTCTATTTTTTGTTTCTTAAATGCAGTTCGAAATACTTTAATGGTGTCACTGCCTGAACATGACGGCACGCCGGCGCCGTGGCTTACTTGATTAAAGCACTTGTCACAGGAGATCATGAGTTCAAAACTCATCGGTGCCGCGAGAGTCAAGACTTTCTATTTTTTTGTTTCTTATATGCAGTTCGAAATGCTTTAATGGTGTCACTGCCTGAACATGACGGCCCGCCGGCGCCGTGGCTTACTTGATTAAAGCACTTGTCACAGGAGATCACGAGTTCGAAACTCACCGGTGCCGCGAGAGTCAAGACTTTCTATTTTCTTTGTTTCTTAAATGCAGTTCGAAATACTTCTAATGGTGTCACTGCCTGAACATGACGGCACGCCGGCGCCGTGGCTTACTTGATTAAAGCACTTGTCACAGGAGATCATGAGCTTGAAACTCACTGGTGCCGCGAGAGTGAAGACTTTCTATTTTTTTGTTTCTTAAATACAGTTCGAAATACTTTAATGGTGTCACTGCCTGAACATGACGGCGCGCCGGCGCCGTGGCTTACTTGATTAAAGCACTTGTCACAGGAGATCATGAGATCGAAACTCACCGGTGCCGCGAGAGTCAAGACTTTCTATTTTTTGTTTCTTAAATACAGTTCGAAATACTTATAATGGTGTCACTACCTATACATGACGGCACGCCGGCGCCGTGGATTACTTGATTAAAGCACTTGTCACAGGAGATCATGAGTTCGAAACTCACCGGTGCCGCGGGAGTCAAGACTTTCTACTTATTTGTTTCTTAAATGCAGTTCAAAATACTTTAATGGTGTCACTGCCTAAACATGACGGCCTGCCGGCACCGTGGCTTAGTTGGTTAAAGCGCCTGTCACAGGAGATCACGACTTCGAAACTCACTGGCGCAGCGAGAGCGAAGACTTTCTAATTTTTGTTTCTTAAATGCAGTTCGAAATACTTCTAAGGTGTCATTGTCTGAACTTGACGGCACGCCGGTGCCGTGGTTTAGATGGTTAAAGCGCTTGTCACAGGAGATCATGACTTCAAAACTCACCGGTGCCGCGAGAGTCAAGACTTTCTATTTTTTTTTCTTAAATACAGTTCGAAATACTTCTAAAGGTGTCACTGCCTTAACATGACGGCACGCCGGCGCCGTGGTTCAGTTGGTTAAATGTCTTGTCACAGGAGATCATGACTTCGAAACTCAACGGTGCCGCGAGAGTCAAGACTTTCTATTTTTGTGTTTGTTAAATGCAGTTCGAAATACTTTAATGGTGTCACTGCCTGAACATGACGGCACGCCGGCGCCGTGGCTTAGTTGGTTAAAGCACTTGTCACAGGAGATCATGAGTTCGAAACTCACCGGTGCCGCGAGAGTCAATACTTTCTATTTTTTTTTCTTAAATACAGTTCGAAATACTTCTAAAGGTGTCACTGTCTGAACATGACGGCACGCCAGCGCCGTGGTTCAGTTTATTAAAGCACTTGTCACAGGAGATCATGAGTTCGAAACTCACCGGCGCCGCGAGAGTCAAGACTTTCTATTTTTGTGTTTGTTAAATGCAGTTCAAAATACTTTAATGGTGTCACTGCCCGAACAAGACGGCACGCCGGCGCCGTGGTTCAGTTGGTTAAAGGGCTTGTCACAGGAGATCATGACTTCGAAACTCACCGGTGCCGCGAGAGTCAAGACTTTCTATTTCTGTGTTTGCTAAATGCAGTTCGAAATACTTTAATGGTGTCACTGCCTGGACATGACGGCACGCCGGCACCGTGGCTTAGTTGATTAAAGCACTTGTCACAGGAGATCGTGAGTTGGAAACTCAACAGTGCCGCGAGAGTCAAGACTTTCTATTTTTTTGTTTCTTAAATGCAGTTCGAAATACTTTAATGGTGTCACTGCCTGAACATGACGGCACGCCGGCGCCGTGGCTTAGTTGATTAAAGCACTTGTCACAGGAGATCATGAGTTCGAAACTCACCGGTTGCGCGAGAGTCAAGACTTTCTATTTTTTTGTTTCGTAAATGCAGTTCGAAATACTTTAATGGTGTAACTGCCTGAACATGACGGCACGCCGGCGCCGTGGCTTAGTTGATTAAAGCACTTGTCACATGAGATCATGAGTTCGAAACTCAACGATGCCGCGAGAGTCAAGACTTTCCACTTTTTTGTTTCCTGAATACAGTTCGAAATACTTTAATGGTGTCAGTGCCTGAACATGACGGCACGCCGGCGCCGTGGCTTACTTGATTAAAGCACTTGTCACAGGAGATCATGAGTTCGAAACTCACCGGCGCCGCGAGAGTCAAGATTTTCTATTTTTGTGTTTGTTAAATGCAGTTCAAAATACTTTAATGGTGTCACTGCCTGAACATGACGGCACGCCGGCGCCGTGGTTTAGTTGGATAAAGCGCTTGTCACAGGGGACCATGACTTCGAAACTCACCGGTGCCGCGAGAGTCAAGACTTTCTATTTTTGTGTTTGTTAAATGCAGTTCGAAATACTTTAATGGTGTCACTGCCTGAACATGACGGCACGCCGGCGCCGTGGCTTAGTTGATTAAAGCACTTGTCACAGGAGATCGTGAGTTGGAAACTCAACGGTGCCGCGAGAGTCAAGACTTTCTATTTTTTTGTTTCTTAAATGCAGTTCGAAATACTTTAATGGTGTCACTGCCTAAACATGACGGCATGCCGGCGCCGTGGCTTAGTTGGTTAAAGCGCCTGTCACAGGAGATCACGATTTCAAAACTCACTGGCGCCGCGAGAGTGAAGACTTTCTAATTTTTGTTTCTTAAATGCAGTTCGACATACTTCTAAGGTGTCACTGTCTGAACATGACGGCACGCCGGTTCCGTGGTTTAGTTGGTTAAAGCGCTTGTCACAGGAGATCATGAGTTCGAAACTCACGGGTGCCGCGAGAGTCAAGACTTTCTATTTTTTTTCTTAAATACAGTTCGAAATACTTCTAAA
Source organism: Rhipicephalus microplus (assembly GCF_043290135.1). Classification (NCBI taxonomy): domain Eukaryota; kingdom Metazoa; phylum Arthropoda; class Arachnida; order Ixodida; family Ixodidae; genus Rhipicephalus; species Rhipicephalus microplus. Next base: position 858,475 of record NW_027464635.1, read on the forward strand.
GGTGTCACTCTCTGAACATGACGGCACGCCAGCGCCGTGGTTCAGTTGATTAAAGCACTTGTCACAGGAGATCATGAGTTCGAAACTCACCGGCGCCGCGAGAGTCAAGACTTTCTATTTTTGTGTTTGTTAAATGCAGTTCAAAATACTTTAATGGTGTCACTGCCTGAACATGACGGCACGCCGGCGCCGTGGCTTAGTTGATTAAAGCACTTGTCACAGGATATCGTGAGTTCGAAACTCAACGGTGCCGCGAGAGTCAAGACTTTCTATTTTTTTGTTTCCTAAATGCAGTTCGAAATACTTTAATGGTGTCACTGCCTGAACATGACGGCACGCCGGCGCCGTGGCTTAGTTGATTAAAGCACTTGTCACAGGAGATCATGAGTTCGAAACTCACCGGTTGCGCGAGAGTCAAGACTTTCTATTTTTTTGTTTCGTAAATGCAGTTCGAAATACTTTAATGGTGTAACTGCCTGAACATGACGGCACGCCGGCACCGTGGCTTAGTTGAATAAAGCACTTGTCACAAGAGATCATGAGTTCGAAACTCACCGATGCCGCGAGAGTCAAGACTTTCTATTTTTTTGTTTCTTAAATGCAGTTCGAAATACTTTAATGGTGTCACTGCCTGAACATGACGGCACGCCGGCGCCGTGGCTTAGTTGGTTAAAGCACTTGTCACAGGAGATCATGAGTTCGAAACTCACCGGCGCCGCAAGAGTCATGACTTTTTATTTTTGTGTTTGTTAAATGCAGTTCAAAATACTTTAATGGTGTCACTGTCTGAACAAGACGGCACGCCGGCGCCGTGGTTTAGTTGGTTAAAGCGCTTGTCACAGGAGATCATGACTTCGAAACTCACCGGTGCCGCGAGAGTCAAGACTTTCTATTTTTGTGTTTGTTAAATGCAGTTCGAAATACTTTAATGGTGTCACTGTCTGAACATGACGGCACGCCGGCGCCGTGGCTTAGTTGGTTAAAGCACTTGTCACAGGAGATCATGAGTTCGAAACTCACCGGTGCCGCGAGAGTCAAGACTTTCTATTTTTTTTCCTAAATACAGTTCGAAATACTTCTAAAGGTGTCACTGCCTGAACATGACGGCACGCCAGCGCCGTGGTTCAGTTGATTAAAGCACTTGTCACAGGAGATTATGAGTTCGAAACTCACCGGCGCCGCGAGAGTCAAGACTTTCTATTTTTGTGTTTGTTAAATGCAGTTCAAAATAATTTAATGGTGTCACTGCCTGAACATGATGGCACGCCGGCGCCGTGGCTTAGTTGGTTAAAGCACTTGTCACAGGAGATCATGAGTTCGAAACTCAACGGTGCCGCGAGAGTCAAGACTTTCTATTTTTTGTTTCTTAAATGCAGTTCGAAATACTTTAATGGTGTCACTGCCTGAACATGACGGCACGCCGGCGCCGTGGCTTAGTTGATTAAAGCACTTGTCACAGGAGATCATGAGTTCGAAACTCACCGGTTGCGCGAGAGTCAAGACTTTCTATTTTTTTTGTTTCGTAAATGCAGTTCGAAATACTTTAATGGTGTAACTGCCTGAACATGACGGCACGCCGGCACCGTGGCTTAGTTGATTAAAGCACTTGTCACAGGAGATCATGAGTTCGAAACTCACCGATGCCGCAATAGTCAAGACTTTCTATTTTTTTGTTTCTTAAATGCAGTTTAAATACTTTAATGGTGTCACTGCCTGAACATGACGGCACGCCGGCGCCGTGGCTTAGTTGGTTAAAGCACTTGTCACAGGAGATCATGAGTTCGAAACTCACCGGTGCCGCGAGAGTCAAGACTTTCTATTTTTGTGTTTGTTAAATGCAGTTCGAAATACTTTAATGGTGTCACTGCCTGAACATGATGGCACGCCGGCGCCGTGGCTTAGTTGGTTAAACCACTTGTCACAGGAGATCATGAGTTCGAAACTCACAGGTGCCGCGAGAGTCAAGACTTTCTATTTTTTTGTTTCTTAAATACAGAGCGAAATACTTTAATGGTGTCACTGCCTGTACATGACGGCACGCCGGCGCCGTGGCTTACTTGATTAAAGCACTTGTCACAGGAGATCGTGAGTTGGAAACTCAACGGTGCCGCGAGAGTCAAGACTTTCTATTTTTTTGTTTCGTAAATGCAGTTCGAAATACTTTAATGGTGTAACTGCCTGAACATGACGGCACGCCGGCGCCGTGGCTTAGTTGATTAAAGCACTTGTCACATGAGATCATGAGTTCGAAACTCAATGGTGCCACGAGAGTCAAGACTTTCTATTTTTTGTTTCTTAAATGCAGTTTGAAATACTTTAATGGTGTCACTGCCTGAACATGACGGCACGCCGGCGCCGTGGCTTAGTTGATTAAAGCACTTGTCACAGGAGATCATGAGTTCGAAACTCACCGATGCCGCGAGAGTCAAAACTTTCTATTTTTTTGTTTCTTGAATGCAGTTCGAAATACTTTAATGGTGTCACTGCCTGAACATGACGGCACGCCGGCGCCGTGGCTTACTTGATTAAAGCACTTGTCACAGGAGATCATGAGTTCAAAACTCATCGGTGCCGCGAGAGTCAAGACTTTCTATTTTTTTGTTTCTTATATGCAGTTCGAAATGCTTTAATGGTGTCACTGCCTGAACATGACGGCCCGCCGGCGCCGTGGCTTACTTGATTAAAGCACTTGTCACAGGAGATCACGAGTTCGAAACTCACCGGTGCCGCGAGAGTCAAGACTTTCTATTTTCTTTGTTTCCTAAATGCAGTTCGAAATACTTCTAATGGTGTCACTGCCCGAACATGACGGCACGCCGGCGCCGTGGCTTACTTGATTGAAGCACTTGTCACAGGAGATCATGAGCTTGAAACTCACCGGTGCCGCGAGAGTGAAGACTTTCTATTTTTTGTTTCTTGAATACAGTTCGAAATACTTTAATGGTGTCACTGCCTGAACATGACGGCGCGCCGGCGCCGTGGCTTACTTCATTAAAGCACTTGTCACAGGAGATCATGAGTTCGAAACTCACCGGTGCCGCGAGAGTAAGAACTTTCTATTTTTTGTTTCTTAAATACAGTTCGAAATACTTATAATGGTGTCACTGCCTGAACATGACGGCACGCCGGCGCCGTGGCTTACTTGATTAAAGCACTTGTCACAGGAGATCATGAGTTCGAAACTCACCGGTGCCGCGAGAGTCAAGACTTTCTACTTATTTGTTTCTTAAATACAGTTCGAAATACTTTATGGTGTCACTGCCTAAACATGACGGCATGCCGGCGCCGTGGCTTAGTTGGTTAAAGCGCCTGTCACAGGAGATCACGACTTCGAAACTCACTGGCGCGGCGAGAGCGAAGACTTTCTAATTTTTGTTTCTTAAATGCAGTTCGAAATACTTCTAAGGTGTCACTGTCTGAACTTGACGGCACGCCGGTGCCGTGGTTTAGTTGGTTAAAGCGCTTGTCACAGGAGATCATGACTTCGAAACTCACCGGTGCCGCGAGAGTCAAGACTTTCTATTTTTTTCTTAAATACAGTTCGAAATACTTCTAAAGGTGTCACTGCCTGAACATGACGGCACGCCGGCGCCGTGGTTCAGTTGGTTAAAGGGCTTGTCACAGGAGATCATGACTTCGAAACTCACCGGTGCCGCGAGAGTCAAGACTTTCTATTTTTGTGTTTGTTAAATGCAGTTCGAAATACTTTAATGGTGTCACTGCCTGAACATGACGGCACGCCGGCGCCGTGGCTTAGTTGGTTAAAGCACTTGTCACAGGAGATCATGAGTTCGAAACTCACCGGTGCCGCGAGAGTCAAGACTTTCTATTTTTTTTCTTAAATACAGTTCGAAATACTTCTAAAGGTGTCACTGTCTGAACATGACGGCACGCCAGCGCCGTGGTTCAGTTGATTAAAGCACTTGTCACAGGAGATCATGAGTTCGAAACTCACCGGCGCCGCGAGAGTCAAGACTTTCTATTTTTGTGTTTGTTAAATGCAGTTCAAAATACTTTAATGGTGTCACTGCCTGAACAAGACGGCACGCCGGCGCCATGGTTCAGTTGGTTAAAGGGCTTGTCACAGGAGATCATGACTTCGAAACTCACCGGTGCCGCGAGAGTCAAGACTTTCTATTTCTGTGTTTGTTAAATGCAGTTCGAAATACTTTAATGGTGTCACTGCCTGAACATGACGGCACGCCGGCGCCGTGGCTTAGTTGATTAAAGCACTTGTCACAGGAGATCGTGAGTTGGAAACTCAACGGTGCTGCGAGAGTCAAGACTTTCTATTTTTTTGTTTCTTAAATGCAGTTCGAAATACTTTAATGGTGTCACTGCCTGAACATGACGGCACGCCGGCGCCGTGGCTTAGTTGATTAAAGCACTTGTCACAGGAGATCATGAGTTCGTAACTCACCAGTTGCGCGAGAGTCAAGACTTTCTATTTTTTTGTTTCGTAAATGCAGTTCGAAATACTTTAATGTTGTAACTGCCTGAACATGACGGCACGCCGGCGCCGTGGCTTAGTTGATTAAAGCACTTGTCACATGAGATCATGAGTTCGAAACTCAACGGTGCCGCGAGAGTCAAGACTTTCTATATTTGTTTCTTAAATGCAGTTTGAAATACTTTAATGGTGTCACTGCCTGAACAAGACGGCACGCCGGCGCCGTGGCTTAGTTGATTAAAGCACTTGTCACAGGAGATCATGAGTTCGAAACTCATCGGTGCCGCGAGAGTCAAGACTTCCTATTTTTTTGTTTCTTAAATACAGTTCGAAATACTTTAATGGTGTCACTGCCTGAACATGACGGCACGCCGGCGCCGTGGCTTACTTGATTAAAGCACTTGTCACAGGAGATCATGAGTTCGAAACTCACCGGTGCCGCGAGAGTCAAGACTTTCTATTTTTTGTTTCTTAAATACAGTTCGAAATACTTCTAATGGTGTCACTGCCTGAACATGACGGCACGCCGGCGCCGTGGCTTACTTGATTAAAGCACTTGTCACAGGAGATCATGAGTTCGAAACTCACCGGTGCCGCGAGAGTCAAGACTTTCTACTTTTTTGTTTCTTAAATACAGTTCGAAATACTTTAATGGTGTCACTGCCTAAACATGACGGCATGCCGGCGCCGTGGCTTAGTTGGTTAAAGCGCCTGTCACAGGAGATCACGACTTCGAAACTCACTGGCGCGGTGAGAGCGAAGACTTTCTAATTTTTGTTTCTTTATTGCAGTTCGATATACTTCTAAGGTGTCACTGTCTGAACTTGACAACACGCCGGTGCCGTGGTTTAGTTGGTTAAAGCGCTTGTCACAGGAGATCATGACTTCGAAACTCACCGGTGCCGCGAGAGTCAAGACTTTCTATATTTTTCTTAAATGCAGTTCGAAATACTTCTAAAGGTGTCACTGCCTGAACATGACGGCACGCCGCCGCCGTGGTTCAGTTGGTTAAAGGGCTTGTCACAGGAGATCATGACTTCGAAACTCACCGGTGCCGCGAGAGTCAAGACTTTCTATTTTTGTGTTTGTTAAATGCAGTTCGAAATAATTTAATGGTGTCACTGCCTGAACATGACGGCACGCCGGCGTCGTGGCTTAGTTGGTTAAAGCACTTGTCACAGGAGATCATGACTTTGAATCTCACCGGTGCCGCGAGAGTCAAGACTTCTGATTTTTTTGTTTCTTAAATGCAGTTCAAAATACTTTAATGGGGTCACTGCCCGAACATGACGGAACGCCGGCGCTGTGGCTTAGTTGGTTAAAGCACTTGTCACAGGAGATCATGACTTTGAATCTCACCGGTGCCGCGAGAGTCAAGACTTCTTATTTTTTTGTTTCTTAAATGCAGTTCGAAATACTTTTATGGGGTCACTGCCTGAACATGACGGAACGCCGGCGCCGTGGCTTAGTTGGTTAAAGCACTTGTCACAGGAGATCATGTTTTCGAAACACAACGGTACCGCGAGAGTCAAGACTTTCTATTTTTTTCTTAAATACAGTTCGAAATACTTCTAAAGGTGTCACTGCCTGAACATGACGGCACGCCAGCGCCGTGATTCAGTTGGTTAAAGCACTTGTCACAGGAGATCGTGAGTTCGAAACTCAACGGTGCCGCTAGAGTCAAGACTTTATATTTTTGTGTTTGTTAAATGCAGTTCGAAATACTTTAATGGTGTCACTGCCTGAACATGACGGCACGCCGGCGCCGTGGTTTAGTTGGTTAAAGCGCTTGTCACAGGAGATCATGACTTCAAAACTCACCGTTGCCGCGAAAGTCAAGACTTTCTATTTTTGTGTTTGTTAAATGCAGTTCAAAATACTTTAATGGTGTCACTGCCTGAACATGACGGCACGCCGGCGCCGTGGCTTACTTGATTAAAGCACTTGTCACAGGAGATCACGAGTTCGAAACTCACCGGTGCCGCGAGAGTCAAGACTTTCTATTTTCTTTGTTTCTTAAATGCAGTTCGAAATACTTCTAATGGTGTCACTGCCTGAACATGACGGCACACCGGCGCCGTGGCTTACTTGATTTAAGCACTTGTCACAGGAGATCATGAGCTTGAAACTCGCCGGTGCCGCGAGAGTGAAGACTTTCTATTTTTTTGTTTCTTAAATACAGTTCGAAATACTTTAATGGTGTCACTGCCTGAACATGACGGCACGCCGGCGCCGTGGCTTACTTGATTAAAGCACTTGCCACAGGAGATCATGAGTTTTAAACTCACCGGTGCCGCGAGAGTCAAGACTTTCTACTTTTTTGTTTCTTAAATACAGTTCGAAATACTTTAATGGTGTCACTGCCTAAACATGACGGCATGCCGGCGCCGTGGCTTAGTTGGTTAAAGCGCCTGTCACAGGAGATCACGACTTCGAAACTCACTGGCGCGGCGAGAGCGAAGACTTTCTAATTTTTGTTTCTTAAATGCAGTTCGAAAGACTTCTAAGGTGTCACTGTCTGAACTTGACGGCACGCCGGTGCCGTGGCTTAGTTGGTTAAAGCACTTGTCACTGGAGATCATGAGTTCGAAACTCACTGGTGCCGCGAGAGTCAAGACTTTCTATTTTTTTTCTTAAATAACGCTCAAAATACTTCTAAAGGTGTCACTGTCTGAACATGACGGCACGCCAGCGCCGTGGTTCAGTTGATTAAAGCACTTGTCACAGGAGATCATGAGTTCGAAACTCATCGGTGCCGCGAGAGTCAAGACTTTCTATTTTTTGTTTCTTATATGCAGTTCGAAATACTTCTAAAGGTGTCACTGCCTGAACATGACGGCACGCCAGCGCCGTGGTTCAGTTGATTAAAGCACTTGTCACAGGAGATCGTGAGTTCGAAACTCAACGGTGCCGCGAGAGTCAAGACTTTATACTTTTGTGTTTGTTAAATGTAGTTCGAAATACTTTAATGGTGTCACTGCCTGAACATGACGGCACGCCGGCGCCGTGGTTTAGTTGGTTAAAGCGCTTGTCGCAGGAGATCATGACTTCGAAACTCACCGGTGCCGCGAGAGTCAAGTCTTTCTATTTTTGTGTTTGTTAAATGCCGTTCGAAATACTTTAATGGTGTCACTGCCTGAACATGACGGCACGCCGGCGCCGTGGCTTAGTTGGTTAAAGCACTTGTCACATGAGATCATGAGTTCGGAGCTCACCGGTGCCGCGAGAGTCAAGACTTTCTATTTTTTTTCTTAAATACAGTTCGAAATACTTCTAAAGGTGTCACTGCCTGAAGATGACGGCACGCCGGCGCCGCGATTTAGTAGGTTAAAGCGCTTGTCACAGGAGATCATGACTTCGAAACTTCACCGGTGCCGCGAGAGTCAAGACTTTCTATTTTTGTGTTTGTTAAATGCAGTTCGAAATACTTTAATGGTGTCACTGCCTGAACATGACGGCACGCCGGCGCCGTGGCTTAGTTGGTTAAAGCACTTGTCACAGGAGATCATGAGTTCGAAACTCACCGGTGCCGCGAGAGTCAAGACTTTCTATTTTTTTTCCTAAATACAGTTCGAAATACTTCTAAAAATGTCACTGCCTGAACATGACGGCACGCGAGCGCCGTGGTTCAGTTGATTAAAGCACTTGTCACAGGAGATCATGAGTTCGAAACTCACCGGCGCCGCGAGTGTCAAGACTTTCTATTTTTGTGTTTGTTAAATGCAGTTCAAAATACTTTAATGGTGTCACTGCCTGAACATGACGGCACGCCAGCGCCGTGGTTTAGTTGGTTGGAGCGCTTGTTACAGGAGATCATGACTTCGAAACTCACCGGTGCCGCGAGAGTCAAGACTTTCTATTTTTGTGTTTGTTAAATGCAGTTCGGAATACTTTAATGGTGTCACTGCCTGAACATGACGGCACGCCGGCGCCGTGGCTTAGTTGAATAAAGCACTTGTCACAGGAGATCGTGAGTTCGAAACTCAACGGTGCCGTGAGAGTCAAGACCAACGTCTTTCTATATTTTGTTTTTAAAATATAGCTCAAAATACTTCCAGTGGTGTCGCAGCCTGAACATGACGAAAGCCCGGCGCCATGGCTTAGTTGGTCAAAGCGCCTGTCTAGTAAATGGCGGATCATGAGTTCGAATCTCACCAGTGCCTCGGGAGTCAAGACTTTCAATTTTTGTGCTTGTTAAATGCAGTTCGAAATAATTTAATGGTGTCACTGCCTAAACATGACGGCACGCCAGCGCCGTGGCCTAGTTGGTTAAAGCGCCTGTCACAGGAGTTCATGACTTCGAAACTCACTGGCGCCGCGAGAGTGAAGACTTTCTAATTTTTGTTTCTTAAATGCAGTTCGATATACTTCTAAAGGTGTCACTGCCTGAACATGACGGCACGCCGGCGCCGTGGTTTAGTTGGTTAAAGCGCTTGTCACAGGAGATCATGACTTTGAATCTCACCGGTGCTGCGAGAGTCAAGACTTCTTATTTTTTTGTTTCTTAAATGCAGTTCGAAATACTTTAATGGTGTCACTGCCTGAACATGACGGAACGCCGGCGCCGTGGCTTAGTTGGTTAAAGCACTTGTCACAGGAGATCTTGAGTTCGAAACACACCGGTGCCGCGAGAGTCAAGACTTTCTATTTTTTTCTTAAATACAGTTCGAAATACTTCTAAAGGTGTCACTGCCTGAACATGACGGCACGCCAGCGCCGTGGTTCAGTTGATTAAAGCACTTGTCACAGGAGATCGTGAGTTCGAAACTCAACGGTGCCGCGAAAGTCAAGACTTTATACTTTTGTGTTTGTTAAATGTAGTTCGAAATACTTTAATGGTGTCACTGCCTGAACATGACGGCACGCCGGCGCCGTGGTTTAGTTGGTTAAAGCGCTTGTCGCAGGAGATCATGACTTCGAAACTCACCCGTGCCGCGAGAGTCAAGTCTTTCTATTTTTGTGTTTGTTAAATGCAGTTCGAAATTCTTTAGTGGTGTCACTGCCTGAACATGACGGCACGCCGGCGCCGTGGCTTAGTTGGTTAAAGCACTTGTCACATGAGATCATGAGTTCGGAGCTCACCGGTGCCGCGAGAGTCAAGACTTTCTATTTTTTTTTCTTAAATACAGTTCGAAATACTTCTAAAAGTGTCACTGCCTGAAGATGACGGCACGCCGGCGCCGCGATTTAGTAGGTTAAAGCGCTTGTCACAGGAGATCATGATTCGAAACTTCACCGGTGCCGCGAGAGTCAAGACTTTCTATTTTTGTGTTTGTTAAATGCAGTTCGAAAAACTTTAATGGTGTCACTGCCTGAACATGACGGCACGCCAGCGCCGTGGTTTAGTTGGTTGGAGCGCTTGTCACAGGAGATCATGACTTCGAAACTCACCGGTGCCGCGAGAGTCAAGACTTTCTATTTTTGTGTTGGTAAATGCAGTTCGGAATACTTTAATGGTGTCACTGCCTGAACATGACGGCACGCCGGCGCCTTGGCTTAGTTGAATAAAGCACTTGTCACAGGAGATCGTGATTTCGAAACTCATCGGTGCCCCGAGAGTCAAGACTTTCAACTTTTTGTTTCTTAAATGCAGTTCGAAATACTTCTAATGGTGTCACTGCCTGAACATGACGGCATGCCGGCGCCGTGCCTTACTTGATTTAAGCACTTGTCACAGGAGATCACGAGTTCGAAACTCACCGGTGCCGCGAGAGTCAAGACTTTCTATTTTTTGTTTCTTAAATACAGTTCGAAATACTTCTAATGGTGTCACTGCCTGAACATGACGGCACGCCGGCGCCGTGGCTTACTTGATTAAAGCACTTGTCACAGAAGATCATGAGTTCGAATCTCACCGGCGCCGCGAGAGTCAAGACTTTCTATTTTTGTGTTTGTTAAATGCAGTTCAAAATACTTTAATGGTGTCACTGCCTGAACATGACGGCACGCCGGCGCCGTGGCTTACTTGATTAAAGCACTTGTCACAGGAGATCACGAGTTCGAAACTCACCGGTGCCGCGAGAGTCAAGACTTTCTATTTTCTTTGTTTCTTAAATGCAGTTCGAAATACTTCTAATGGTGTCACTGCCTGAACATGACGGCACACCGGCACCGTGGCTTACTTGATTTAAGCACTTGTCACAGGAGATCATGAGCTTGAAACTCGCCGGTGCCGCGAGAGTGAAGACTTTCTATTTTTTTGTTTCTTAAATACAGTTCGAAATACTTTAATGGTGTCACTGCCTGAACATGACGGCACGCCGGCGCCGTGGCTTACTTGATTAAAGCACTTGTCACAGGAGATCATGAGTTCGAAACTCACCGGTGCCGTGAGAGTTAAGACTTTCTATTTTTTGTTTCTTAAATACAGTTCGAAATACTTCTAATCGTGTCACTGCCTGAACATGACGGCACGCCGGCGCCGTGGCTTACTTGATTAAAGCACTTGTCACAGGAGATCATGAGTTCGAAACTCACTGGTGCCGCGAGAGTCAAGACTTTCTATTTTTTTTCTTAAATACAGCTCAAAATACTTCTAAAGGTGTCACTGTCTGAACATGACGGCACGCCAGCGCCGTGGTTAAGTTGATTAAAGCACTTGTCGCAGGAGATCATGAGTTCGAAACTCACCGGCGCCGCGAGAGTCAAGACTTTCTATTTTTGTGTTTGTTAAATGCAGTTCAAAATACTTTAAGGGTGTCACTGCCTGAACAAGACGGCACGCCGGCGCCGTGGTTTAGTTCGTTAAAGCGCTTGTCACAGGAGATCATGACTTCGAAACTCACCGGTGCCGCGAGAGTCAAGACCAACGTCTCTCTATATTTTGTTTTTGAAATATAGCTCAAAATACTTCTAATGGTGTCGCAGCCTGAACATGACGAAAGCCCGGCGCCATGGCTGAGTTGGTCAAAGCGCCTGTCTAATAAACGGCGGATCATGAGTTCGAATCTCACCAGTGCCTCGGGAGTCAAGACTTTCTATTTTTGTGTTTGTTAAATGCAGTTCGAAATACTTTAATGGTGTCACTGCCTAAACATGACGGTACGCCGGCGCCGTGGCCTAGTTGGTTAAAACGCCTGTCACAGGAGATCATGACTTCGAAACTCACTGGCGCCGCGAGAGTGAAGACTTTCTAATTTTTGTTTCTTAAATGCAGTTCCATATACTTCTAAAGGTGTCACTGCCTGAACATGACGGCACGCCGGCGCCGTGATTTAGTTGGTTAAAGCGCTTGTCACAGGAGATCAAGAATTTGAATCTCACCGGTGCCGCGAGAGTCAAGACTTCTTATTTTTTTGTTTCTTAAATGCACTTCGAAATACTTTAATGGGGTCACTGCCTGAACATGACGGAACGCCGGCGCCGTGGCTTAGTTGGTTAAAGCACTTGTCACAGGAGATCATGATTTCGAAACACACCGGTACCGCGAGAGTCAAGACTTTCTATTTTTTTTCTTAAATACAGTTCGAAATGCTTCTAAAGGTGTCACTGCCTGAACATGACGGCACGCCAGCGCCGTGGTTCAGTTGGTTAAAGCACTTGTCACAGGAGATCGTGAGTTCGAAACTCAACGGTGCCGCGAGAGTCAAGATTTTATATTTTTGTGTTTGTTAAATGCAGTTCGAAATACTTTAATGGTGTCACTGCCTGAACATGACGGCACGCCGGCGCCGTGGTTTAGTTGGTTAAAGCGCTTGTCACAGGAGATCATGACTTCGAAACTCACCGGTGCCGCGAAAGTCAAGACTTTCTATTTTTGTGTTTGTTAAATGCAGTTCGAAATACTTTAATGGTGTCACTGCCTTAACATGACGGCACGCCGGCGCCGTGGCTTAGTTGGTTAAAGCACTTGTCACATGAGATCATGAGTTCGGAACTCACCGGTGCCGCGAGATTCAAGACTTTCTATTTTTGTGTTTGTTAAATGCAGTTCGAAATACTTTAATGGTGTCACTGCCTGAACATGACGGCACGCCGGCGCCGTGGCTTAGTTGATTAAAGCACTTTTCACAGGAGATCATGAGTTCGAAACTCACCGGTGCCGCGAGAGTCAAGACTTTCTATTTTTTTCCCTAAATACAGTTCGAAATACTTCTAAAGGTGTCACTGCCTGAACATGTCGGCACGCCAGCGCCGTGGTTCAGTTGAATAAAGCACTTGTCACAGGAGATCATGAGTTCGAAACTCACCGGCGCCGCGAGGGTCAAGACTTTCTATTTTTGTGTTTGTTAAATGCAGTTCAAAATACTTTAATCGTGTCACTGCCTGAACATGACGGCACGCCGGCGCCGTGGTTTAGTTGGTTATAGCGCTTCTCACAGGAGATCATGACTTTGAAATTCACCGGTGCCGCGAGAGTCAAGACTTTCTATTTTTTTGTTTCTTAAATGCAGGTCGAAGTACTTTAATGGTGTCACTGCCTGAAAATGACGGCACGCCGGCGCCGTGGCTTAGTTGATTAAAGCACTTGTCACAGGAGATGATGAGTTCGAAACTCACCGGTTGCGCGAGAGTCAAGACTTTCTATTTTTTTGTTTCTTAAAGGCAGTTTGAAATACTTTAATGGTGTAACTGCCTGAACATGACGGCACGGCGGTGCCGTGGCTTCGTTGATTAAAGCACTTGTCACATGAGATCGTGAGTTCGAAACTCAATGGTGCCGCGAGAGTCAAGACTTTCTATTTTTTATTTCTTAAATGCAGTTCGAAATACTTTATAGGTGTCACTGCCTGAACATGACATCACGCCGGCGCCGTGGCTTAGTTGATTAAAGCACTTGTCACAGGAGATCATGAGTTCGAAACTCACCGGTGCCGCGAGAGTCAAGACTTTCTATTTTTTGTTTCTTAAATGCAGTTCGAAATACTTTAATGGTGTCACTGCCTGAACATGACGGCACGCCGGCGCCGTGGCTTAGTTGGTTAAAGCACTTGTCACAGGAGATCATGAGTTCGAAACTCACCGGTGCCGCGAGAGTCAAGACTTTCTATTTTTGTGTTTGTTAAATGCAGTTCGAAATACTTTAATGGTGTCACTGCCTGAACATGACGGCACGCCGGCGCCGTGGCTTAGTTGGTTAAAGCACTTGTCACAGGAGATCATGAGTTCGAAACTCATCAGTACCGCGAGATTCAAGACTTTCTATTTTTTGTTTCTTAAATGCAGTTCGAAATGCTTTAATGGTGTCACTGCCTGAACATGACGGCCCGCTGGCGCCGTGGCTTACTTGATTAAAGCACTTGTCACAGGAGATCATGAGCTCGAAACTCACCGGTGCCGCGAGAGTCAAGACTTTCTAGTTTTTTGTTTTTTAAATACAGTTCGAAATACTTTAATAGTGTCACTGCCTGAACATGGCGGCCCGCCGGCGCCGTTGCTTAGTTCATTAAAGCACTTGTCACAGGAGATCATGAGTTCGAAACTCACCGGCGCCGCGAGAGTCAAGACTTTCTATTTTTTGTTTCTTAAATACAGTTCGAAATACTTCTAATGGTGTCACTGCCTGAACATGACGGCACGCCGGCGCCGTGGCTTACTTGATTAAAGCACTTGTCACAGAAGATCATGAGTTCGAAACTCACCGGTGCCGCGAGAGTCAAGATTTTCTACTTTTTTATTTCTTAAATACAGTTTGAAATACTTTAATGGTGTCACTGCCTAAACACGACGGCATGCCGGCGCCGTGGCTTAGCTGGTTAAAGCGCTTGTCACAGGAGATCATGACTTCGAAACTCACCGGTGCCGCGAGAGTCAAGACCAACGTCTCTCTATATTTTGTTTTTAAAATATAGCTCAAAATACTTCCAGTGGTGTCGCAGCCTGAACATGACGAAAGCCCGGCGCCATGGCTTAGTTGGTCAAAGCGCCTGTCTAGTAAATGGCGGATCATGAGTTCGAATCTCACCAGTGCCTCGGGAGTCAAGACTTTCAATTTTTGTGCTTGTTAAATGCAGTTCGAAATACTTTAATGGTGTCACTGCCTAAACGTGACGGCACGCCAGCGCCGTGGCCTAGTTGGTTAAAGCGCCTGTCACAGGAGTTCATGACTTCGAAACTCACTGGCGCCGCGAGAGTGAAGACTTTCTAATTTTTGTTTCTTAAATGCAGTTCGATATACTTCTAAAGGTGTCACTGCCTGAACATGACGGCACGCCGGCGCCGTGGTTTAGTTGGTTAAAGCGCTTGTCACAGGAGATCATGACTTTGAATCTCACCGGTGCTGCGAGAGTCAAGACTTTATACTTTTGTGTTTGTTAAATGTAGTTCGAAATACTTTAATGGTGTCACTGCCTGAACATGACGGCACGCCGGCGCCGTGGTTTAGTTGGTTAAAGCGCTTGTCGCAGGAGATCATGACTTCGGAACTCACCGCTGCCGCGAGAGTCAAGTCTTTCTATTTTTTTCTTAAATACAGTTCGAAATACTTCTAAAGGTGTCACTGCCTGAACATGACGGCACGCCAGCACCGTGGTTCAGTTGATTAAAGCACTTGTCACAGGAGATCGTGAGTTCGAAACTCAACGGTGCCGCGAGAGTCAAGACTTTATACTTTTGTGTTTGTTAAATGTAGTTCGAAATACTTTAATGGTGTCACTGCCTGAACATGACGGCACGCCGGCGCCGTGGTTTAGTTGGTTAAAGCGCTTGTCGCAGGAGATCATGACTTCGAAACTCACCGGTGCCGCGAGAGTCAAGTCTTTCTATTTTTGTGTTTGTTAAATGCAGTTCGAAATACTTTAATGGTGTCACTGCCTGAACATGACGGCACGCCGGCGCCGTGGCTTAGTTGGTTAAAGCACTTGTCCCATGAGATCATGAGTTCGGAGCTCACCGGTGCCGCGAGAGTCAAGACTTTCTATTTTTTTTCTTAAATACAGTTCGAAATACTTCTAAAGGTGTCACTGCCTGAAGATGACGGCACGCCGGCGCCGCGATTTAGTAGGTTAAAGCGCTTGTCACAGGAGATCATGACTTCGAAACTTCACCGGTGCCGCGAGAGTCAAGACTTTCTATTTTTGTGTTTGTTAAATGCAGTTCGAAATACTTTAATGGTGTCACTGCCTGAACATGACGGCACGCCGGCGCCGTGGCTTAGTTGGTTAAAGCACTTGTCACAGGAGATCATGAGTTCGAAACTCACCGGTGCCGCGAGAGTCAAGACTTTCTATTTTTTTTCCTAAATACAGTTCGAAATACTTCTAAAAATGTCACTGCCTGAACATGACGGCACGCGAGCGCCGTGGTTCAGTTGATTAAAGCACTTGTCACAGGAGATCATAAGTTCGAAACTCACCGGCGCCGCGAGTGTGAAGACTTTCTATTTTTGTGTTTGTTAAATGCAGTTCAAAATACTTTAATGGTGTCACTGCCTGAACATGACGGTAGCCAGCGCCGTGGTTTAGTTGGTTGGAGCGCTTGTTACAGGAGATCATGACTTCGAAACTCACCGGTGCCGCGAGAGTCAAGACATTCTATTTTTGTGTTTGTTAAATGCAGTTCGGAATACTTTAATGGTGTCACTGCCTGAACATGACGGCACGCCGGCGCCGTGGCTTAGTTGAATAAAGCACTTGTCACAGGAGATCGTGAGTTCGAAACTCAACGGTGCCGTGAGAGTCAAGACCAACGTCTTTCTATATTTTGTTTTTAAAATATAGCTCAAAATACTTCCAGTGGTGTCGCAGCCTGAACATGACGAAAGCCCGGCGCCATGGCTTAGTTGGTCAAAGCGCCTGTCTAGTAAATGGCGGATCATGAGTTCGAATCTCACCAGTGCCTCGGGAGTCAAGACTTTCAATTTTTGTGCTTGTTAAATGCAGTTCGAAATAATTTAATGGTGTCACTGCCTAAACATGACGGCACGCCAGCGCCGTGGCCTAGTTGGTTAAAGCGCCTGTCACAGGAGTTCATGACTTCGAAACTCACTGGCGCCGCGAGAGTGAAGACTTTCTAATTTTTGTTTCTTAAATGCAGTTCGATATACTTCTAAAGGTGTCACTGCCTGAACATGACGGCACGCCGGCGCCGTGGTTTAGTTGGTTAAAGCGCTTGTCACAGGAGATCATGACTTTGAATCTCACCGGTGCTGCGAGAGTCAAGACTTCTTATTTTTTTGTTTCTTAAATGCAGTTCGAAATACTTTAATGGTGTCACTGCCTGAACATGACGGAACGCCGGCGCCGTGGCTTAGTTGGTTAAAGCACTTGTCACAGGAGATCTTGAGTTCGAAACACACCGGTGCCGCGAGAGTCAAGACTTTCTATTTTTTTCTTAAATACAGTTCGAAATACTTCTAAAGGTGTCACTGCCTGAACATGACGGCACGCCAGCGCCGTGGTTCAGTTGATTAAAGCACTTGTCACAGGAGATCGTGAGTTCGAAACTCAACGGTGCCGCGAGAGTCAAGACTTTCTATTTTTGTGTTTGTTAAATGCAGTTCGGAATACTTTAATGGTGTCACTGCCTGAACATGACGGCACGCCAGCGCCGTGGCTTAGTTGAATAAAGCACTTGTCATAGGAGATCGTGAGTTCGAAACTCAACGGTGCCGTGAGAGTCAAGACCAACGTCTCTCTATATTTTGTTTTTTAAATATAGCTCAAAATACTTCCAGTGGTGTCGCAGCCTGAACATGACGAAAGCCCGGCGCCATGGCTTAGTTGGTCAAAGCGCCTGTCTAGTAAATGGCGGATCATGAGTTCGAATCTCACCAGTGCCTCGGGAGTCAAGACTTTCAATTTTTGTGCTTGTTAAATGTAGTTCGAAATACTTTAATGGTGTCACTGCCTAAACATGACGGCACGCCAGCGCTGTGGCCTAGTTGGTTAAAGCGCCTGTCACAGGAGTTCATGACTTCGAAACTCACTGGCGCCGCGAGAGTGAAGACTTTCTAATTTTTGTTTCTTAAATGCAGTTCGATATACTTCTAAAGGTGTCACTGCCTGAACATGACGGCACGCCGGCGCCGTGGTTTAGTTGGTTAAAGCGCTTGTCACAGGAGATCATGACTTTGAATCTCACTGGTGCTGCGAGAGTCAAGACTTCTTATTTTTTTGTTTCTTAAATGCAGTTCGAAATACTTTAATGGTGTCACTGCCCTAACATGACGGAACGCCGGCGCCGTGGCTTAGTTGGTTAAAGCACTTGTCACAGGAGATCTTGAGTTCGAAACACACCGGTGCCGCGAGAGTCAAGACTTTCTATTTTTTTCTTAAATACAGTTCGAAATACTTCTAAAGGTGTCACTGCCTGAACATGACGGCACGCCAGCGCCGTGGTTCAGTTGATTAAAGCACTTGTCACAGGAGATCGTGAGTTCGAAACTCAACGGTGCCGCGAGAGTCAAGACTTCATACTTTTGTGTTTGTTAAATGTAGTTCGAAATACTTTAATGGTGTCACTGCCTGAACATGACGGCACGCCGGCGCCGTGGTTTAGTTGGTTAAAGCGCTTGTCGCAGGAGATCATGACTTCGAAACTCACCGGTGCCGCGAGAGTCAAGTCTTTCTATTTTTGTGTTTGTTAAATGCAGTTCGAAATACTTTAGTGGTGTCACTGCCTGAACATGACGGCACGCCGGCGCCGTGGCTTAGTTGGTTAAAGCACTTGTCACATGAGATCATGAGTTCGGAGCTCACCGGTGCCGCGAGAGTCAAGACTTTCTATTTTTTTCTTAAATACAGTTCGAAATACTTCTAAAGGTGTCACTGCCTGAAGATGACGGCACGCCGGCGCCGCGATTTAGTAGGTTAAAGCGCTTGTCACAGGAGATCATGACTTCGAAACTTCACCGGTGCCGCGAGAGTCAAGACTTTCTATTTTTGTGTTTCTTAAATGCAGTTCGAAATACTTTAATGGTGTCACTGCCTGAACATGACGGCATGCCGGCGCCGTGGCTTAGTTGGTTAAAGCACTTGTCCCAGGAGATCATGAGTTCGAAACTCACCGGTGCCGCGAGAGTCAAGACTTTCTATTTTTTTTCCTAAATACAGTTCGAAATACTTCTAAAAATGTCACTGCCTGAACATGACGGCACGCCAGCGCCATGGTTCAGTTGATTAAAGCACTTGTCACAGGAGATCATGAGTTCGAAACTCACCGGCGCCGCGAGTGTCAAGACTTTCTATTTTTGTGTTTGTTAAATGCAGTTCAAAATACTTTAATGGTGTCACTGCCTGAACATGACGGCACGCCAGCGCCGTGGTTTATTTGGTTGGAGCGCTTGTCACAGGAGATCATGACTTCGAAACTCACCGGTGCCGCGAGAGTCAAGACTTTCTATTTTTGTGTTTGTTAAATGCAGTTCGGAATACTTTAATGGTGTCACTGCCTGAACATGACGGCACGCCGGCGCCGTGGCTTAGTTGAATAAAGCACTTGTCACAGGAGATCGTGAGTTCGAAACTCAACGGTGCCGTGAGAGTCAAGACCAACGTCTCTCTATATTTTGTTTTTAAAATATAGCTCAAAATACTTCCAGTGGTGTCGCAGCCTGAACATGACGAAAGCCCGGCGCCATGGCTTAGTTGGTCAAAGCGCCTGTCTAGTAAATGGCGGATCATGAGTTCGAATCTCACCAGTGCCTCGGGAGTCAAGACTTTCAATTTTTGTGCTTGTTAAATGCAGTTCGAAATACTTTAATGGTGTCACTGCCTAAACATGACGGCACGCCAGCGCCGTGGCCTAGTTGGTTAAAGCGCCTGTCACAGGAGTTCATGACTTCGAAACTCACTGGCGCCGCGAGAGTGAAGACTTTCTAATTTTTGTTTCTTAAATGCAGTTCGATATACTTCTAAAGGTGTCACTGCCTGAACATGACGGCACGCCGGCGCCGTGGTTTAGTTGGTTAAAGCGCTTGTCACAGGAGATCATGACTTTGAATCTCACCGGTGCTGCGAGAGTCAAGACTTCTTATTTTTTTGTTTCTTAAATGCAGTTCGAAATACTTTAATGGTGTCACTGCCTGAACATGACGGAACGCCGGCGCCGTGGCTTAGTTGGTTAAAGCACTTGTCACAGGAGATCTTGAGTTCGAAACACACCGGTGCCGCGAGAGTCAAGACTTTCTATTTTTTTCCTAAATACAGTTCGAAATACTTCTAAAGGTGTCACTGCCTGAAGATGACGGCACGCCGGCGCCGCGATTTAGTAGGTTAAAGCGCTTGTCACAGGAGATCATGACTTCGAAACTTCACCGGTGCCGCGAGAGTCAAGACTTTCTATTTTTGTGTTTGTTAAATGCAGTTCGAAATACTTTAATGGTGTCACTGCCTGAACATGACGGCACGCCGGCGCCGTGGCTTAGTTGGTTAAAGCACTTGTCACAGGAGATCATGAGTTCGAAACTCACCGGTGCCGCGAGAGTCAAGACTTTCTATTTTTTTTCCTAAATACAGTTCGAAATACTTCTAAAATGTCACTGCCTGAACATGACGGCACGCCAGCGCCGTGGTTCAGTTGATTAAAGCACTTGTCACAGGAGATCATGAGTTCGAAACTCACCGGCGCCGCGAGTGTCAAGACTTTCTATTTTTGTGTTTGTTAAATGCAGTTCAAAATACTTTAATGGTGTCACTGCCTGAACATGACGGCACGCCAGCGCCGTGGTTTAGTTGGTTGGAGCGCTTGTCACAGGAGATCATGACTTCGAAACTCACCGGTGCCGCGAGAGTCAAGACTTTCTATTTTTGTGTTTGTTAAATGCAGTTCGGAATACTTTAATGGTGTCACTGCCTGAACATGACGGCACGCCAGCGCCGTGGCTTAGTTGAATAAAGCACTTGTCATAGGAGATCGTGAGTTCGAAACTCAACGGTGCCGTGAGAGTCAAGACCAACGTCTCTCTATATTTTGTTTTTTAAATATAGCTCAAAATACTTCCAGTGG
This sequence comes from Rhipicephalus microplus, assembly GCF_043290135.1. Classification (NCBI taxonomy): domain Eukaryota; kingdom Metazoa; phylum Arthropoda; class Arachnida; order Ixodida; family Ixodidae; genus Rhipicephalus; species Rhipicephalus microplus. The sequence continues at coordinate 878,810 of NW_027464635.1, forward strand.
TGTCGCAGCCTGAACATGACGAAAGCCCGGCGCCATGGCTTAGTTGGTCAAAGCGCCTGTCTAGTAAATGGCGGATCATGAGTTCGAATCTCACCAGTGCCTCGGGAGTCAAGACTTTCAATTTTTGTGCTTGTTAAATGTAGTTCGAAATACTTTAATGGTGTCACTGCCTAAACATGACGGCACGCCAGCGCTGTGGCCTAGTTGGTTAAAGCGCCTGTCACAGGAGTTCATGACTTCGAAACTCACTGGCGCCGCGAGAGTGAAGACTTTCTAATTTTTGTTTCTTAAATGCAGTTCGATATACTTCTAAAGGTGTCACTGCCTGAACATGACGGCACGCCGGCGCCGTGGTTTAGTTGGTTAAAGCGCTTGTCACAGGAGATCATGACTTTGAATCTCACTGGTGCTGCGAGAGTCAAGACTTCTTATTTTTTTGTTTCTTAAATGCAGTTCGAAATACTTTAATGGTGTCACTGCCTGAACATGACGGAACGCCGGCGCCGTGGCTTAGTTGGTTAAAGCACTTGTCACAGGAGATCTTGAGTTCGAAACACACCGGTGCCGCGAGAGTCAAGACTTTCTATTTTTTTCTTAAATACAGTTCGAAATACTTCTAAAGGTGTCACTGCCTGAACATGACGGCACGCCAGCGCCGTGGTTCAGTTGATTAAAGCACTTGTCACAGGAGATCGTGAGTTCGAAACTCAACGGTGCCGCGAGAGTCAAGACTTCATACTTTTGTGTTTGTTAAATGTAGTTCGAAATACTTTAATGGTGTCACTGCCTGAACATGACGGCACGCCGGCGCCGTGGCTTAGTTGGTTAAAGCACTTGTCACAGGAGATCATGAGTTCGAAACTCACCGGTGCCGCGAGAGTCAAGACTTTCTATTTTTTTTTCCTAAATACAGTTCGAAATACTTCTAAAATGTCACTGCCTGAACATGACGGCACGCCAGCGCCGTGGTTCAGTTGATTAAAGCACTTGTCACAGGAGATCATGAGTTCGAAACTCACCGGCGCCGCGAGTGTCAAGACTTTCTATTTTTGTGTTTGTTAAATGCAGTTCAAAATACTTTAATGGTGTCACTGCCTGAACATGACGGCACGCCAGCGCCGTGGTTTAGTTGGTTGGAGCGCTTGTCACAGGAGATCATGACTTCGAAACTCACCGGTGCCGCGAGAGTCAAGACTTTCTATTTTTGTGTTTGTTAAATGCAGTTCGGAATACTTTAATGGTGTCACTGCCTGAACATGACGGCACGCCAGCGCCGTGGCTTAGTTGAATAAAGCACTTGTCATAGGAGATCGTGAGTTCGAAACTCAACGGTGCCGTGAGAGTCAAGACCAACGTCTCTCTATATTTTGTTTTTTAAATATAGCTCAAAATACTTCCAGTGGTGTCGCAGCCTGAACATGACGAAAGCCCGGCGCCATGGCTTAGTTGGTCAAAGCGCCTGTCTAGTAAATGGCGGATCATGAGTTCGAATCTCACCAGTGCCTCGGGAGTCAAGACTTTCAATTTTTGTGCTTGTTAAATGTAGTTCGAAATACTTTAATGGTGTCACTGCCTAAACATGACGGCACGCCAGCGCTGTGGCCTAGTTGGTTAAAGCGCCTGTCACAGGAGTTCATGACTTCGAAACTCACTGGCGCCGCGAGAGTGAAGACTTTCTAATTTTTGTTTCTTAAATGCAGTTCGATATACTTCTAAAGGTGTCACTGCCTGAACATGACGGCACGCCGGCGCCGTGGTTTAGTTGGTTAAAGCGCTTGTCACAGGAGATCATGACTTTGAATCTCACTGGTGCTGCGAGAGTCAAGACTTCTTATTTTTTTGTTTCTTAAATGCAGTTCGAAATACTTTAATGGTGTCACTGCCTGAACATGACGGAACGCCGGCGCCGTGGCTTAGTTGGTTAAAGCACTTGTCACAGGAGATCTTGAGTTCGAAACACACCGGTGCCGCGAGAGTCAAGACTTTCTATTTTTTTCTTAAATACAGTTCGAAATACTTCTAAAGGTGTCACTGCCTGAACATGACGGCACGCCAGCGCCGTGGTTCAGTTGATTAAAGCACTTGTCACAGGAGATCGTGAGTTCGAAACTCAACGGTGCCGCGAGAGTCAAGACTTCATACTTTTGTGTTTGTTAAATGTAGTTCGAAATACTTTAATGGTGTCACTGCCTGAACATGACGGCACGCCGGCGCCGTGGTTTAGTTGGTTAAAGCGCTTGTCGCAGGAGATCATGACTTCGAAACTCACCGGTGCCGCGAGAGTCAAGTCTTTCTATTTTTGTGTTTGTTAAATGCAGTTCGAAATACTTTAGTGGTGTCACTGCCTGAACATGACGGCACGCCGGCGCCGTGGCTTAGTTGGTTAAAGCACTTGTCACATGAGATCATGAGTTCGGAGCTCACCGGTGCCGCGAGAGTCAAGACTTTCTATTTTTTTCTTAAATACAGTTCGAAATACTTCTAAAAATGTCACTGCCTGAACAAGACGGCACGCCAGCGCCATGGTTCAGTTGATTAAAGCACTTGTCACAGGAGATCATGAGTTCGAAACTCACCGGCGCCGCGAGTGTCAAGACTTTCTATTTTTGTGTTTGTTAAATGCAGTTCAAAATACTTTAATGGTGTCACTGCCTGAACATGACGGCACGCCAGCGCCGTGGTTTATTTGGTTGGAGCGCTTGTCACAGGAGATCATGACTTCGAAACTCACCGGTGCCGCGAGAGTCAAGACTTTCTATTTTTGTGTTTGTTAAATGCAGTTCGGAATACTTTAATGGTGTCACTGCCTGAACATGACGGCACGCCGGCGCCGTGGCTTAGTTGAATAAAGCACTTGTCACAGGAGATCGTGAGTTCGAAACTCAACGGTGCCGTGAGAGTCAAGACCAACGTCTCTCTATATTTTGTTTTTAAAATATAGCTCAAAATACTTCCAGTGGTGTCGCAGCCTGAACATGACGAAAGCCCGGCGCCATGGCTTAGTTGGTCAAAGCGCCTGTCTAGTAAATGGCGGATCATGAGTTCGAATCTCACCAGTGCCTCGGGAGTCAAGACTTTCAATTTTTGTGCTTGTTAAATGCAGTTCGAAATACTTTAATGGTGTCACTGCCTAAACATGACGGCACGCCAGCGCCGTGGCCTAGTTGGTTAAAGCGCCTGTCACAGGAGTTCATGACTTCGAAACTCACTGGCGCCGCGAGAGTGAAGACTTTCTAATTTTTGTTTCTTAAATGCAGTTCGATATACTTCTAAAGGTGTCACTGCCTGAACATGACGGCACGCCGGCGCCGTGGTTTAGTTGGTTAAAGCGCTTGTCACAGGAGATCATGACTTTGAATCTCACCGGTGCTGCGAGAGTCAAGACTTCTTATTTTTTTGTTTCTTAAATGCAGTTCGAAATACTTTAATGGTGTCACTGCCTGAACATGACGGAACGCCGGCGCCGTGGCTTAGTTGGTTAAAGCACTTGTCACAGGAGATCTTGAGTTCGAAACACACCGGTGCCGCGAGAGTCAAGACTTTCTATTTTTTTCTTAAATACAGTTCGAAATACTTCTAAAGGTGTCACTGCCTGAACATGACGGCACGCCAGCGCCGTGGTTCAGTTGATTAAAGCACTTGTCACAGGAGATCGTGAGTTCGAAACTCAACGGTGCCGCGAGAGTCAAGACTTCATACTTTTGTGTTTGTTAAATGTAGTTCGAAATACTTTAATGGTGTCACTGCCTGAACATGACGGCACGCCGGCGCCGTGGTTTAGTTGGTTAAAGCGCTTGTCGCAGGAGATCATGACTTCGAAACTCACCGGTGCCGCGAGAGTCAAGTCTTTCTATTTTTGTGTTTGTTAAATGCAGTTCGAAATACTTTAGTGGTGTCACTGCCTGAACATGACGGCACGCCGGCGCCGTGGCTTAGTTGGTTAAAGCACTTGTCACATGAGATCATGAGTTCGGAGCTCACCGGTGCCGCGAGAGTCAAGACTTTCTATTTTTTTCTTAAATACAGTTCGAAATACTTCTAAAGGTGTCACTGCCTGAAGATGACGGCACGCCGGCGCCGCGATTTAGTAGGTTAAAGCGCTTGTCACAGGAGATCATGACTTCGAAACTTCACCGGTGCCGCGAGAGTCAAGACTTTCTATTTTTGTGTTTCTTAAATGCAGTTCGAAATACTTTAATGGTGTCACTGCCTGAACATGACGGCATGCCGGCGCCGTGGCTTAGTTGGTTAAAGCACTTGTCCCAGGAGATCATGAGTTCGAAACTCACCGGTGCCGCGAGAGTCAAGACTTTCTATTTTTTTTCCTAAATACAGTTCGAAATACTTCTAAAAATGTCACTGCCTGAACATGACGGCACGCCAGCGCCATGGTTCAGTTGATTAAAGCACTTGTCACAGGAGATCATGAGTTCGAAACTCACCGGCGCCGCGAGTGTCAAGACTTTCTATTTTTGTGTTTGTTAAATGCAGTTCAAAATACTTTAATGGTGTCACTGCCTGAACATGACGGCACGCCAGCGCCGTGGTTTATTTGGTTGGAGCGCTTGTCACAGGAGATCATGACTTCGAAACTCACCGGTGCCGCGAGAGTCAAGACTTTCTATTTTTGTGTTTGTTAAATGCAGTTCGGAATACTTTAATGGTGTCACTGCCTGAACATGACGGCACGCCGGCGCCGTGGCTTAGTTGAATAAAGCACTTGTCACAGGAGATCGTGAGTTCGAAACTCAACGGTGCCGTGAGAGTCAAGACCAACGTCTCTCTATATTTTGTTTTTAAAATATAGCTCAAAATACTTCCAGTGGTGTCGCAGCCTGAACATGACGAAAGCCCGGCGCCATGGCTTAGTTGGTCAAAGCGCCTGTCTAGTAAATGGCGGATCATGAGTTCGAATCTCACCAGTGCCTCGGGAGTCAAGACTTTCAATTTTTGTGCTTGTTAAATGCAGTTCGAAATACTTTAATGGTGTCACTGCCTAAACATGACGGCACGCCAGCGCCGTGGCCTAGTTGGTTAAAGCGCCTGTCACAGGAGTTCATGACTTCGAAACTCACTGGCGCCGCGAGAGTGAAGACTTTCTAATTTTTGTTTCTTAAATGCAGTTCGATATACTTCTAAAGGTGTCACTGCCTGAACATGACGGCACGCCGGCGCCGTGGTTTAGTTGGTTAAAGCGCTTGTCACAGGAGATCATGACTTTGAATCTCACTGGTGCTGCGAGAGTCAAGACTTCTTATTTTTTTGTTTCTTAAATGCAGTTCGAAATACTTTAATGGTGTCACTGCCTGAACATGACGGAACGCCGGCGCCGTGGCTTAGTTGGTTAAAGCACTTGTCACAGGAGATCTTGAGTTCGAAACACACCGGTGCCGCGAGAGTCAAGACTTTCTATTTTTTTCTTAAATACAGTTCGAAATACTTCTAAAGGTGTCACTGCCTGAACATGACGGCACGCCAGCGCCGTGGTTCAGTTGATTAAAGCACTTGTCACAGGAGATCGTGAGTTCGAAACTCAACGGTGCCGCGAGAGTCAAGACTTCATACTTTTGTGTTTGTTAAATGTAGTTCGAAATACTTTAATGGTGTAACTGCCTGAACATGACGGCACGCCGGCGCCGTGGCTTAGTTGATTAAAGCACTTGTCACATGAGATCGTGAGTTCGAAACTCAACGGTGCCGCGAGAGTCAAGACTTTCTATTTTTGTTTCTTAAATGCAGTTCGAAATACTTTATTGGTGTCACTGCCTGAACATGACGGCACGCCGGCGCCGTGGCTTAGTTGATTAAAGCACTTGTCACAGGAGATCATGAGTTCGAAACTCACCGGTGCCGCGAGAGTCAAGACTTTCTATTTTTTTGTTTCTTAAATGCAGTTCGAAATACTTTAATGGTGTCACTGCCTGAACATGACGGCACGCCGGCGCCGTGGTTTAGTTGATTAAAGCACTTGTCACAGGAGATCGTGAGTTGGAAACTCACCAGTGCCGCGAGAGTCAAGACTTTCTATTTTTGTGTTTGTTAAATGCAGTTTGAAATACTTTAATGGTGGCACTGCCTGAACATGACGGCACGCCGGCGCCGTGGCTTAGTTGATTGAAGCACTTGTCACAGGAGATCATGAGTTGGAAACTCACCGGTTGCCGCGAGAGTCAAGACTTTCTATTTTTTTTCTTCAATACAGTTCGAAATACTTCTAAAGGTGTCACTGCCTGAACATGACGGCACGCCGGCGCCGTGGTTTAGTTGGTTAAAGCGCTTGTCACAGGAGATCACGACTTCGAAACTCACCGGTGCCGCGAGAGTCAAGACTTTCTATTTTTGTGTTTGTTAAATGCAGTTCGAAATACTTTAATGGTGTCACTGCCTGAACATGACGGCACGCCGGCGCCGTGGCTTAGTTGGTTAAAGCACTTGTCACATGAGATCACGAGTTCGGAGCTCACCGGTGCCGCGAGAGTCAACACTTTCTATTTTTTTCTTAAATACAGTTCGAAATACTTCTAAAGGTGTCACTGCCTGAACATGACGGCACGCCGGCGCCGCGATTTAGGAGGGTAAAGCGCTTGTCACAGGAGATCATGACTTCGAAACTTCACCGGTGCCGCGAGAGTCAAGACTTTCTATTTTTGTGTTTGTTAAATGCAGTTCGAAATACTTTAATGGTGTCACTGCCTGAACATGACTGCATGCCGGCGCCGTGGCTTAGTTGGTTAAAGCACTTGTCACAGGAGATCATGATTTCGAAACTCACCGGTGCCGCGAGAGTCAAGACTTTCTATTTTTTTGTTTCTTAAATGCAGTTCGAAGTACTTTAATAGTGTCACTGCCTGAACATGACGGCCTGCCGGCGCCGTGGCTTAGTTGATTAAAGCACTTGTCACAGGAGATCATGAGTTCGAAACTCACCGGTTGCGCGAGAGTCAAGACTTTCTAATTTTTGTTTCTTAAATGCAGTTCGAAATACTTCTAAAGGTGTCACTGCCTGAACATGACGGCACACCGGCGCCGTGGTTTAGTTGGTTAAAGCGCTTGTCACAGGAGATCATGAGTTCGAAACTCACTGGTGCCGCAAGAGTCAAGACTTTCTATTTTTTTTCTTAAATACAGCTCAAAATACTTCTAAAGGTGTCACTGTCTGAACATGACGGCACGCCAGCGCCGTGGTTCAGTTGATTAAAGCACTTGTCACAGGAGATCATGAGTTCGAAACTCACCGGCGCCGCGAGAGTCAAGACTTTCTATTTTTCTGTTTGTTAAATGCAGTTCAAAATACTTTAAGGGTGTCACTGCCTGAACAAGACGGCACGCCGGCGCCGTGGTTTAGTTCGTTAAAGCGCTTGTCACAGGAGATCATGACTTCGAAACTCACCGGTGCCGCGAGAGTCAAGACCAACGTCTCTCTATATTTTGTTTTTGAAATATAGCTCAAAATACTTCTAATGGTGTCGCAGCCTGAACATGACGAAAGCCCGGCGCCATGGCTGAGTTGGTCAAAGCGCCTGTCTAGTAAACGGCGGATCATGAGTTCGAATCTTACCAGTGCCTCGGGAGTCAAGACTTTCTATTTTTGTGTTTGTTAAATGCAGTTCGAAATACTTTAATGGTGTCACTGCCTAAACATGACGGCACGCCGGCGCCGTGGCCTAGTTGGTTAAAGCACCTGTCACAGGAGATCATGACTTCGAAACTCACTGGCGCCGCGAGAGTGAAGACTTTCTAATTTTTGTTTCCTAAATGCAGTTCCATATACTTCTAAAGGTGTCACTGCCTGAAGATGACGGCACGCCGGCGCCGTGATTTAGTTGGTTAAAGCGATTGTCACAGGAGATCATGACTTTGAATCTCACCGGTGCCGCGAGAGTCAAGACTTCTTATTTTTTTGTTTCTTAAATGCACTTCGAAATACTTTAATGGGGTCACTGCCTGAACATGACGGAACGCCGGCGCCGTGGCTTAGTTGGTTAAAGCACTTGTCACAGGAGATCATGTTTTCGAAACACACCGGTACCGCGAGAGTCAAGACTTTCTATTTTTTTTCTTAAATACAGTTCGAAATACTTCTAAAGGTGTCACTGCCTGAACATGACGGCACGCCAGCGCCGTGGTTCAGTTGGTTAAAGCACATGTCACAGGAGATCGTGAGTTCGAAACTCAACGGTGCCGCGAGAGTCAAGACTTTATATTTTTGTGTTTGTTAAATGCAGTTCGAAATACTTTAATGGTGTCACTGCCTGAACATGACGGCACGCCGGCGCCGTGGTTTAGTTGGTTAAAGCGCTTGTCACAGGAGATCATGACTTCGAAACTCACCGGTGCCGCGAAAGTCAAGACTTTCTATTTTTGTGTTTGTTAAATGCAGTTCGAAATACTTTAATGGTGTCACTGCCTTAACATGACGGAACGCCGGCGCCGTGGCTTAGTTGGTTAAAGCACTTGTCACATGAGATCATGAGTTCGGAACTCACTGGTGCCGCGAGATTCAAGACTTTCTATTTTTGTGTTTGTTAAATGCAGTTCGAAATACTTTAATGGTGTCACTGCCTGAACATGACGGCACGCCGGCGCCGTGGCTTAGTTGATTAAAGCACTTTTCACAGGAGATCATGAGTTCGAAACTCACCGGTGCCGCGAGAGTCAAGACATTCTATTTTTTTGTTTCTTAAATGCAGGTCGAAGTACTTTAATGGTGTCACTGCCTGAAAATGACGGCACGCCGGCGCCGTGGCTTAGTTGATTAAAGCACTTGTCACAGGAGATGATGAGTTCGAAACTCACCGGTTGCGCGAGAGTCAAGACTTTCTATTTTTTTGTTTCTTAAATGCAGTTTGAAATACTTTAATGGTGTAACTGCCTGAACATGACGGCACGGTGGTGCCGTGGCTTAGTTGATTAAAGCACTTGTCACATGAGATCGTGAGTTTGAAACTCAATGGTGCCGCGAGAGTCAAGACTTTCTATTTTTGGTTTCTTAAATGCAGTTCGAAATACTTTATAGGTGTCACTGCCTGAACATGACATCACGCCGGCGCCGTGGCTTATTTGATTAAAGCACTTGTCACAGGAGATCATGAGTTCGAAACTCACCGGTGCCGCGAGAGTCAAGACTTTCTATTTTTTGTTTCTTAAATGCAGTTCGAAATACTTTAATGGTGTCACTGCCTGAACATGACGGCACGCCGGCGCCGTGGCTTAGTTGGTTACAGCACTTGTCACAGGAGATCATGAGTTCGAAACTCACCGGTGCCGCGAGAGTCAAGACTTTCTATTTTTGTGTTTGTTAAATGCAGTTCGAAATACTTTAATGGTGTCACTGCCTGAACATGACGGCACGCCGGCGCCGTGGCTTAGTTGGTTAAAGCACTTGTCAGAGGAGATCATGAGTACGAAACTCATCGGTACCGCGAGAGTCAAGACTTTCTATTTTTTGTTTCTTAAATGCAGTTCGAAATGCTTTAATGGTGTCACTGCCTGAACATGACGGCCCGCTGGCGCCGTGGCTTACTTGATTAAAGCACTTGTCACAGGAGATCATGAGCTCGAAACTCACCGGTGCCGCGAGAGTCAAGACTTTCTATTTTTTTGTTTCTTAAATACAGTTCGAAATACTTTAATAGTGTCACTGCCTGAACATGGCGGCCCGCCGGCGCCGTGGCTTAGTTCATTAAAGCACTTGTCACAGGAGATCATGAGTTCGAAACTCACCGGCGCCGCGAGAGTCAAGACTTACTATTTTTTGTTTCTTAAATACAGTTCGAAATACTTCTAATGGTGTCACTGCCTGAACATGACGGCACGCCGGCGCCGTGGCTTACTTGATTAAAGCACTTGTCACAGGAGATCATGAGTTCGAAACTCACCGGTGCCGAGAGAGTCAAGATTTTCTACTTTTTTATTTCTTAAATACAGTTTGAAATACTTTAATGGTGTCACTGCCTGAAGATGACGGCACGCCGGCGCCGCGATTTAGTAGGTTAAAGCGCTTGTCACAGGAGATCATGACTTCTAAACTTCACCGGTGCCGCGAGAGTCAAGACTTTCTATTTTTGTGTTTGTTAAATGCAGTTCGAAATACTTTAATGGTGTCACTGCCTGAACATGACGGCACGCCGGCGCCGTGGCTTAGTTGGTTAAAGCACTTGTCACAGGAGATCATGAGTTCGAAACTCACCGGTGCCGCGAGAGTCAAGACTTTCTATTTTTTTTTCCTAAATACAGTTCGAAATACTTCTAAAAATGTCACTGCCTGAGCATGACGGCACGACAGCGCCGTGGTTCAGTTGATTAAAGCACTTGTCACAGGAGATCATGAGTTCGAAACTCACCGGCGCCGCGAGAGTCAAGACTTTCTATTTTTGTGTTTGTTAAATGCAGTTCAAAATACTTTAATGGTGTCACTGCCTGAACATGACAGCCCGCCGGCGCCGTGGCTTACTTGATAAAGCACTTGTCACACGAGATCTTGAGTTCGAAACTCACCGGTGCCGCGAGAGTCAAGACTTTCTATTTTTTTGTTTCTTAAATACAGTTCGAAATACTTCTAATCGTGTCACTGCCTGAACATGACGGCACGCCGGTGCCGTGGCTTACTTGATTAGAGCACTTGTCACAGGAGATCATGAGTTCGAAACTCACCGGTGCCGCGAGAGTCAAGACTTTCTATTTTTTTGTTTCTTAAATGCAGTTCGAAATACTTTAATGGTGTAACTGCCTGAACATGACGGCACGCCGGCGCCGTGGCTTAGTTGATTAAAGCACTTGTCACATGAGATCGTGAGTTCGAAACTCAACGGTGCCGCGAGAGTCAAGACTTTCTATTTTTTGTTTCTTAAATGCAGTTCGAAATACTTTATTGGTGTCACTGCCTGAACATGACGGCACGCCGGCGCCGTGGCTTAGTTGATTAAAGCACTTGTCACAGGAGATCATGAGTTCGAAACTCACCGGTGCCGCGAGAGCCAAGACTTTCTATTTTTTTGTTTCTTAAATGCAGTTCGAAATACTTTAATGGTGTCACTGCCTGAACATGACGGCACGCCGGCGCCGTGGCTTAGTTGGTTAAAGCACTTGTCACAGGAGATCATGAGTTCGAAACTCATCGGTGCCGCGAGAGTCAAGACTTTCTATTTTTTGTTTCTTAAATGCAGTTCGAAATGCTTTAATGTTGTCACTGCCTGAACATGACAGCCCGCCGGTGCCGTGGCTTACTTGATAAAGCACTTGTCACACGAGATCTTGAGTTCGAAACTCGCCGGTGCCGCGAGAGTCAAGACTTTCTATTTTTTGTTTCTTAAATACAGTTCGAAATACTTCTAATCGTGTCACTGCCTGAACATGACGGCACGCCGGTGCCGTGGCTTACTTGATTAAAGCACTTGTCACAGGAGATTATGAGTTCGAAACTCACCGGTGCCGCGAGAGTCAAGACTTTCTACTTTTTTGTTTCTTAAAAACAGTTCGAAATACTTTAATGGTGTCACTGCCTAAACATGACGGCATGCCGGCGCCATGGCTTAGTTGGTTAAAGCGCCTGTCACGGGAGATCATGACTTCGAAACTCACTGGGGCCGCGAGAGTGAAGACTTTCTAATTTTTGTTTCTTAAATGCAGTTCGAAATACTTCTAAGGTGTCACTGTCTGAACATGACGGCACGCCGGTGCCGTGGTTTAGTTGGTTAAAGTGCTTGTCGCAGGAGATCATGACTTCGAAACTCACCGGTTGCGCGAGAGTCAAGACTTTCTATTTTTTTGTTTCTTAAATGCAGTTCGAAATACTTTAATGGTGTAACTGCCTGAACATGACGGCACGCCGGCGCCGTGGCTTAGTTGATTAAAGCACTTGTCACATGAGATCGTGAGTTCGAAACTCAACGGTGCCGCGAGAGTCAAGACTTTCTATTTTTGTTTCCTAAATGCAGTTCGAAATACTTTATTGGTGTCACTGCCTGAACATGACGGCACGCCGGCGCCGTGGTTTAGTTGATTAAAGCACTTGTCACAGGAGATCATGAGTTCGAAACTCACCGGTGCCGCGAGAGTCAAGACTTTCTATTTTTTTGTTTCTTAAATGCAGTTCGAAATACTTTAATGGTGTCACTGCCTGAACATGACGGCACGCCGGCGCCGTGGTTTAGTTGATTAAAGCACTTGTCACAGGAGATCGTGAGTTGGAAACTCACCGGTGCCGCGAGAGTCAAGACTTTCTATTTTTGTGTTTGTTAAATGCAGTTCGAAATACTTTAATGGTGTCACTGCCTGAACATGACGGCACGCCGGCGCCGTGGCTTAGTTGGTTAAAGCACTTGTCACATGAGATCATGAGTTCGGAGCTCACCGGTGCCGCGAGAGTCAAGACTTTCTATTTTTTTTTCTTAAATACAGTTCGAAATACTTCTAAAGGTGTCACTGCCTGAACATGACGGCACGCCGGCGCCGCGATTTGTGAGGGTAAAGCGCTTGTCACAGGAGATCATGACTTCGGAACTTCACCGGTGCCGCGAGAGTCAAGACTTTCTATTTTTGTGTTTGTTAAATGCAGTTCGAAATACTTTAATGGTGTCACTGCCTGAACATGACGGCATGCCGGCGCCGTGGCTTAGTTGGTTAAAGCACTTGTCACAGGAGATCATGATTTCGAAACTCACCGGTGCCGCGAGAGTCAAGACTTTCTATTTTTTTTCCTAAATACAGTTCGAAATACTTCTAAAGGTGTCACTGCCTGAACATGACGGCACGCCTGCACCGTGGTTCAGTTGATTAAAGCACTTGTCACAGGAGATCATGAGTTCGAAACTCACCGGCGCCGCGAGAGTCAAGACTTTCTATTTTTGTGTTTGTTAAATGCAGTTCAAAATACTTTAATGGTGTCACTGCCTGAACATGACGGCACGCCGGCGCCGTGGTTTAGTTGGTTAGAGCGCTTGTCACAGGAGATCATGACTTCGAAACTCACCATTGCCGCGAGAGTCAAGACTTTCTATTTTTGTGTTTGTTAAATGCCGTTCGGAATACTTTAATGGTGTCACTGCCTGAACATGACGGCACGCCGGCGCCGTGGCTTAGTTGATTAAAGCACTTGTCACAGGAGATCGTGAGTTCGAAACTCAACGGTGCCGTGAGAGTCAAGACTTTCAATTTTTTTTTTCTTAAATGCAGTTCGAAGTACTTTAATGGTGTCACTGCCTGAACATGACGGCCCGCCGGCGCCGTGGCTTAGTTGATTAAAGCACTTGTCACGGGAGATCATGAGTTCGAAACTCACCGGTTGCGCGAGAGTCAAGACTTTCTAATTTTTGTTTCTTAAATGCAGTTCGAAATACTTCTAAAGGTGTCACTGCCTGAACATGACGGCACGCCGGCGCCGTGGTTTAGTTGGTTAAAGCGCTTGTCACAGGAGATCATGAGTTCGAAACTCACTGGTGCCGCGAGAGTCAAGACTTTCTATTTTTTTCTTAAATACAGCTCAAAATACTTCTAAAGGTGTCACTGTCTGAACATGACGGCACGCCAGCACCGTGGTTCAGTTGATTAAAGCACTTGTCACAGGAGATCATGAGTTCGAAACTCACCGGCGCCGCGAGAGTCAATACTTTCTATTTTTGTGTTTGTTAAATGCAGTTCAAAATACTTTAAGGGTGTCACTGCCTGAACAAGACGGCACGCCGGCGCCGTGGTTTAGTTCGTTAAAGCGCTTGTCACAGGAGATCATGACTTCGAAACTCACCGGTGCCGCGAGAGTCAAGACCAACGTCTCTCTATACTTTGTTTTTGAAATATAGCTCAAAATACTTCTAATGGTGTCGCAGCCTGAACATGACGAAAGCCCGGCGCCATGGCTGAGTTGGTCAAAGCGCCTGTCTAGTAAACGGCGGATCATGAGTTCGAATCTCACCAGTGCCTCGGGAGTCAAGACTTTCTATTTTTGTGTTTGTTAAATGCAGTTCGAAATACTTTAATGGTGTCACTGCCTAAACATGACGGCACGCCGGCGCCGTGGCCTAGTTGGTTAAAGCACCTGTCACAGGAGATCATGACTTCGAAACTCACTGGCGCCGCGAGAGTGAAGACTTTCTAATTTTTGTTTCTTAAATGCAGTTCTATATACTTCTAAAGGTGTCACTGCCTGAACATGACGGCACGCCGGCGCCGTGATTTAGTTGGTTAAAGCGCTTGTCACAGGAGATCATGATTTCGAAACTCACCGGTGCCGCGAGAGTCAAGACTTTCTATTTTTTTTCCTAAATACAGTTCGAAATACTTCTAAAGGTGTCACTGCCTGAACATGACGGCACGCCTGCACCGTGGTTCAGTTGATTAAAGCACTTGTCACAGGAGATCATGAGTTCGAAACTCACCGGCGCCGCGAGAGTCAAGACTTTCTATTTTTGTGTTTGTTAAATGCAGTTCAAAATACTTTAATGGTGTCACTGCCTGAACATGACGGCACGCCGGCGCCGTGGTTTAGTTGGTTAGAGCGCTTGTCACAGGAGATCATGACTTCGAAACTCACCATTGCCGCGAGAGTCAAGACTTTCTATTTTTGTGTTTGTTAAATGCCGTTCGGAATACTTTAATGGTGTCACTGCCTGAACATGACGGCACGCCGGCGCCGTGGCTTAGTTGATTAAAGCACTTGTCACAGGAGATCGTGAGTTCGAAACTCAACGGTGCCGTGAGAGTCAAGACTTTCAATTTTTTTGTTTCTTAAATGCAGTTCGAAGTACTTTAATGGTGTCACTGCCTGAACATGACGGCCCGCCGGCGCCGTGGCTTAGTTGATTAAAGCACTTGTCACGGGAGATCATGAGTTCGAAACTCACCGGTTGCGCGAGAGTCAAGACTTTCTAATTTTTGTTTCTTAAATGCAGTTCGAAATACTTCTAAAGGTGTCACTGCCTGAACATGACGGCACGCCGGCGCCGTGGTTTATTTGGTTAAAGCGCTTGTCACAGGAGATCATGAGTTCGAAACTCACTGGTGCCGCGAGAGTCAAGACTTTCTATTTTTTTCTTAAATACAGCTCAAAATACTTCTAAAGGTGTCACTGTCTGAACATGACGGCACGCCAGCACCGTGGTTCAGTTGATTAAAGCACTTGTCACAGGAGATCATGAGTTCGAAACTCACCGGCGCCGCGAGAGTCAAGACTTTCTATTTTTGTGTTTGTTAAATGCAGTTCAAAATACTTTAAGGGTGTCACTGCCTGAACAAGACGGCACGCCGGCGCCGTGGTTTAGTTCGTTAAAGCGCTTGTCACAGGAGATCATGACTTCGAAACTCACCGGTGCCGCGAGAGTCAAGACCAACGTCTCTCTATATTTTGTTTTTGAAATATAGCTCAAAATACTTCTAATGGTGTCGCAGCCTGAACATGACGAAAGCCCGGCGCCATGGCTGAGTTGGTCAAAGCGCCTGTCTAGTAAACGGCGGATCATGAGTTCGAATCTCACCAGTGCCTCGGGAGTCAAGACTTTCTATTTTTGTGTTTGTTAAATGCAGTTCGAAATACTTTAATGGTGTCACTGCCTAAACATGACGGCACGCCGGCGCCGTGGCCTAGTTGGTTAAAGCACCTGTCACAGGAGATCATGACTTCGAAACTCACTGGCGCCGCGAGAGTGAAGACTTTCTAATTTTTGTTTCTTAAATGCAGTTCCATATACTTCTAAAGGTGTCACTGCCTGAACATGACGGCACGCCGGCGCCGTGATTTAGTTGGTTAAAGCGCTTGTCACAGGAGATCATGACTTTGAATCTCACCGGTGCCGCGAGAGTCAAGACTTCTTATTTTTTTGTTTCTTAAATGCACTTCGAAATACTTTAATGGGGTCACTGCCTGAACATGACGGAACGCCGGCGCCGTGGCTTAGTTGGTTAAAGCACTTGTCACAGGAGATCATGTTTTCGAAACACACCGGTACCGCGAGAGTCAAGACTTTCTATTTTTTCTTAAATACAGTTCGAAATACTTCTAAAGGTGTCACTGCCTGAACATGACGGCACGCCAGCGCCGTGGTTCAGTTGGTTAAAACACTTGTCACAGGAGATCGTGAGTTCGAAACTCAACGGTGCCGCGAGAGTCAAGACTTTATATTTTTGTGTTTGTGAAATGCAGTTCGAAATACTTTAATGGTGTCACTGCCTGAACATGACAGCACGCCGGCGCCGTGGTTTAGTTGGTTAAAGCGCTTGTCACAGGAGATCATGACTTCGAAACTCACCGGTGCCGCGAAAGTCAAGACTTTCTATTTTTGTGTTTGTTAAATGCAGTTCGAAATACTTTAATGGTGTCACTGCCTTAACATGACGGCACGCCGGCGCCGTGGCTTAGTTGGTTAAAGCACTTGTCACATGAGATCATGAGTTCGGAACTCACTGGTGCCGCGAGATTCAAGACTTTCTATTTTTGTGTTTGTTAAATGCAGTTCGAAATACTTTAATGGTGTCACTGCCTGAACATGACGGCACGCCGGCGCCGTGGCTTAGTTGATTAAAGCACTTTTCACAGGAGATCATGAGTTCGAAGCTCACCGGTGCCGCGAGAGTGAAGACATTCTATTTTTTTTTCTTAAATGCAGGTCGAAGTACTTTAATGGTGTCACTGCCTGAAAATGACGGCACGCCGGCGCCGTGGCTTAGTTGATTAAAGCACTTGTCACAGGAGATGATGAGTTCGAAACTCACCGGTTGCGCGAGAGTCAAGACTTTCTATTTTTTTGTTTCTTAAATGCAGTTTGAAATACTTTAATGGTGTAACTGCCTGAACATGACGGCACGGTGGTGCCGTGGCTTAGTTGATTAAAGCACTTGTCACATGAGATCGTGAGTTCGAAACTCAATGGTGCCGCGAGAGTCAAGACTTTCTATTTTTTGTTTCTTAAATTCAGTTCGAAATACTTTATAGGTGTCACTGCCTGAACATGACATCACGCCGGCGCCGTGGCTTATTTGATTAAAGCACTTGTCACAGGAGATCATGAGTTCGAAACTCACCGGTGCCGCGAGAGTCAAGACTTTCTATTTTTTGTTTCTTAAATGCAGTTCGAAATACTTTAATAGTGTCACTGCCTGAACATGGCGGCCCGCCGGCGCCGTGGCTTAGTTCATTAAAGCACTTGTCACAGGAGATCATGAGTTCGAAGCTCACCGGTGCCGCGAGCGTCAAGACATTCTATTTTTTTGTTTCTTAAATGCAGGTCGAAGTACTTTAATGGTGTCACTGCCTGAAAATGACGGCACGCCGGCGCCGTGGCTTAGTTTGTTCCAGCACTTGTCACAGGAGATCATGAGTTCGAAACTCACCGTTGCCGCGAGAGTCAAGACTTTCTATTTTTGTGTTTGTTAAATGCAGTTCGAAATACTTTAATGGTGTCACTGCCTGAACATGACGGCACGCCAGCGCCGTGGCTTAGTTGGTTAAAGCACTTGTCAGAGGAGATCATGAGTACGAAACTCATCGGTACCGCGAGAGTCAAGACTTTCTATTTTTTGTTTCTTAAATGCAGTTCGAAATGCTTTAATGGTGTCACTGCCTGAACATGACGGCCCGCTGGCGCCGTGGCTTACTTGATTAAAGCACTTCTCACAGGAGATCATGAGCTCGAAACTCACCGGTGCCGCGAGAGTCAAGACTTTCTATTTTTTTGTTTCTTAAATACAGTTCGAAATACTTTAATAGTGTCACTGCCTGAACATGGCGGCCCGCCGGCGCCGTGGCTTAGTTCATTAAAGCACTTGTCACAGGAGATCATGAGTTCGAAACTCACCGGCGCCGCGAGAGTCAAGACTTTCTATTTTTTGTTTCTTAAATACAGTTCGAAATACTTCTAATGGTGTCACTGCCTGAACATGACGGCACGCCGGCGCCGTGGCTTACTTGATTAAAGCACTTGTCACAGGAGATCATGAGTTCGAAACTCACCGGTGCCGAGAGAGTCAAGATTTTCTACTTTTTTATTTCTTAAATACAGTTTGAAATACTTTAATGGTGTCACTGCCTAAACACGACGGCATGCCGGCGCCGTGGCTTAGCTGGTTAAAGCGCTTGTCACAGGAGATCATGACTTCGAAACTCACCGGTGCCGCGAGAGTCAAGACCAACGTCTCTCTATATTTTGTTTTTAAAATATAGCTCAAAATACTTCCAGTGGTGTCACAGCCTGAACATGACGAAAGCCCGGCGCCATGGCTTAGTTGGTCAAAGCGCCTGTCTAGTAAATGGCGGATCATGAGTTCGAATCTCACCAGTGCCTCGGGAGTCAAGACTTTCAATTTTTGTGCTTGTTAAATGCAGTTCGAAATACTTTAATGGTGTCACTGCCTAAACATGACGGCACGCCAGCGCCGTGGCCTAGTTGGTTAAAGCGCCTGTCACAGGAGTTCATGACTTCGAAACTCACTGGCGCCGCGAGAGTGAAGACTTTCTAATTTTTGTTTCTTAAATGCAGTTCGATATACTTCTAAAGGTGTCACTGCCTGAAGATGACGGCACGCCGGCGCCGTGGTTTAGTTGGTTAAAGCGCTTTTCACAGGAGATCATGACCTTGAATCTCACCGGTGCTGCGAGAGTCAAGACTTCTTATTTTTTTGTTTCTTAAATGCAGTTCGAAATACTTTAATGGTGTCACTGCCTGAACATGACGGAACGCCGGCGCCGTGGCTTAGTTGGTTAAAGCACTTGTCACAGGAGATCTCGAGTTCGAAACACACCGGTGCCGCGAGAGTCAAGACTTTCTATTTTTTTCTTAAATACAGTTCGAAATACTTCTAAAGGTGTCACTGCCTGAACATGACGGCACGCCAGCGCCGTGGTTCAGTTTATTAAAGCACTTGTCACAGGAGATCGTGAGTTCGAAACTCAACGGTGCCGCGAGAGTCAAGACTTTATACTTTTGTGTTTGTTAAATGTAGTTCGAAATACTTTAATGGTGTCACGGCCTGAACATGACGGCACGCCGGCGCCATGGCTTAGTTGGTTAAAGCGCCTGTCACGGGAGATCATGACTTCGAAACTCACTGGGGCCGCGAGAGTGAAGACTTTCTAATTTTTGTTTCTTAAATGCAGTTCGAAATACTTCTAAGGTGTCACTGTCTGAACATGACGGCACGCCGGTGCCGTGGTTTAGTTGGTTAAAGTGCTTGTCGCAGGAGATCATGACTTCGAAACTCACCGGTTGCGCGAGAGTCAAGACTTTCTATTTTTTTGTTTCTTAAATGCAGTTCGAAATACTTTAATGGTGTAACTGCCTGAACATGACGGCACGCCGGCGCCGTGGCTTAGTTGATTAAAGCACTTGTCACATGAGATCGTGAGTTCGAAACTCAACGGTGCCGCGAGAGTCAAAATTTCTATTATTGTTTCTTAAATGCAGTTCGAAATACTTTATTGGTGTCACTGCCTGAACATGACGGCACGCCGGCGCCGTGGTTTAGTTGATTAAAGCACTTGTCACAGGAGATCATGAGTTCGAAACTCACCGGTGCCGCGAGAGTCAAGACTTTCTATTTTTTTGTTTCTTAAATGCAGTTCGAAATACTTTAATGGTGTCACTGCCTGAACATGACGGCACGCCGGCGCCGTGGTTTAGTTGATTAAAGCACTTGTCACAGGAGATCGTGAGTTGGAAACTCACCGGTGCCGCGAGAGTCAAGACTTTCTATTTTTGTGTTTGTTAAATGCAGTTCGAAATACTTTAATGGTGTCACTGCCTGAACATGACGGCACGCCGGCGCCGTGGCTTAGTTGGTTGAAGCACTTGTCACATGAGATCATGAGTTCGGAGCTCACCGGTGCCGCGAGAGTCAAGACTTTCTATTTTTTTTTCTTAAATACAGTTCGAAATACTTCTAAAGGTGTCACTGCCTGAACATGACGGCACGCCGGCGCCGCGATTTATGAGGGTAAAGCGCTTGTCACAGGAGATCATGACTTCGAAACTTCACCGGTGCCGCGAGAGTCAAGACTTTCTATTTTTGTGTTTGTTAAATGCAGTTCGAAATACTTTAATGGTGTCACTGCCTGAACATGACGGCATGCCGGCGCCGTGGCTTAGTTGGTTAAAGCACTTGTCACAGGAGATCATGATTTCGAAACTCACCGGTGCCGCGAGAGTCAAGACTTTCTATTTTTTTTCCTAAATACAGTTCGAAATACTTCTAAAGGTGTCACTGCCTGAACATGACGGCACGCCTGCACCGTGGTTCAGTTGATTAAAGCACTTGTCACAGGAGATCATGAGTTCGAAACTCACCGGCGCCGCGAGAGTCAAGACTTTCTATTTTTGTGTTTGTTAAATGCAGTTCAAAATACTTTAATGGTGTCACTGCCTGAACATGACGGCACGCCGGCGCCGTGGTTTAGTTGGTTAGAGCGCTTGTCACAGGAGATCATGACTTCGAAACTCACCATTGCCGCGAGAGTCAAGACTTTCTATTTTTGTGTTTGTTAAATGCCGTTCGGAATACTTTAATGGTGTCACTGCCTGAACATGACGGCACGCCGGCGCCGTGGCTTAGTTGATTAAAGCACTTGTCACAGGAGATCGTGAGTTCGAAACTCAACGGTGCCGTGAGAGTCAAGACTTTCAATTTTTTTGTTTCTTAAATGCAGTTCGAAGTACTTTAATGGTGTCACTGCCTGAACATGACGGCCCGCCGGCGCCGTGGCTTAGTTGATTAAAGCACTTGTCACGGGAGATCATGAGTTCGAAACTCACCGGTTGCGCGAGAGTCAAGACTTTCTAATTTTTGTTTCTTAAATGCAGTTCGAAATACTTCTAAAGGTGTCACTGCCTGAACATGACGGCACGCCGGCGCCGTGGTTTAGTTGGTTAAAGCGCTTGTCACAGGAGATCATGAGTTCGAAACTCACTGGTGCCGCGAGAGTCAAGACTTTCTAATTTTTTCTTAAATACAGCTCAAAATACTTCTAAAGGTGTCACTGTCTGAACATGACGGCACGCCAGCACCGTGGTTCAGTTGATTAAAGCACTTGTCACAGGAGATCATGAGTTCGAAACTCACCGGCGCCGCGAGAGTCAAGACTTTCTATTTTTGCGTTTGTTAAATGCAGTTCAAAATACTTTAAGGGTGTCACTGCCTGAACAAGACGGCACGCCGGCGCCGTGGTTTAGTTCGTTAAAGCGCTTGTCACAGGAGATCATGACTTCGAAACTCACCGGTGCCGCGAGAGTCAAGACCAACGTCTCTCTATATTTTGTTTTTGAAATATAGCTCAAAATACTTCTAATGGTGTCGCAGCCTGAACATGACGAAAGCCCGGCGCCATGGCTGAGTTGGTCAAAGCGCCTGTCTAGTAAACGGCGGATCATGAGTTCGAATCTCACCAGTGCCTCGGGAGTCAAGACAATCTATTTTTGTGTTTGTTAAATGCAGTTCGAAATACTTTAATGGTGTCACTGCCTAAACATGACGGCACGCCGGCGCCGTGGCCTAGTTGGTTAAAGCACCTGTCACAGGAGATCATGACTTCGAAACTCACTGGCGCCGCGAGAGTGAAGACTTTCTAATTTTTGTTTCTTAAATGCAGTTCCATATACTTCTAAAGGTGTCACTGCCTGAACATGACGGCACGCCGGCGCCGTGATTTAGTTGGTTAAAGCGCTTGTCACAGGAGATCATGACTTTGAATCTCACCGGTGCCGCGAGAGTCAAGACTTCTTATTTTTTTGTTTCTTAAATGCACTTCGAAATACTTTAATGGGGTCACTGCCTGAACATGACGGAACGCCGGCGCCGTGGCTTAGTTGGTTAAAGCACTTGTCACAGGAGATCATGTTTTCGAAACACACCGGTACCGCGAGAGTCAAGACTTTCTATTTTTTCTTAAATACAGTTCGAAATACTTCTAAAGGTGTCACTGCCTGAACATGACGGCACGCCAGCGCCGTGGTTCAGTTGGTTAAAACACTTGTCACAGGAGATCGTGAGTTCGAAACTCAACGGTGCCGCGAGAGTCAAGACTTTATATTTTTGTGTTTGTGAAATGCAGTTCGAAATACTTTAATGGTGTCACTGCCTGAACATGACGGCACGCCGGCGCCGTGGTTTAGTTGGTTAAAGCGCTTGTCACAGGAGATCATGACTTCGAAACTCACCGGTGCCGCGAAAGTCAAGACTTTCTATTTTTGTGTTTGTTAAATGCAGTTCGAAATACTTTAATGGTGTCACTGCCTTAACATGACGGCACGCCGGCGCCGTGGCTTAGTTGGTTAAAGCACTTGTCACATGAGATCATGAGTTCGGAACTCACTGGTGCCGCGAGATTCAAGACTTTCTATTTTTGTGTTTGTTAAATGCAGTTCGAAATACTTTAATGGTGTCACTGCCTGAACATGACGGCACGCCGGCGCCGTGGCTTAGTTGATTAAAGCACTTTTCACAGGAGATCATGAGTTCGA
Organism: Rhipicephalus microplus; assembly: GCF_043290135.1. Classification (NCBI taxonomy): domain Eukaryota; kingdom Metazoa; phylum Arthropoda; class Arachnida; order Ixodida; family Ixodidae; genus Rhipicephalus; species Rhipicephalus microplus. The sequence continues at coordinate 901,246 of NW_027464635.1, forward strand.
AGCTCACCGGTGCCGCGAGAGTCAAGACATTCTATTTTTTTTTTCTTAAATGCAGGTCGAAGTACTTTAATGGTGTCACTGCCTGAAAATGACGGCACGCCGGCGCCGTGGCTTAGTTGATTAAAGCACTTGTCACAGGAGATGATGAGTTCGAAACTCACCGGTTGCGCGAGAGTCAAGACTTTCTATTTTTTTGTTTCTTAAATGCAGTTTGAAATACTTTAATGGTGTAACTGCCTGAACATGACGGCACGGTGGTGCCGTGGCTTAATTGATTAAAGCACTTGTCACATGAGATCGTGAGTTCGAAACTCAATGGTGCCGCGAGAGTCAAGACTTTCTATTTTTTGTTTCTTAAATGCAGTTCGAAATACTTTATAGGTGTCACTGCCTGAACATGACATCACGCCGGCGCCGTGGCTTATTTGATTAAAGCACTTGTCACAGGAGATCATGAGTTCGAAACTCACCGGTGCCGCGAGAGTCAAGACTTTCTATTTTTTGTTTCTTAAATGCAGTTCGAAATACTTTAATAGTGTCACTGCCTGAACATGGCGGCCCGCCGGCGCCGTGGCTTAGTTCATTAAAGCACTTGTCACAGGAGATCATGAGTTCGAAGCTCACCGGTGCCGCGAGAGTCAAGACATTCTATTTTTTTGTTTCTTAAATGCAGGTCGAAGTACTTTAATGGTGTCACTGCCTGAAAATGACGGCACGCCGGCGCCGTGGCTTAGTTTGTTCCAGCACTTGTCACAGGAGATCATGAGTTCGAAACTCACCGGTGCCGCGAGAGTCAAGACTTTCTATTTTTGTGTTTGTTAAATGCAGTTCGAAATACTTTAATGGTGTCACTGCCTGAACATGACGGCACGCCGGCGCCGTGGCTTAGTTGGTTAAAGCACTTGTCAGAGGAGATCATGAGTACGAAACTCATCGGTACCGCGAGAGTCAAGACTTTCTATTTTTTGTTTCTTAAATGCAGTTCGAAATGCTTTAATGGTGTCACTGCCTGAACATGACGGCCCGCTGGCGCCGTGGCTTACTTGATTAAAGCACTTCTCACAGGAGATCATGAGCTCGAAACTCACCGGTGCCGCGAGAGTCAAGATTTTCTACTTTTTTATTTCTTAAATACAGTTTGAAATACTTTAATGGTGTCACTGCCTAAACACGACGGCATGCAGGCGCCGTGGCTTAGCTGGTTAAAGCGCTTGTCACAGGAGATCATGACTTCGAAACTCACCGGTGCCGCGAGAGTCAAGACCAACGTCTCTCTATATTTTGTTTTTAAAATATAGCTCAAAATACTTCCAGTGGTGTCACAGCCTGAACATGACGAAAGCCCGGCGCCATGGCTTAGTTGGTCAAAGCGCCTGTCTAGTAAATGGCGGATCATGAGTTCGAATCTCACCAGTGCCTCGGGAGTCAAGACTTTCAATTTTTGTGCTTGTTAAATGCAGTTCGAAATACTTTAATGGTGTCACTGCCTAAACATGACGGCACGCCAGCGCCGTGGCCTAGTTGGTTAAAGCGCCTGTCACAGGAGTTCATGACTTCGAAACTCACTGGCGCCGCGAGAGTGAAGACTTTCTAATTTTTGTTTCTTAAATGCAGTTCGATATACTTCTAAAGGTGTCACTGCCTGAAGATGACGGCACGCCGGCGCCGTGGTTTAGTTGGTTAAAGCGCTTTTCACAGGAGATCATGACCTTGAATCTCACCGGTGCTGCGAGAGTCAAGACTTCTTATTTTTTTGTTTCTTAAATGCAGTTCGAAATACTTTAATGGTGTCACTGCCTGAACATGACGGAACGCCGGCGCCGTGGCTTAGTTGGTTAAAGCACTTGTCACAGGAGATCTCGAGTTCGAAACACACCGGTGCCGCGAGAGTCAAGACTTTCTATTTTTTTCTTAAATACAGTTCGAAATACTTCTAAAGGTGTCACTGCCTGAACATGACGGCACGCCAGCGCCGTGGTTCAGTTTATTAAAGCACTTGTCACAGGAGATCGTGAGTTCGAAACTCAACGGTGCCGCGAGAGTCAAGACTTTTTACTTTTGTGTTTGTTAAATGTAGTTCGAAATACTTTAATGGTGTCACTGCCTGAACATGACGGCACGCCGGCGCCGTGGTTTAGTTGGTTAAAGCGCTTGTCACAGGAGATCATGACTTCGAAACTCACCGGTGCCGCGAGAGTCAAGTCTTTCTATTTTTGTGTTGGTAAATGCAGTTCGAAATACTTTAATGGTGTCACTGCCTGAACATGACGGCACGCCGGCGCCGTGGCTTAGTTGGTTAAAGCACTTGTCACATGAGATCATGAGTTCGGAGCTCACCGGTGCCGCGAGAGTCAAGACTTTCTATTTTTTTTCTTGAATACAGTTCGAAATACTTCTAAAGGTGTCACTGCCTGAAGATGACGGCACGCCGGCGCCGTGGCTTAGTTGAATAAAGCACTTTTCACAGGAGATCATGAGTTCGAAACTCACCGGCGCCGCGAGAGTCAAGACTTTCTATTTTTGTGTTTGTTAAATGCAGTTCAAAATACTTTAATGGTGTCACTGCCTGAACATGACGGCACGCCAGCGCCGTGGTTTAGTTGGTTGGAGCGCTTGTCACAGGAGATCTTCGAAACTCACCGGTGCCGCGAGAGTCAAGACTTTCTATTTTTGTGTTTGTTAAATGCAGTTCGGAATACTTTAATGGTGTCACTGCCTGAACATGACGGCACGCCGGCGCCGTGGATTAGTTGAATAAAGCACTTGTCACAGGAGATCGTGAGTTCGAAACTCAACGGTGCCGTGAGAGTCAAGACTTTCAATTTTTTTGTTTCTTAAATGCAGTTCGAAGTACTTTAATGGTGTCACTGCCTGAACATGACGGCACGCCGGCGCCGTGGCTTAGTTGGTTAAAGCACTTGTCACAGGAGATCATGAGTTCGAAACTCATCGGTGCCGCGAGAGTCAAGACTTTCTATTTTTGGTTTCTTAAATGCTGTTCGAAATGCTTTAATGTTGTCACTGCCTGAACATGACAGCCCGCCGGCGCCGTGGCTTACTTGATAAAGCACTTGTCACACGAGATCTTGAGTTCGAAACTCACCGGTGCCGCGAGAGTCAAGACTTTCTATTTTTTTGTTTCTTAAATACAGTTCGAAATAATTCTAATCGTGTCACTGCCTGAACATGACGGCACGCCGGTGCCGTGGCTTACTTGATTAAAGCACTTGTCACAGGAGATCATGAGTTCGAAACTCACCGGTGCCGCGAGAGTCAAGACTTTCTACTTTATTGTTTCTTAAATACAGTTCGAAATACTTTATTGGTGTCACTGCCTAAACATGACGGCATGCCGGCGCCATGGCTTAGTTGGTTAAAGCGCCTGTCACAGGAGATCATGACTTCGAAACTCACTGGGGCCGCGAGAGTGAAGACTTTCTAATTTTTGTTTCTTAAATGCAGTTCGAAATACTTCTAAGGTGTCACTGTCTGAACATGACGGCACGCCGGTGCCGTGGTTTAGTTGGTTAAAGTGCTTGTCGCAGGAGATCATGACTTCGAAACTCACCGGTTGCGCGAGAGTAAAGACTTTCTATTTTTTTGTTTCTTAAATGCAGTTCGAAATACTTTAATGGTGTAACTGCCTGAACATGACGGCACGCCGGCGCCGTGGCTTAGTTGATTAAAGCACTTGTCACATGAGATCGTGAGTTCGAAACTCAACGGTGCCGCGAGAGTCAAGACTTTCTATTTTTGTTTCTTAAATGCAGTTCGAAATACTTTATTGGTGTCACTGCCTGAACATGACGGCACGCCGGCGCCGTGGCTTAGTTGATTAAAGCACTTGTCACAGGAGATCATGAGTTCGAAACTCACCGGTGCCGCGAGAGTCAAGACTTTCTATTTTTTTGTTTCTTAAATGCAGTTCGAAATACTTTAATGGTGTCACTGCCTGAACATGACGGCACGCCGGCGCCGTGGTTTAGTTGATTAAAGCACTTGTCACAGGAGATCGTGAGTTGGAAACTCACCAGTGCCGCGAGAGTCAAGACTTTCTATTTTTGTGTTTGTTAAATGCAGTTTGAAATACTTTAATGGTGTCACTGCCTGAACATGACGGCACGCCGGCGCCGTGGCTTAGTTGATTGAAGCACTTGTCACAGGAGATCATGAGTTGGAAACTCACCGGTTGCCGCGAGAGTCAAGACTTTCTATTTTTTTTCTTCAATACAGTTCGAAATACTTCTAAAGGTGTCACTGCTTGAACATGACGGCACGCCGGCGCCGTGGTTTAGTTGGTTAAAGCGCTTGTCACAGGAGATCATGACTTCGAAACTCACCGGTGCCGCGAGAGTCAAGACTTTCTATTTTTGTGTTTGTTAAATGCAGTTCGAAATACTTTAATGGTGTCACTGCCTGAACATGACGGCACGCCGGCGCCGTGGCTTAGTTGGTTAAAGCACTTGTCACATGAGATCATGAGTTCGGAGCTCACCGGTGCCGCGAGAGTCAAGACTTTCTATTTTTTTTCTTAAATGCAGTTCGAAATACTTCTAAAGGTGTCACTGCCTGAACATGACGGCACGCCGGCGCCGCGATTTAGGAGGGTAAAGCGCTTGTCACAGGAGATCATGACTTCGAAACTTCACCGGTGCCGCGAGAGTCAAGACTTTCTATTTTTGTGTTTGTTAAATGCAGTTCGAAATACTTTAATGGTGTCGCTGCCTGAACATGACGGCGTGCCGGCGCCGTGGCTTAGTTGGTTAAAGCACTTGTCACAGGAGATCATGATTTCTAAACTCACCGGTGCCGCGAGAGTCAAGACTTTCTATTTTTTTTCCTAAATACAGTTCGAAATACTTCTAAAGGTGTCACTGCCTGAACATGACGGCACGCCTGCACCGTGGTTCAGTTGATTAAAGCACTTGTCACAGGAGATCATGAGTTCGAAACTCACCGGCGCCGCGAGAGTCAAAACTTTCTATTTTTTTTCCTAAATACAGTTCGAAATACTTCTAAAGGTGTCACTGCCTGAACATGACGACACGCTAGCGCCGTGGATCAGTTGATTAAAGCACTTGTCACTGAAGATCGTGAGTTCGAAACTCAACGGTGCCGCGAGAGTCAAGACTTTATATTTTTGTGTTTGTTAAATGCAGTTCGAAACACTTTAATGGGGTCCCTGCTTGAACATGACGGAACGCCGGCGCCGTGGCTTAGTTGGTTAAAGCACTTGTCACAGGAGATCATGAGTTCGAAACACACCGGTGCCGCGAGAGTCAAGACTTTCTATTTTTTTTTCTTAAATACAGTTCGAACTACTTTTAAAGGTGTCACTGCCTGAACATGACGGCACGCCAGCGCCGTGGTTCAGTTGATTAAAGCACTTGTCACAGGATATCGTGAGTTCGAAACCCAACGGTGCCGCGAAAGTCAAGACTTTATATTTTTGTGTTTGTTAAATGCAGTTCGAAATACTTTAATGGTGTCACTGCCTGACCAAGAAGGCACGCCGGCGCCGTGGTTTAGTTGGTTAAAGCGCTTGTCACAGGAGATCATGACTTCGAAACTCACCGGTGCCGCGAGAGTCAAGACTTTCTATTTTTGCGTTTGTTAAATGCAGTTCGAAATACTTTAATGGTGTCACTGCCTGAACATGACGGCACGCCGGCGCCGTGGCTTAGTTGGTTAAAGCACTTGTCACATGAGATCATGAGTTCGGAACTCACCGGTGCCGCGACAGTCAAGACTTTCTATTTTTTGTTTCTTAAATACAGTTCGAAATACTTCTAAAGGTGTCACTGCTTGAACATGACGGCACGCCGGCGCGTGGTTTAGTTGGTTAAAGCGCTTGTCACAAGAGACCATGAGTTCGAAACTCACCGGTGCCGCGAGAGTCAAGACTTTCTATTTTTTTCCTAAATACAGTTAGAAATACTTCTAAAGATGTCACTGCCTGAACATGACGGCACGCCAGCGCCGTGGTTCAGTTGATTAAAGCACTTGTCACAGGAGATCATGAGTTTGAAACTCACCGGCGCCGCGAAAGTCAAGACTTTCTATTTTTGTGTTTGTTAAATGCAGTTCAAAATATTTTATTGGTGTCACTGCCTGAACATCACGGCACGCCGGCGCCGTGGTTTAGCTGGTTAAAGCGCTTGTCACAAGAGATCATGACTTCGAAACTCACCGGTGCCACGAGAGTCAAGACTTCCTATTTTTGTGTTTGTAAAATGCAGTTCGAAATACTTTAATGGTGTCACTGCCTGAACATGACGGCACGCCGGCGCCGTGGCTTAGTTGATTAAAGCACTTGTCATAGGAGATCGTGAGTTGGAAACTCACCGGTGCCGCGAGAGTTAAGACTTTCTATTTTTGTGTTTGTTAAACGCAGTTTGAAATACTTTAATGGTGTCACTGCCTGTACATGACGGCACGCCGGCGCCGTGGCTTAGTTGGTTAAAGCACTTGTCACAGGAGATGATGAGTTGGAAACTCACCAGTGCCGCGAAAGTCAAGACTTTCTATTTTTTTGTTTCTTAAATGCAGTTCGAAATGCTTAAATGGTGTCACTGCCTGAACATGACGGCACGCCGGCGCCGTGGTTTAGTTGGTTAAAGCGCTTGTCACAGGAGATCATGACTTTGAAACTCACCGGTGCCGCGAGAGTCAAGACTTCTTATTTTTTTGTTTCTTAAATGCATTTCGAAATATTTAAAGGTGTCACTGCCTGAACATGACGGAACGCCGGCGCCGTGGCTTAGTTGGTTAAAGCACTTGTCACAGGAGATCATGAGTTCGAAACACACCGGTGCCGCGAGAGTCAAGACTTTCTATTTTTTTTCTTAAATACAGTTCGAAATACTTCTAAAGGTTTCACTGCCTGAACATGACGACACGCTAGCGCCGTGGATCAGTTGATTAAAGCACTTGTCACTGAAGATCGTGAGTTCGAAACTCAACGGTGCCGCGAGAGTCAAGACTTTATATTTTTGTGTTTGTTAAATGCAGTTCGAAACACTTTAATGGGGTCCCTGCTTGAACATGAAGGCACGCCGGCGCCGTGGTTTAGTTGGTTAAAGCGCTTGTCACAGGAGATCATGACTTCGAAACTCACCGGTGCCGCGAGAGTCAAGACTTTCTATTTTTTTTCTTAAATACAGTTCGAAATACTTCTAAAGGTGTCACTGCCTGAACATGACAGCACGCCGGCGCCGTGGTTTAGTTGGTTGAAGCGCTTGTCACAGGAGATCATGACTTTGAAACTCACCGGTGCCGCGAGAGTCAAAACTTCTTATTTTTTTGTTTCTTAAAAGCAGTTCGAAATACTTTAATGGTGTCACTGCCTGAACATGACGGAACGCCGGCGCCGTGGCTTAGTTGGTTAAAGCACTTGTCACATGAGATCATGAGTTCGGAGCTCACCGGTGCCGCGAGAGTCAAGACTTTCTATTTTTTTTCTTGAATACAGTTCGAAATACTTCTAAAGGTGTCACTGCCTGAAGATGACGGCACGCCGGCGCCGTGGCTTAGTTGAATAAAGCACTTTTCACAGGAGATCATGAGTTCGAAACTCACCGGCGCCGCGAGAGTCAAGACTTTCTATTTTTGTGTTTGTTAAATGCAGTTCAAAATACTTTAATGGTGTCACTGCCTGAACATGACGGCACGCCAGCGCCGTGGTTTAGTTGGTTGGAGCGCTTGTCACAGGAGATCTTCGAAACTCACCGGTGCCGCGAGAGTCAAGACTTTCTATTTTTGTGTTTGTTAAATGCAGTTCGGAATACTTTAATGGTGTCACTGCCTGAACATGACGGCACGCCGGCGCCGTGGCTTAGTTGAATAAAGCACTTGTCACAGGAGATCGTGAGTTCGAAACTCAACGGTGCCGTGAGAGTCAAGACTTTCAATTTTTTTGTTTCTTAAATGCAGTTCGAAGTACTTTAATGGTGTCACTGCCTGAACATGACGGCACGCCGGCGCCGTGGCTTAGTTGGTTAAAGCACTTGTCACAGGAGATCATGAGTTCGAAACTCATCGGTGCCGCGAGAGTCAAGACTTTCTATTTTTGGTTTCTTAAATGCTGTTCGAAATGCTTTAATGTTGTCACTGCCTGAACATGACAGCCCGCCGGCGCCGTGGCTTACTTGATAAAGCACTTGTCACACGAGATCTTGAGTTCGAAACTCACCGGTGCCGCGAGAGTCAAGACTTTCTATTTTTTTGTTTCTTAAATACAGTTCGAAATAATTCTAATCGTGTCACTGCCTGAACATGACGGCACGCCGGTGCCGTGGCTTACTTGATTAAAGCACTTGTCACAGGAGATCATGAGTTCGAAACTCACCGGTGCCGCGAGAGTCAAGACTTTCTACTTTATTGTTTCTTAAATACAGTTCGAAATACTTTAATGGTGTCACTGCCTAAACATGACGGCATGCCGGCGCCATGGCTTAGTTGGTTAAAGCGCCTGTCACAGGAGATCATGACTTCGAAACTCACTGGGGCCGCGAGAGTGAAGACTTTCTAATTTTTGTTTCTTAAATGCAGTTCGAAATACTTCTAAGGTGTCACTGTCTGAACATGACGGCACGCCGGTGCCGTGGTTTAGTTGGTTAAAGTGCTTGTTGCAGGAGATCATGACTTCGAAACTCACCGGTTGCGCGAGAGTAAAGACTTTCTATTTTTTTGTTTCTTAAATGCAGTTCGAAATACTTTAATGGTGTAACTGCCTGAACATGACGGCACGCCGGCGCCGTGGCTTAGTTGATTAAAGCACTTGTCACATGAGATCGTGAGTTCGAAACTCAACGGTGCCGCGAGAGTCAAGACTTTCTATTTTTGTTTCTTAAATGCAGTTCGAAATACTTTATTGGTGTCACTGCCTGAACATGACGGCACGCCGGCGCCGTGGCTTAGTTGATTAAAGCACTTGTCACAGGAGATCATGAGTTCGAAACTCACCGGTGCCGCGAGAGTCAAGACTTTCTATTTTTTTGTTTCTTAAATGCAGTTCGAAATACTTTAATGGTGTCACTGCCTGAACATGACGGCACGCCGGCGCCGTGGTTTAGTTGATTAAAGCACTTGTCACAGGAGATCGTGAGTTGGAAACTCACCAGTGCCGCGAGAGTCAAGACTTTCTATTTTTGTGTTTGTTAAATGCAGTTTGAAATACTTTAATGGTGTCACTGCCTGAACATGACGGCACGCCGGCGCCGTGGCTTAGTTGATTGAAGCACTTGTCACAGGAGATCATGAGTTGGAAACTCACCGGTTGCCGCGAGAGTCAAGACTTTCTATTTTTTTTCTTCAATACAGTTCGAAATACTTCTAAAGGTGTCACTGCTTGAACATGACGGCACGCCGGCGCCGTGGTTTAGTTGGTTAAAGCGCTTGTCACAGGAGATCATGACTTCGAAACTCACCGGTGCCGCGAGAGTCAAGACTTTCTATTTTTGTGTTTGTTAAATGCAGTTCGAAATACTTTAATGGTGTCACTGCCTGAACATGACGGCACGCCGGCGCCGTGGCTTAGTTGGTTAAAGCACTTGTCACATGAGATCATGAGTTCGGAGCTCACCGGTGCCGCGAGAGTCAAGACTTTCTATTTTTTTTCTTAAATGCAGTTCGAAATACTTCTAAAGGTGTCACTGCCTGAACATGACGGCACGCCGGCGCCGCGATTTAGGAGGGTAAAGCGCTTGTCACAGGAGATCATGACTTCGAAACTTCACCGGTGCCGCGAGAGTCAAGACTTTCTATTTTTGTGTTTGTTAAATGCAGTTCGAAATACTTTAATGGTGTCGCTGCCTGAACATGACGGCGTGCCGGCGCCGTGGCTTAGTTGGTTAAAGCACTTGTCACAGGAGATCATGATTTCTAAACTCACCGGTGCCGCGAGAGTCAAGACTTTCTATTTTTTTTCCTAAATACAGTTCGAAATACTTCTAAAGGTGTCACTGCCTGAACATGACGGCACGCCTGCACCGTGGTTCAGTTGATTAAAGCACTTGTCACAGGAGATCATGAGTTCGAAACTCACCGGCGCCGCGAGAGTCAAGACTTTCTATTTTTTTTCCTAAATACAGTTCGAAATACTTCTAAAGGTGTCACTGCCTGAACATGACGACACGCTAGCGCCGTGGATCAGTTGATTAAAGCACTTGTCACTGAAGATCGTGAGTTCGAAACTCAACGGTGCCGCGAGAGTCAAGACTTTATATTTTTGTGTTTGTTAAATGCAGTTCGAAACACTTTAATGGGGTCCCTGCTTGAACATGACGGAACGCCGGCGCCGTGGCTTAGTTGGTTAAAGCACTTGTCACAGGAGATCATGAGTTCGAAACACACCGGTGCCGCGAGAGTCAAGACTTTCTATTTTTTTTTCTTAAATACAGTTCGAACTACTTTTAAAGGTGTCACTGCCTGAACATGACGGCACGCCAGCGCCGTGGTTCAGTTGATTAAAGCACTTGTCACAGGATATCGTGAGTTCGAAACCCAACGGTGCCGCGAAAGTCAAGACTTTATATTTTTGTGTTTGTTAAATGCAGTTCGAAATACTTTAATGGTGTCACTGCCTGACCAAGAAGGCACGCCGGCGCCGTGGTTTAGTTGGTTAAAGCGCTTGTCACAGGAGATCATGACTTCGAAACTCACCGGTGCGCGCGAGAGTCAAGACTTTCTATTTTTGCGTTTGTTAAATGCAGTTCGAAATACTTTAATGGTGTCACTGCCTGAACATGACGGCACGCCGGCGCCGTGGCTTAGTTGGTTAAAGCACTTGTCACATGAGATCATGAGTTCGGAACTCACCGGTGCCGCGACAGTCAAGACTTTCTATTTTTTGTTTCTTAAATACAGTTCGAAATACTTCTAAAGGTGTCACTGCTTGAACATGACGGCACGCCGGCGCGTGGTTTAGTTGGTTAAAGCGCTTGTCACAGGAGACCATGAGTTCGAAACTCACCGGTGCCGCGAGAGTCAAGACTTTCTATTTTTTTCCTAAATACAGTTAGAAATACTTCTAAAGATGTCACTGCCTGAACATGACGGCACGCCAGCGCCGTGGTTCAGTTGATTAAAGCACTTGTCACAGGAGATCATGAGTTTGAAACTCACCGGCGCCGCGAAAGTCAAGACTTTCTATTTTTGTGTTTGTTAAATGCAGTTCAAAATATTTTATTGGTGTCACTGCCTGAACATCACGGCACGCCGGCGCCGTGGTTTAGCTGGTTAAAGCGCTTGTCACAAGAGATCATGACTTCGAAACTCACCGGTGCCGCGAGAGTCAAGACTTCCTATTTTTGTGTTTGTAAAATGCAGTTCGAAATACTTTAATGGTGTCACTGCCTGAACATGACGGCACGCCGGCGCCGTGGCTTAGTTGATTAAAGCACTTGTCATAGGAGATCGTGAGTTGGAAACTCACCGGTGCCGCGAGAGTTAAGACTTTCTATTTTTGTGTTTGTTAAACGCAGTTTGAAATACTTTAATGGTGTCACTGCCTGTACATGACGGCACGCCGGCGCCGTGGCTTAGTTGGTTAAAGCACTTGTCACAGGAGATGATGAGTTGGAAACTCACCAGTGCCGCGAAAGTCAAGACTTTCTATTTTTTTGTTTCTTAAATGCAGTTCGAAATGCTTAAATGGTGTCACTGCCTGAACATGACGGCACGCCGGCGCCGTGGTTTAGTTGGTTAAAGCGCTTGTCACAGGAGATCATGACTTTGAAACTCACCGGTGCCGCGAGAGTCAAGACTTCTTATTTTTTTGTTTCTTAAATGCATTTCGAAATATTTAAAGGTGTCACTGCCTGAACATGACGGAACGCCGGCGCCGTGGCTTAGTTGGTTAAAGCACTTGTCACAGGAGATCATGAGTTCGAAACACACCGGTGCCGCGAGAGTCAAGACTTTCTATTTTTTTTCTTAAATACAGTTCGAAATACTTCTAAAGGTTTCACTGCCTGAACATGACGACACGCTAGCGCCGTGGATCAGTTGATTAAAGCACTTGTCACTGAAGATCGTGAGTTCGAAACTCAACGGTGCCGCGAGAGTCAAGACTTTATATTTTTGTGTTTGTTAAATGCAGTTCGAAACACTTTAATGGGGTCCCTGCTTGAACATGAAGGCACGCCGGCGCCGTGGTTTAGTTGGTTAAAGCGCTTGTCACAGGAGATCATGACTTCGAAACTCACCGGTGCCGCGAGAGTCAAGACTTTCTATTTTTTTTCTTAAATACAGTTCGAAATACTTCTAAAGGTGTCACTGCCTGAACATGACAGCACGCCGGCGCCGTGGTTTAGTTGGTTGAAGCGCTTGTCACAGGAGATCATGACTTTGAAACTCACCGGTGCCGCGAGAGTCAAAACTTCTTATTTTTTTGTTTCTTAAAAGCAGTTCGAAATACTTTAATGGTGTCACTGCCTGAACATGACGGAACGCCGGCGCCGTGGCTTAGTTGGTTAAAGCACTTGTCACAGGAGATCTTGAGTTCGAAACACACCGGTGCCGCGAGAGTCAAGACTTTCTATTTTTTTTCTTAAATACAGTTCGAACTACTTCTAAAGGTGTCACTGCCTGAACATGACGGCACGCCAGCGCCGTGGTTCAGTTGATTAAAGCACTTGTCACAGGAGATCGTGAGTTCGAAACCCAACGGTGCCGCGAGAGTCAAGACTTTATATTTTTGTGTTTGTTAAATGCAGTTCGAAATACTTTAATGGTGTCACTGCCTGACCATGAAGGCACGCCGGCGCCGTGGTTTAGTTGGTTAAAGCGCTTGTCACAGGAGATCATGACTTCGAAACTCACCGGTGCCGCGAGAGTCAAGACTTTCTATTTTTGCGTTTGTTAAATGCGGTTCGAAATACTTTAATGGTGTCACTGCCTGAACATGACGGCACGCCGGCGCCGTGGCTTAGTTGGTTAAAGCACTTGTCACATGAGATCATGAGTTCGGAACTCACCGGTGCCGCGACAGTCAAGACTTTCTATTTTTTGTTTCTTGAATACAGTTCGAAATACTTCTAAAGGTGTCCCTGCTTGAACATGACGGCACGCCGGCGCCGTGGTTTAGTTGGTTAAAGCGCTTGTCACAGGAGATCATGAGTTCGAAACTCACCGGTGCCGCGAGAGTCAAGACTTTCTATTTTTTTTCCTAAATACAGTTAGAAATACTTCTAAAGGTGTCACTGCCTGAACATGACGGCACGCCAGCGCCGTGGTTCAGTTGAATAAAGCACTTGTCACAGGAGATCATGAGTTTGAAACTCACCGGCGCCGCGAGAGTCAAGACTTTCTATTTTTGTGTTTGTTAAATGCAGTTCAAAATATTTTAATGGTGTCACTGCCTGAACATCACGGCACGCCGGCGCCGTGGCTTAGTTGGTTAAAGCACTTGTCACAGGAGATCATGAGTTGGAAACTCACCGCCGCCGCGAGAGTTAAGACTTTCTGTTTTTGCGTTTGTTAAATGCAGTTTAAAATATTTTAATGGTGTCACTGCCTGAACATGACGGCACGCCGGCGCCGTGGTTTAGTTGGTTAAAGCGCTTGTCACAAGAGATCATGACTTCGAAACTCACCGGTGCCGCGAGAGTCAAGACTTTCTATTTTTGTGTTTGTAAAATGCAGTTCGAAATACTTTAATGGTGTCACTGCCTGAACATGACGGCACGCCGGCGCCGTGGCTTAGTTCATTAAAGCGCTTGTCACAGGAGATCATGACTTTGAAACTCACCGGTGCCGTGAGAGTCAAGACTTTCTATTTTTTTTCTTAAATACAGTTCGAAATACTTCTAAAGGTGTCACTGCCTGAACATGACGCCACGCCAGCGCCGTGGTTCAGTTTATTAAAGCACTTGTCACAGGAGATCGTGAGTTCGAAACTCAACGGTGCCGCGAGAGTCAAGACTTTATATTTTTGTGTTTGTTAAATGCAGTTCGAAATACTTTAATGGTGTCACTGTCTGAACATGAAGGCATGCTGGCGCCGTGGTTTAGTTGGTTAAAGCGCTTGTCACAGGAGATCATGACTTCGAAACTCACCGGTGCCGCGAGAGTCAAGACTTCCTATTTTTGTGTTTGTTAAATGCGGTTCAAAATACTTAATGGTGTCACTGCCTGAACATGACGGCACGCTGGCGCCGTGGCTTAGTTGGTTAAAGCACTTGTCACATGAGATCTTGAGTTCGGAACTCACCGGTGCCGCGAGAGTCAAGACTTTCTATTTTTTTTTCTTAAATACAGTTCGAAATACTTCTAAAGGTGTCACTGCCTGAACATGACGGCACGCCGGCGCAGTGGTTTAGTTGGTTAAAGCGCTTGTCACAGGAGATCATGACTTCGAAACTCACCGGTGCCGCGAGAGTCAAGACTTTCTATTTTTGTGTTTGTTAAATGCAGTTCGAAATACTTTAATGGTGTCGATGCCTGAACATGACGGCACGCCGGCGCCGTGGCTTAGTTGGTTGAAGCACTTGTCACAGGAGATCATGAGTTCGAAACTCACCGGTGCCGCGAGAGTCAAGACTTTCTATTTTTTTTTATAAATACAGTTAGAAATACTTCTTAAGGTGTCACTGCCTGTACATGACGGCACGCCAGCGCGTGCTTCAGTTGATTAAAGCACTTGTCACAGGAGATCATTAGTTCGAAACTCACCGGCGCCGCGAGAGTCAAGACTTTCTATTTTTGTGTTTGTTAAATGCAGTTCAAAATATTTTAATGGTGTCACTGCCTGAACATGACGGCACGCCGGCGCCGTGGTTTAGTTGGTTAAAGCGCTTGTCACAAGAGATCATGACTTCAAAACTCACCGGTGCCGCGAGAGTCAAGAGTTTCTATTTTTGTGTTTGTAAAATGCAGTTCGAAATACTTTAATGGTGTCAATGCCTGAACATGACGGCACGCCGGCGCCGTGGCTTAGTTGATTAAAGCACTTGTCACAGGAGATCGTGAGTTGGAAACTCACCGGTGCCGCAAGAGTCAACACTTTCTATTTTTGTGTTTGTTAAATGCAGTTCGAAATACTTTAATGGTGTCACTGCCTGAACATGGCGGCACGCTGGCGCCGTGCCTTAGTGGGTTAAAGCGCTTGTCACAGGAGACCATGAGTTCGAAACTCACCGGTGCCGCGAGAGTCAAGACTTTCTATTTTTTTCCTAAATACAGTTAGAAATACTTCTAAAGATGTCACTGCCTGAACATGACGGCACGCCAGCGCCGTGGTTCAGTTGATTAAAGCACTTGTCACAGGAGATCATGAGTTTGAAACTCACCGGCGCCGCGAAAGTCAAGACTTTCTATTTTTGTGTTTGTTAAATGCAGTTCAAAATATTTTATTGGTGTCACTGCCTGAACATCACGGCACGCCGGCGCCGTGGTTTAGCTGGTTAAAGCGCTTGTCACAAGAGATCATGACTTCGAAACTCACCGGTGCCACGAGAGTCAAGACTTCCTATTTTTGTGTTTGTAAAATGCAGTTCGAAATACTTTAATGGTGTCACTGCCTGAACATGACGGCACGCCGGCGCCGTGGCTTAGTTGATTAAAGCACTTGTCATAGGAGATCGTGAGTTGGAAACTCACCGGTGCCGCGAGAGTTAAGACTTTCTATTTTTGTGTTTGTTAAACGCAGTTTGAAATACTTTAATGGTGTCACTGCCTGTACATGACGGCACGCCGGCGCCGTCGCTTAGTTGGTTAAAGCACTTGTCACAGGAGATGATGAGTTGGAAACTCACCAGTGCCGCGAAAGTCAAGACTTTCTATTTTTTTGTTTCTTAAATGCAGTTCGAAATGCTTAAATGGTGTCACTGCCTGAACATGACGGCACGCCGGCGCCGTGGTTTAGTTGGTTAAAGCGCTTGTCACAGGAGATCATGACTTTGAAACTCACCGGTGCCGCGAGAGTCAAGACTTCTTATTTTTTTGTTTCTTAAATGCATTTCGAAATATTTAAAGGTGTCACTGCCTGAACATGACGGAACGCCGGCGCCGTGGCTTAGTTGGTTAAAGCACTTGTCACAGGAGATCATGAGTTCGAAACACACCGGTGCCGCGAGAGTCAAGACTTTCTATTTTTTTTTCTTAAATACAGTTCGAAATACTTCTAAAGGTTTCACTGCCTGAACATGACGACACGCTAGCGCCGTGGATCAGTTGATTAAAGCACTTGTCACTGAAGATCGTGAGTTCGAAACTCAACGGTGCCGCGAGAGTCAAGACTTTATATTTTTGTGTTTGTTAAATGCAGTTCGAAACACTTTAATGGGGTCCCTGCTTGAACATGAAGGCACGCCGGCGCCGTGGTTTAGTTGGTTAAAGCGCTTGTCACAGGAGATCATGACTTCGAAACTCACCGGTGCCGCGAGAGTCAAGACTTTCTATTTTTTTTCTTAAATACAGTTCGAAATACTTCTAAAGGTGTCACTGCCTGAACATGACAGCACGCCGGCGCCGTGGTTTAGTTGGTTGAAGCGCTTGTCACAGGAGATCATGACTTTGAAACTCACCGGTGCCGCGAGAGTCAAAACTTCTTATTTTTTTGTTTCTTAAAAGCAGTTCGAAATACTTTAATGGTGTCACTGCCTGAACATGACGGAACGCCGGCGCCGTGGCTTAGTTGGTTAAAGCACTTGTCACATGAGATCATGAGTTCGGAGCTCACCGGTGCCGCGAGAGTCAAGACTTTCTATATTTTTTCTTGAATACAGTTCGAAATACTTCTAAAGGTGTCACTGC